>NC_090441.1:171464923-171775308 GCF_031143425.1 Pleurodeles waltl
TTTGGAAGAGGATGGGGATCATAAACAGGAAAGTGGAGGGGCTGGCTGTGCTCTAGGAGGAGAGCTGCCTGCAGATACATAAAGTTACCTGCCTGGCCCCCTCATGTGCATCTTCTTGTAGTTCACTGGGACAGCAATGCACATACATGATCAGAAAGCATAGAAGAGCAGGGAGGTATAGAACCGACAAGCTATGGGGGAACTTCCATCCACCATACACTTAGTACAATTACACATGAGATAATGCTGTGCATGATCAGATGTCAGAATTCACAAACTTCTTTCAGGAGTAAGCCTAGAAACCTTCAACTATTTCAAATGTTCATGCCTACGTTGACAAATCTTTATGGAGTTGCAGATTTCCAGGTGTTTGATGAATCCAGCCTTTGGCTGAAAAGAAGAAAAAGAGGAAAATGGTGGTGAACATGCAAGTGAGATCAGAAGAAAGAAATTATTTAAACTGTTCCATTACTTAATCCCATGTTCCTAGTGGCACCAGGCTGCTGCCCTGGGATTCTCAGTGCAGCCCTATGTCTACTCAGCCTTAATCTCTCTGCAATTACTGTTTGACGCTGATAAAATACAGTAGCAGTGACTTCTCTCTCATTCAACCCTAACCTACTGAGATAAGGAGTGACACAGATAACCATGTTAACAGTGTTCAAACAATAGCTGCTCTTGAGTGACACCAGAGGCAGCTGGCTTTGCTCTTGGATGTGTGACTGCACAGAAGGTACAGAGTCAGGGCATATTTATGAGCCACTTTTGTGACTCTCTGGCAGTGCAAACTACAAAATCATATCTATGAGGCCACTAAAGTCACTTTGCGTGCTGTGAATGGCCTCATTGATATGGAGTAAGGCAAGGTAGGGCAATTCACTGTGTTGCCCTACTCTGCATTATGGAGGCGTTCCATGGCCATTGCAGTGGGTGTTCGCATCCAACAACCATGAATTTTGATGCTGCCCCAGATTACCAAAACCATGTAAACCTGGGATGCACCAAAACCTTATGCCTTCCACGGTGAGGCCTTACAAGGAGAAATATTGTAATTTCTTCTATTTTTTTTCCTTTTTTCTATGTGTGCTGCATGTTGCAGCACACATAGAAAGATGAAAACACCTCTCAGGATTGTTTTTGTGCAGGAAGGTGCTCCTTCCTGCACAAAAACAATCCTGTTGACAATACAGGCACCATGGTGCAAGGGTGCCTGCGTTGGCGGTAGGCTGCCGAAACGGCATCAGCGCAGGGGAGAGAATTGAAATGCACCATAATGGATAAATATGGTGCATTCCTGCCCTTTTGCTTTGGCGAAGGGCAGCGCAGCAGGTGGCTTTCTGCACTGCCCTACACCAAATCCCCATAAATGAGGGGATTATGTACAAGGGAAAGAATGCCTCAACCGCAAACTTCATTGAGTTTTCTAGAAGAACTAAAATGGACATTCAGTTAGTTCCTACAAAATAAATTTCAAACAACATAAAGTTTTTCTTTTTTAATGACCTAATTATGAAAATCATAGAGGAGAGCATACCTACGAGTCCAAATAAAGTGAAGCAATGCCGTGTAGACCACAGCAATCTGAAATAAATCAAAACATATATTCTGGAACAGCAGTCCAAATGATTCTATTTACACATGTGGTAGGGCCAAATCAGTGAACCTGTTAATAACACCACAATGAATGTATGAACAGGCAGAGATTGGCTGGGGAAGTAATGGAGGGCTCGCAAACTTGGCACTCGTGCCCTTTCGGCCAAGTCCTTTCCAAGGAATCTTGTACGTCCAAATGTTCTTGGCCTGGATGTTGTTGACACATTTCGACCTCTGATCCTTTATAGGTCTCCTCGGGACTTGGGCTGGTGTGACCGTCGTACAAGGTGATGATACATTTTTTCAATGCATGCGACAGTTATAAATGAGATCAAACTGGTCCTTTTAGAATATCTTACTCACTTATTTTGGTGTTACACACTTTGAATATAATCTTATAAAATAATGGGGAAGGGGGTGGGGGAAAGATGTTCAGTCTATACACTAGTTGTAGCCTTGTGCGCTCAGCTAGGAGAGAAGAAGAAAACTGTTGTGAATAAATCCCAGAAACACGTAGAACTCATTTGTTGATTGATATTATTCTTAACATTAAACCTTGTGACCAACCTGTCTGCGCTCCACAGAGTAACTGAGATTAAAATAATCCACCAGCCTGGAACACTCCCAACAATGACCAATATAAAGTAAACATTCCTAAACCTCATCAGCTACACTGACAGATTTAGAGTGACCTTACTATACACACACCCTTCTTTCTCAAAGACACCACAAACAGAATAACAACAATCACACCACATGTACACTCCACTAAACATACACAACCCCATCTAAACATACCAAAGACCAAGAAACACCACAGGGAAAAACACAAAAACCTGAACTCGACCTTTCCCACTCTGTTGAAATAATGTAACCCACCTCAAATTCTGATCATTATCCAATTTTAAACAATTTCCTACTAACTTCTCCACTTTATATGGAGCCTTAAACTTAGACACACCCCCATCCTTCCCCTTATGGCTTTACTTTCACCAGATTTCCCACACTTATGAACTGCTTACCAGGAACATCAGGCACATCTCTCCTCTTCGATTTCATGCTTGCATCACGCATCCACGAAGGAATCAACTTTGTCCTGCACTGCCCGCCCCTCTGCATTCACAGTGGTGTGATGAGCCCACAACACGTCCTTAATGGAATCCTGGACGACCATTCCAGCTCTGCATGTCAACTCTAAATTCTCTTTCACTAACCTAATGACTCTTTCCACGTACCCATTACCTTGTTTTTTGTACAACAAAGCATACACATGTTTGACACCAATGCTGTTGAAGAAATCATTCATCTCATTAGACGTTAGTTGCATGCCATTATCAGTTACAAGAAATGATGGTATGCCTTCTATTCTGAAAACTGTATTAGCCTGCGTGACAATGTTCCTCATGAACACCATCTTGATCCACTTAGACTTAGCATCCACCATGACAGCCACGTACGTCTCATGTTCTCGCAAAAACCTTAAAGTTACAATGAAGTCCAAGCACACCTTCTCCCATAAACTATCCACACACACATGTTGTTCTCCTTTGACGGCACCCAAATCCACTTTCAAATGCTTCTCCGAATCCTTGCAGACTTCACATTCTTCAACCCATTTCTTCACCTGAGTGTCAACCGCTGGCCACCAATATTTCACCTTCCGTCACTTGAGTCATTGATTGGCTTAAATGTTCTTCATGCACCAAGTGAATCAATTTGGATATTTACCTAGCTGGAGGTACAAACGTATCACCCTGCATCACAACTTTGTCACCATACACCAACAATTCATCAACCATCTAATAAAAAGGCCTTCCACTTCTAGAAAACATACTCTCACATTTTTCCCCACCTTTGATCAACACTACCACTGACCTCAATGTGTTATCATCCTCCATTGCTATTACCCAGTCTTCTGGGATACAATATCCTCCAAATCTTCTGTGGCATCTTTGGCACTGGCTACTACTTCTTCAATAATTAACTTGCCTTCATCCTCTGTCTTATCCTGTAACTATGACAAACAATCTGCCATTCTGTTTTTGTACCCAAGAACATATTCCTTGCTACAATCATATTAATTCAACTTCACAGCAATCTCGCTAAGTGCCCTGAGCAGTCCTTCAGACCTGAAGGAACACGTATCTTGAGGAATGGCTTGTGAGCTGCTCTTACCAATACATCATTCTCCCAAATAAATGTTTGGAAATAGTTTGTAGCCCAGGTCGCTCGCCAATGCCTCTCACTCAATGACTGAATAATTTCTCTCTTCCCCAGTCAATGAGCAAGACACAAATGTTACCGTCCTTTTGGAATTTACATGCATTTGGGACATTACCGTTCTGATACCTCCAGCACTGGCATCCACTGCTAGTGTAGTTTGTAACACCATTTAAAAAATCTCAGCTTTGGCAATATTATTCTTTATCTCAAGGAATGCCAACTGCTGAGCCTCCCCTCAAAAACATTATCCCTTTCCTCAGTAATTCTCACAAGGCCTCTGTCTTGTGTGAAAAATCCTGAACAAACTTGGGATAAAATTCCAGTAGGCCCATAAATGATTGCAGTTTGTCTCTGTCATTTAGCCCTTAAGCGTTAACAATTGCACGCACAAGATTCAACTTTGGCTTTACCCCTTCTTCTGAAATTAGATATTCTAAATAATTGACTTCTTGCAGTAAAAATGAGCACTTTTCCTTGCACGATTTCATCCGTGCATTTGTAATATGTTCTAATACCTCTTTCAATGCGTCATCATGAGTAGCTATACATTTCCCAAAGATCAACACATAAGCTTGAAAGAACAAAACATTCGTCACAGCAGATAGAATATTAAATATCAATATTTGAAAGATGCTTGCCGCTGATGACAATCCAAAAGGAAGACGATTGAGTTGTAATACAGCTTCACTAGTGATGAGTGCAGTTAGGTGTCTTGTATTGGGATGCAACAATCTGGTGTTATGCACTCTGCAAACCCTGTTCTGAGAAATAACTTCCGCCCAGACAAAATCAAAATCAGCTATTTAATGTTCAGAAGTGGGAAAAGAGTCTGTAACAATGTTTTTGTTAAGGCTGAGCAAGTCAACACAAAACCTTATTGAGATCCACTTTCTTCTTTATCTCCACTGGTGATGTCCATTCTACAGCTTCTACTACTTCAATAATTCTGTCTTTGACTATCTGATACAGAATCGCTTTCACGTCACCCCTGTTGGCTAGGGGAAGTTTCCTTGTAATGTGTCTCACAGGTACAACACCCCTTTTTACAATAATCTTGTACAAATGGACCCCAGCCTCTCCCGACCTGTCTTCAAAAACAGCTTTTTGCTCTTTCAAGACTGCCTCCAATTCCTCATTTTATTTCACCACTAACACTTGAACTGCTGCTCTATGATTAATAATATTATGAAAGCCATATTGGTGAGACCAACCCAAAATTGGAGGCCCAGATTCTGGTGCATCAACCTTACCAAATGTTTCACAGCCTTTAAATTTGAACTTTGAAAGGATAAAGCCCTCGACATATGTATCTGCACCTTGGTACCTTTTCAAAATCACATCAGCTGAGTTTGATTTCTGGCCTGGGCACGTTTACACAAATATCTGCTTAGGAATTATGGTGAACAAGGAACCAGAATTCACCATCAACAAAAAATATTTTTCATTTATATTGAATACTGCTTTAAGGCGGATTTTCCTTTTCACTTCACCCTCAGGTTCCTTTATTGCATGGTTATTCACCATCAGTACTTTGGACCATTTTTAAGAAGGCCTTTGCACCACATTAGCATCAATTTTCTGATGCTAATGTGCCATTAGGTTGGCAAAAACACCACGCTATATTTACAAAGTGGCACAATGCACGGATTGCACCACTTGGTATCAACTTGCGCCACATTATGCCAACACCAGGCATAATGCATGCAAGGTGGGGGTTCCGGCATTAGGAGGCCCAGAAAAATGGCACAGTGAAATCTATGAAATTCCACTGCGCCATTTCTAGCATCATTTTTAACTCCTGCCTAAGGCAGGTGTTAAAATGAGGCTCTCATTGTTTTCAATGGGCCTCCTTTCACTTTGCAGGATTAGCGTCAATATTTTGGAGCTAATCCTGCAAAGCGCCAAACTAGCATCAACATTTTTGACGGTAGTTCCCTACAGATCGTCAAGGTGCACCATATCATAAATACGGCACGCACATGGTGGCGTTAGTGGGACGCAATGGGGCGCAAGAAAAGTGTTGCATCACAACATGATGCACCACTTTTCAGAAATATGCCCCTTTATATTCTGTTTTCTTTGTTTCTTCTTCCACTGATGAGAATCGCCTATTCCCAGTTTTGCACATCCTGGCAAAATGCCCCTCTTTCCATCAATTCGGACATTCGTTGCCTATGGACAAACAGTTCTTCGAATCACCCTGATGCACATTGCTCCCACAACTATATCATGACTTTGTAACCTGCTTCCCTGAATAGTAAGACGTATTAATTGTTTTAAAGTTTCCTTATTTATTGTTGTTTTCTTGAGAACTAAATGAAGGTTTCTCGCCAACAGCATTTGCTTTATCCCTAGTTTTGTGCACCTCTGCCATTTCACTTACATTCTTAAGATCCAACAGTTCATCTCCTTCATGCATCTCTCACTCTCTACTACCACCTTAGCTATATAAATATATATATATATAGCTTCCTTAAATGAAGGGTTGTTGGTAGCTCAGCTGGTCCCTACTGAATTCCTCTGTCATCTTTCCAAATCTGCATTACACAGCTAGTTCCCGCAATCTAGCCAGAAAATCATCAACTGATCCATTAGACTTCTGTGGCTGGGTATAGAATGTATGGCGAGACATTACATTATTTATTGTTTTTGCAAAGCACGTCTGTGATCACAATTTTGCTTCTTTGCACACATCAGTAGATCCATTCCCTTGGTTATCAGTTGCATGTTGACCATCTTTGCCCAACAATGCCAAAAGAAGTGCCTTTTTTCAGACTGGAGTGAAATCCGCTCCATCTAAAGCTTGTAAATAATTTTTAAGATTCAATCTAATACTCCCATTTGAATGGCGAATTTCCAGGGAGCAGAAAAAACTAGGTGGAGTAACAATAGGTTGTTGAAAAGCCATATTCTCCCAAAAGAAAAAAAAATATGACATGTAAGAAACAGTAAAATGAGGGTGTAGTAGTATAAGAAACCCATAGTTGGCAAGAAGGCAAAGCAAAGTCTGTCAATTTTCTATGGTCTTTTCTTGATGCCAGGAGACAGAGTACCCCAAACAGATAAGGAGAGCCTACAGCAAGTGCAGAGGACAGGCAAACACAGCATTTATAGTAAGGTAGGATAAAAAGTCTCTCTTCCTTTTCCAGGATTTCAGCCACTTGGTGACACAGGGAGAAAGCCTCACGGACAGCAGTGAAAAGACCACAGGATATCAAGTGAGGTAAAAACTTTATTCAGTGTGGTGCAACTGGAAGGAACTGCAACTGCCGCAACACCTGCGGTTAACGGCCGATCATAGGTAATAGGCCACAACCACCAGAGCATACTTGTGGACTTTACTACCCAAAGCATACAATGGTACCATGACGTCAATGGTAATTTTCTTCCACAGACCATCAGATTTTTCCAAAACAACAGGGGAATATTGAGAGACTTCTAAGACTTATCACTCCATGCACACAGCACATACTCTCTGCTGTAATGCTCCACATCCTGATCAATCCCCGACCATTAGTACTCTGCCCTGATGCATCTTTTAGTAGCAGTCATGCCCTAATGACCTGTAGTTAACACGTCAGCGGGTTATCAGTGATTCTGTTAAAGCTGGTCTTGCGGCAACTCTCCTCCCAGTTGTAGTGGCCCCTCATCGCCAGTGAAAAGACCACAAGATACCAGGAACGGCGGCAACACCTGCAGCTACATTCCAAGCTGGAGTCTTCCCTGCACAACATTCAGGAACGCGAGAATGCAACAAGCAGGTTACACTTGCGACTGGTGGCATGAGCACTAGCCAAGACTTTGTTGCTCATGCCACTTGGAATACACGAGCAAGGAAGGCCGCAGTATAGATAGGCTACATGTGTGGCTGCCGTGCAGGGCTCCCAGTGTGTGGGAGGAGGAATAGGTTGATGAAGCAGCACAGTACAGCTAGCAGCACAGAAACTTTTGTGGTAATTAGAAATAAAATGCAGCCCCCAAGTAGTTGTCAGTACCTGGAATCCTCATTCCTGGGTCAGTGCTTGGTGTCCTCAGGAGATAGAACACTGACAGGAGCAAAGAGCATTTTTGATCTGTTCCTCATGATGGCAGCAGAAGTTCTGTGGTCATCAAGGTTAGCTGCCTGTCTAATGTTGCCTAACAATGTTGTGAATAAATCCTGGAAACACATAGAACTCATGTGTTGATTGAGCTTATTCTTCACAGCAAACCTTGGGGCCAACCTGAACAGGACCTACAGACCAACT
Source organism: Pleurodeles waltl (assembly GCF_031143425.1). Lineage (NCBI taxonomy): Eukaryota > Metazoa > Chordata > Amphibia > Caudata > Salamandridae > Pleurodeles > Pleurodeles waltl. The sequence goes on from NC_090441.1 coordinate 171,472,987, forward strand.
GACCCTTGCATTCAAAAGTCCACCAGCCTGGAATATTCCCAACAATGACCATTCCATAGTACACATTCCTTTATATCATCAGCAATGCCCATCTCGCTGCTACCCTACCCAGTCAAAGTACTAGAGAAAGCAATCAACACACAACTAAGGAATTTCATTGGGCCAACAACTTCCTGGACAGCTCCCAATCTGGCTTCCGCAGCAATCACAGCACGGAGACAGCACTCCTGGCAGCCACCGACGACATCCGATTACTCCTAGACCGCGGCCACACCGCAGCACTCTTACTCCTTGGCCTCTCAGCAGCTTTCGACACGGTCTCCCACAGCACCCTGCGCACCAGAATCCACAACATAGGAATCCCTGGAAGAGCCCTGGAATGGATCTACTCCTTCCTCTCCTGGAAGACGCAGAGGGTCAGACTTCCCCCCACACCTCAAGACTCACAAGAGTCAACTGCAGAGTCCCCCAAGGATCCTCACTGAGTCCCATACTGTTCAACGCATACATGGCCTCTCTTGCTGCCTTCGTCAGAAGCCACGGTATGAACATCGTGTCATATGCCGATGACATACAACTCATCATTTCACTCACTGAAGATCCGGACATGGTCAAAGGGAACTTTCACGCAGGAATGGAAGCCGTCGCCACCTGGATGAGAGAAAGCTGCCTCAAGCTCAACTCCGACAATGCGGAGCTCATCATCTTCTGAAACGCCATCTCAGCTTGGGACGACTCCTGGTAGCCCATTTTCAGCTAATTTAGAAATCATTCTCGACTCCTCCCTATCCATGACCTGCCAGGTATACTCTGTCGCCGCCTCCTGCTGGCACACACTCTGCAAACTCCGAAAGATGTTCAGATGGATCCCAGCAGACTGTCGCAGGAGAGTCACCCACGCCTTAGTCACGAGCAAGCTCAACCTGGACAACGCCCTCTATGCCGGCTCCTCAACTAAGAACATCAAAAGACTTCAACTCATCTAGAACGCTACCGCCAGACTCATTCTGGACCTCCCTCGCCGAGAACACATCTCTCAACACCTGAGGATCCTCCACTGGCTACCGGTCGAGAAGCGAATCACGTTCAAGCTTCTCACCCACACGTACAAGACCATGCAGAACACAGGACCATCCTACCTGAACCACTGCGTCACGTTCCACACCCGGCCAGATCCCTCCGCTCCGCCCAGATGGCCCTGGCCACCGTCCCTCGCATCCGCAAAACCACAGCCGGAGGACGATCTTCCACCTACACTACAGAAAAGAGCTGGAACAACCTCCCCCTGCACCTCAAACAAAGCCCGTCGCTCACCATGTTCAGGAAGAACCTCAAGACGTGGCTCTTCGGATTATGCCCCTCCCATCCCCCCCAGCTCCTTGAGACACTTACGGGTGAGTAGCCGCGCTTTACAAATACTGATTGATTGATTGATACCATGACACATTTAAAGTGACCTTTCTACAGAAACGCCAGACACAATGTTGCCCACTTAAGTGAAGTGCATTGGCGTGCACCCATGATACACATTTGAGAGCTCACCTTACTGGATGGCAGGGAGTGCTGTCCCACTGTGGGAAACTAAACAATAGAGCCCACAGATTAAAACAGAACACTCAACACAATCTCATGTGCTATGCTAAAATAAAGACATTACAACCAGGCAATTTAGATACCATATGAGTGCAGTTGCAGGAGTGACCCTATGGAAGGGTCACTGTGCTTAATGGAGGTCAGTGCTGAGAGATAAACACAGGGTACCCACAAGTAAGAACTGAGCGAAACAATCTCGTGTGCCAATAACTAGGATGCTGGGAGAAAAAAGGGGAACTTAAAAATTGCCTCTGACATTTTAAATTTGTAGGAACCAGAGTCAATTGCAGGCTTTTATTTACAGTGGAGCAGCTTCCAAACAGAGTCCAGGTGTGCTTGTGCATGTGTGCACAGTCAACATTCAAAGACTTCTTACAATACCGTATCAGTCGCGTCACATCTCTGAGGCGCAGCCAATGAGGAAAGGGGAGAAGGTGTGATGGGAATTTTAGTTTTTATGCATACCGGGGCAAAGCGTCTGAGTGAAGCTTCAATCATTCAGGACTGTGTAAATTGTTATCTCCCAGAATCCACACTATACTTATGTGCTGAGAAAAAATAAATATGTTCCTTCATGCGTAGAAGGTCACAGAAGGTATGTGTCTATCAGAGATGACAATCTCTGATGTATATATGGTCCAGAATTGGAGGCCACAGTGATTTATAAGCTTTAGATTTCATAATCGTATTGTATCGTAGCATGCACATGGCTTCTTTATTGAGTAAAAATATTTCCATGTCACCACCTTGAGGATTTCTCTGCATCATGAATAAAACATTTAAGGTTTTGCCCATTATGTTGGTGCTCATAAAAATGTTTCACAAGAGGTGCTGTCACAGGGAAACATCCTTTATGCCGACTTTTTTATAACGAAGTCCTGGTTAACGAAAGCGGAACAACGCTTTCTTTAACCACGACTTCGTTATTTTGTGCCTTAACCACGCATGTCCTGAACAACGAACATGCGTGGTTAAGGTACAAACAAGGGAGTCGGCTGAGGAGGACGACGCAGATGACGAGGCGACGACTCAGGTAAGTGGGGGGGTTTTAGGTTTTGGGGCGGGGTCAGGGGGTTTTAGGTTTTGGGGTGGGGTTGGGGGGTGGGGCGTTTTAGGTTTTGGGGAGGGGTTGGGGGGTTGTGGGTTTTAGGTTTTGGGGTGGGGTTGGGGGGCGGGGCGTTTTAGGTTTTGGGGAGGGGGTGGGGGTCGGGGTTTTAGGTTTTGGGGTGGGGTTGGGGGGTGGGGCGTTTTAAGTTTTGGGGAGGGGTTGGGGGGTCGGGGATTTTAGGTTTTGGTGTGGGGTTGGGGGGTGGGGCGTTTTAGGTTTTGGGGGTCGGGGTTTTGGGTTTTGAGGTGGGGTTGGGGGGGTGGGGCGTTTTTGATTTTGGGGTGGGGTTGGGGGGGTCGGGTTTTAGGTTTTGGGGAGGGGGTAGGGGGTCGGGGGTTTTGGGTTTTGTGGTGGGGTTGGGGGGTGGGGCGTTTTGGGTTTTGGGGTGGGGTTGGGAGGGTCGGGGTTTTAGGTTTTGAGGCGGGGTGGGGAGTCAGAGGGTTTTAGGTTTTGAGGCGGGGGTGGGGAGTCAGAGGGTTTTAGGTTTTAGGGTGGAGTTGGGGGATTGGGGTGTTTTAGGTTTTGGGGTGGGGTTGGGGGGTGGGGCGTTTTAGGTTTTGGGGAGGGGGTTGGGGGTCGGGGTTTTGGGTTTTGAGGTGGGGTTGGGGGGGTGGGGCGTTTTTGATTTTGGGGTGGGGTTGGGGGGGTGGGGCGTTTTTTGTTTTGGGTTGGGGTTGGGGGGGTCGGGTTTTAGGTTTTGGGGAGGGGGTGGGGGGTCGGGGGTTTTGGGTTTTGTGGTGGGGTTGGGGGGTGGGGCGTTTTTGGTTTTGGGGTGGGGTTGGGGGGTCGGGGTTTTAGGTTTTGGGGCGGGGTGGGGGGTCAGGGGGTTTTAGGTTTTGGGTGGGGTTGGGGGATTGGGGTGAGGCCTGCAGGATCAATGGGTGCTTGTTACTAATGACTTTACCAGGAATGCCTTTACAACGAAATATCGTTGTTAAGGCATTCGTGGTAAAGGCATTAGTAGTAACAACGAGGTCGGTGTTCCAACCTCGTTGTTTAGGCACCCATTGTTTTGTCAGTCGCCGTTCCGTCGTACAACCGCTGTCACACCCTTAGTGTTAGCCGATGCCTTTGCAGACTTCATAGCTAGTCTGCCCTAAATAAAGTAGATCACAGGGACAAATAATAGCATACATCACGCCATGATGATCAAAAATGGAGCCCTCAATTGTTTGAGCATAACAGGAGCACTCCCCACACTGATGGTGACAATCAGGTAGTAATTTCCAAAGGTCTCTGATGGTACTCCTTAACGGTTCTGTGTTTCGTGTATATGCTCAGGTGATTATGGGCCAGATGTATGAAGCGTTTTTGCATTCGCAAATGGTGCGAATGTCTGTTTCCAAATGCAAAAATGCATTTTCCGATGTATGAAAGGCATTCGCAGTGCAAAAATAAGAAATCGCAAAAATAGTGAATTTTTGCGAATGAGACATGAATTAGCGTGTCGCAAACAGAGTATCGCAAATAGCGATATGATTTACCAAATCGCAATTTGCAAAACGTTGATTGCAAGACAGATTAGCGAATCACAGATAGCGATCGGCTAAATCGTGATGCTATTTGCGATACACAGATTGCGACACGCAAAACGGATTCGCAATGTGATGCATCAAAAAATCGCAATTTGAGATTATTCGCAGAATGGCCGTTTGCACATGCAATTTACCACAAACTGAAATAAGGTGGTAACCAGGTGCAACCTATATAAAGAGGCCCAGAATGCCTCAGCTCCTCTTCCATAATGGCTGCACTCTACGTCATGGTGAGGAGAATGAGGATCTTGGCAGGTTTGAGGAGAAAGAGGAGGAGACAGGAGCGCATTTTCAGAGCGCGTATAACCCTTTTTGACCAGACTCAGGAGGAAATTTATGAGAAGTACAGGTTAAGCTCAGCCATGATACTTGACCTGATAGCTGAGCTACAACCCATGCTGCAACGCACAACACACAGGACCAATAGCATACCCACCCATGTGCAGGTATTATGCTCCCTGCACCTACTAGCCTCAGGGAGCTATCAAGGGGTCATAGCAGCAGCTGGAGGGGTATCACAGAGTGCCCTCTCAAGATTTTTCAACGCATTTCTCAATGCCATGCTGAGCAGAATACAACTGTACATCAGATTACCCAAAACCCCACAGGCATTACAACTAACTAAAGTTAATTTCTACCAGATAGCACAGTTCCTACACGTCCTAGGTGCCATCGATGGGACACATGTGGAAATCTGTCCACCATCGGCAAGCGAGTATGTGTATCGCAACCGTAAAAACCATCATTCTATGAACATACAGGTGATATGCAATGCCTCCTACATCATTACCGATCTTGTGGCCATATACCCAGGGAGCACACATGACTCCTACATCTTTCGCCACAGCAGGATACACACAGAGATGAGAGATCAAACTTGTTGGAAAATGGATTATTGGTAAGGGCAGGTAAGTACCTACACTTAGCAGTAGGACACTAATCTCCACTTAGGTCTCAATAAATTAAATCCAGCTCAACCCCTGGTAGCTTGGCAACGAGTGACAAGGCTTAACTTAGGAGACAAATGTGTAAAGCATTTAAAAATCACAAAACAGTAAAAAAGTAAAACACAAAACACAATACAAATCCAACACCAATTTATAAAACTAGATTATATTTTTATCTTTAAATTGACATCAGAACGATTACAATCGGATAAGGGGAACCGAAGATATTAATTTTTAAAGAATGACTGTTTTCTACCGCATAGAAATGAAAAGCGCCAATCTGGTCGCACCTCGACTGGCGCAAAGTCAAAGTTTAAGAGTGACCGCGATGGAGCCCTGCGTGGCTAGAGCGCGCCGGAGGCCTCGGTCAAAAGTATACCTTCGGACTTAGTCGTTTTCTTGAAGATTTTCTTCAACGGGACCAAGCCGCCAGTCCAATCCGACCTCCTGGAACTCTTCCTCGGATGCGCGTTGCAGGCACCCTCGGTGGAGATTTTTACCTTTGGACTTTTTTTCAAGATGAAAATCCTTCGACCAGGGCAAACCTGAATCTTGATCCGACGTCCTTGGATCCCTCTTCGGAAACACTGCCTGGGAGGTCCCCGTCAACTTTCTACATTTGAACTTTGTCACTTTTCTGGAGATTTTCTTCGCCGGGACGAACCTGCAAGTCAGGCCGGGTCGCGGTTGAGGCAAGCCACTAGAGTTGCTGCGGCGGGTCGGTCCCCTTATGGAGCTTTTTTCCAAAAGTTCTTCAAACTTCTGAATCTTCTCTCAGATGTTCTTTTAAGGTTCTTTTGAGGTCCACAGCTCACCCCAAGGTTCCAGAAGCTCTGAGATGCTCCTTGAGGGTGCGGACTACAACTCCCGGAATGCACCTGGCGCAAACTCCAATTTGACCACTGGACAGTGGCCAGCTGGTCAGTTTCTTCAGGAGTTGGTGCAGGGGACTCTGGTTAGCAATTTTTCACCTGTAGCAAACAGGGAGTCCCTCCTTAAACCAGTTGAAGCCAGGCAAAGTCCTTCTTGTGGTGAATCTCAAGTGTTTAGCTGGTGCAGCTGGTGCAGTCCTCCAGAGTGCAATGTCCATGTGCAGGTCAGGGGTCCAGCAGGGCAGCCCTTCCTCTCCTGTAGTTCTTTCTTGTTGGGATCTGGTAGGGATCTGAGGTGTGGGTGCAGCTCTGCCACATTTATCCTTGCTCCTGGGTGAAAAACAGGGGGGTACTGGTTCTCCAATCAGGTGCAGGGTCCTTCCCCCTGCTATGACCACTTCCTGTGAAGTGTGGCAAAAATCAGTGCCAGGGAGCAACATTCCTCAAAAAAACATCATGGCTGAAATTGATTTTTGGAGGTTACATCTGGCTGAGCCCACCCACTGGTGTGGCTAAAAATCTTAAACATGCCCTTCTCCTGCCCTCTCCTAATCTAATCATGAGGGCACCTAATTGTCTGGGTTTGCAGGATGTGAGGGAGGTGCTGGGTTGCTCCAATTGTCCTTCCCTGCCTTTGAAGACCAGTTTGGCAGCCCTCCCCCTTCCTGCTTCTCCATCTGCTGGCGAAGTTCTCTTCCCCCAGGCAAATCTCTTTGTGTTCAGCCCAGGCTACTTCTCACCTCATCAAGGCAGCTTGGCCAGGCTGCCAGAGGCTGGCCAATCAGAGCAGATCACTACAGGGCTGCCGTTGTCAACTTTTTAGGTAGAGTTTAAAACTCTTTACCAGAACAAGTTATATTAAATCCAACAATTGTAAATTGTGAGATTTTATTATAACAATTAATTTTGATACTAAACTTGAGGTAGCTGGCACTTAAGGACTCTTTATAAATTAAAATGAAGCCTCCCCATTCTAGCCTAATGAGGAAAAAACGAATTTGGCTGTTTTACCTTACCAGGGCTTATAAAACTATTTTTATAAGGTCCCTGCTTAAAGTTACATGGCACCCAACCCTAGGGGCACATCGGGCACACCTTAGGGGTGACTTATATGTAAAAATAAGGTAGTTTAAGACTTTGGAAGTACTTTTAATTCCAAAATCAAATGTGCATATTACTTTAATTTAAAAGCAGTCAGCAAGGCAGACCTGTCTTTAAAATGACACTTGGGACCTCAGCAGTGCACCTATGGGTTCACTACCTGTGCTGGGGTCCTTAAACCTACATGCCCTACTGCATACTAGGGACTTATAGGTAGGTTGACATAGCCAATTATAATTAGCCTAATATGCATACATAGTTTATACAGAGCACAGGCCCTGGGACTGGTTAGCAGTACCCAGGGCACCATCAGAGTAAGGAAAACACCAGAAAAAAGTGAAAAATGGGGGCAAAAAGTCAGGGGGCCTCTGCAATCAGCCCTGTTTTCTCACAAAACTCAATTACAACTTAACAGTGAACTATTGAGAATATGCCCAAAACAGCAAGCAGGCGGAAGAACCCTTGAAAGTTGAAACATTACTGAGCCCATGCTAGAGAGACATGCTTGAGAACAACATCATTCAGAAATAAACAGCCATAACGTGCGTGAATATGTACAGTAGAAATAATAAACAGTGAATGTGCAGGGTGAGACTTCCATTTTGAACAAGAAGGTGTCAAGGCCTAGCTTAGGCTTAGTAAGCATACTCCAAAAAAAGACACTTCATCAGGTCATAGCAAAGTCATTTCAGAGGCAATAACATCGTATAAATATTTACATGTAAATGTGAAAGTAATGCATACTCTTTCCATTCTGAATAATCTCTACAGTTCTATTTTTATCTGAAACCTTTAAAATGTCTATATTCTCCTCCCCTTTCTTGGCTTTTTGTCATTTTGGTCATATTTGACATTAACATACTCTTTATTTTTCAAAATTGCAGTAGGGTTTTATGGTGTTCTGTTTTCAACTTTTTAACTTTTTTTGGTGCTTCTAAATGCTTTACTCATTTTCTGTGCCACCACACAGAGGCCTGCTCTGTGCCTCCACACAAACAGAGGCCTGGTCTGTGCCTCCACGCAAACAGAGGCCTGCTCTATGCCTCCAGGCACACGGAGGCCTGCTCTGTGCCTCCACGCACACAGAGGCCTGCTCTGTGCCTCCAGGCACACGGAGGCCTGTTCTGTGCCTCCAGGCACACGGAGGCCTGCTCTGTGCCTCCACGCAAACAGAGGCCTGCTCTGTGCCTCCACACACACAGAGGCCTGCTCTGTGGCTCTACGCATCAGAGGCCTGCTCTATGCCTCCACACACACAGAGGCCTGCTCTGTGCCTCCACACAAACAGAGGCCTGGTCTGTGCCTCCACGCAAACAGAGGCCTGCTCTATGCCTCCAGGCACACGGAGGCCTGCTCTGTGCCTCCAGGCACACGGAGGCCTGCTCTGTGCCTCCACGCAAACAGAGGCCTGCTCTGTGCCTCCACGCAAACAGAGGCTGGCTCTGTGGCTCCACGCAAACAGAGGCCTGCTCTGTGCCTCCACGCACACAGAGGCCTGCTCTGTGCCTCCAAGCAAACAGAGGCCTGCTCTGTGCCTCCACGCAAACAGAGGCTGGCTCTGTGGCTCCACGCAAACAGAGGCCTGCTCTGTGCCTCCACGCACACAGAGGCCTGCTCTGTGCCTCCACGCACACAGAGGCCTGCTCTGTGCCTCCATGCAAACAGAGGCCTGCTCTATGCCTCCACGCAAACAGAGGCCTGCTCTGTGCCTCCACGCAAACAGAGGTTGAGCTCAGGTTTAATTCACTAAAACCCTTACTGGACCTAGCAAGGATATTGCCACTATTTCTTGTGGTGGGCTACCATCCACCCCAATTAATAATCCACTTTCTCACGCCCATACAGGTAGCCTGGGGTAGCAGACCCTAGCCAGACTTGCCCTTTAGTATCTATGACACCAGCCTTGCTACTCAAAATGTCAGCAGCAGAAAAAATGACTCAAAAAGCCTCTGGTACTTTCTGTAGTTTTGACTCCTTTTCTTCAGCTTCACAGCAGCTGAGGATGTAAGAATGGAGCGATGACTCACCCATGTGATGTCAACAGAGGTTGAATGGTGGATGATGTCACTTCCGCCACCTGTGACCGCACTGTGATTGATCAACGTCTATGAAAGCGTCACACTGCAGAAACATGAAAGGATGAGGCAAGCCAGATGCAGGCTGCCGGTAACAGCATGTGCAGTTCGCTGGGAATTGGACATTTTAATGACGAAAGGGGCTCTGGAGAGAAAAAGTGGGTTCTATTTTTAACATGAATGCTCGTGACACAAGACGAAGAACATTTTGCGATGCTTTGCCTGAAGATTGTACAGACAACATAAGAGATAAGGAGGGTCATTCTGACCCTGGCGGCCGGTGACCGCCAGGGTCACCGACCACGGGAGCACCGGCAACAGGCTGGCGGTGCTCCCGAGGGCATTCTGACCGCGGCGGTTCAGCCGCGGCCAGAAAGGGTAAACCGGCGGTCTCCCGCCGGTTTACCACTGCCCTTGTGAATCCTCCATGGCTGCGGAGCGCGCTCCGCAGCCATGGGGATTCTGACACCCCCTACCGCCATCCTGTTCCTGGCGGGTCTCCCGCCAGGAACAGGATGGCGGTAGGGGGTGCCGCGGGGCCCCTGGGGGCCCCTGCAGTGCCCATGCCCATTGCATGGGCACTGCAGGGGCCCCCGTAAGAGGGCCCCGCAAAGTATTTCAGTGTCTGCTTTGCAGACACTGAAATACGCGACGGGTGCAACTGCACCCGTCGCACCCCTGCAACTACGCCAGCTCAATTCTGAGCCGGCGTCCTCGTTGCAGGGGCATTTCCTCTGGGCCGGCGGGCGCTCTTTTGGAGACGAGGGGAAACAATGAGACGGAGCTCTGGTATTTATCTTGTGGGGTCAGGATAAGATATCATGGCCCGGCTGCAGCTTCGGGAATCTTCCATATCGTGGAATCTCAGTGCATGATAAGGACATATTGTGAGATTTGTGGGGCGACTATAAACATGATCATAAGAGAGCGGGAGCCGGCTCTGGAAGAAAGGGCTGGCAGAGGTACAAGGGAAAGCAGATGATTGGGGGAGGAGAGTGGAGGAGATGGAGAAGAAGGGGGAGAGAAGTATTGGAGGAAGAGAAAATAAAATGGGAAATGGAAATGCGAGGGGAAAAGGCAGATGGGTGGGGTGGTAAAATAAACAAGTATTGGTAAAGCCAATAGGTCTCACCTTTGCGATGTATTGGCTTTGCTAATGGTTTTTAGCCATGCTGCACAGCATCCGTGAAAAAAGGCTTTCATGCGGTCGCCTGTGTCAATTTGTAGGTACATGCATTACAGATGCGGGTGCCTACAAATTGTTGCATGCGCTTTTTTATCCGATCGGTAACTAAAAAAGAAAATAAAACACACAAACGCATTTTTTTAAATTTGTATGGGCAGGGAAAGCAGAAGACACATGGGCAGAGTAAGGAGAACGGCAAAGCAAAATGGGGAAGGGGGGCGAATGGTGAAGCGACATTGGGGAGTGTGGAAGGAAATGCAGAGGCAATGGGAGGGAAGGCTGCAGACAAAGCTTAAGGTCAGCCAATGAGGGAAGGCAGCACTCCCAACCCTCCTGGGACCTCCGAGGCTGAAGGTAAGTGTGTGATGTTTGAAAATGTATGTTTGGTGCATGCGTGCATGTTTGAATGTTATGACTGCTGTTAGTGGATGTGCATGCATGTGTGTGTAAAATAATTAGTGTGTGTGATGTTTTAAAATGAATGTTTGGTGCGTGCGTGCATGTTTGAATGTTATGAGTGTTAATGGATGTGCGTGCGTGTGTGAAAGAATGAGTATGTGTGTGTGTGATGTTTTAAAATGAATGTTTGGTGCGCGGGTGCATGGTTGGATGTTATGAGTGTTGTTAATGGATGTGCCTGCGTGCATGTGTGTGTGTGTGTGTGAAAGAACGAGTGTGTGTGAACTTTTAAAATGAATGTTTGGGCGTGCGTGCATGTTTGAATGTTATGAGTGTTGTTAATGGATGTGCGTGCATGCATGCGTGTCTGTGTGTGAAAGAATGAGTGTGTGTGTGTGTGTGTGTGTGCTTCCTGCCCGCCCCCTCCCTCCTAAAGCTGCCAGCCGCCACTGCTAAATAGCCCTCAGAGGGGGATTGGTCACCTAACCAGGTATGGACCTATCAGGAGGGGTTTCTGATGTCACCTGCTGGCACTGGCTACTCAGATGCTCCCAGAGTGCCCACCGCCTTGGAATCCAAGATGGCAAAATCCAGGGACACTCTGGAGGAGCTCCAGGCACCACCTGGTGATGGACAGGGGAGTGGTCACTCCCTTTTCCTGTGTCCAGTTTCACACCAGAGCAGGGATTGGGGGTGCACCATCAGTGCCCTTCAACACATTTCCAGAGGCTCTGGGGGGATACCATTCCCATGCATGTAACACCTATTTCCAAAGGGAGAGGGTGTAACACCCCTGTCCCAAAGGAAATGCTTTGTTCTGACTCCCTGGGATTGAGCTGCTCAAGCCCCAGGAGGGCAGAAGCCTGGCTGTGAGGTGGCAGCAGCTGGGGATGCAGTGAAAACCTAAGAAGGCTGGTATGGCAGTAATGGGGGGGCCATAGTGGAGCCCCCAGAGTGCATGGAATTGTGCCACCAATACTAGAATCAGTATTGGGGAACAATTCCCAGTTGTTAGACACCTTACATGGCCATATTCAGAGTTACCACTGTGAAGCTATATATAGGTATTGACCTATATATAGTGCACACTTAAAATTGGTGTCCCCGCACTCACGAAGTCTGGGAAAATGGGCTAGACGACATGGGGGCACCTCACCCACAGGTACTATGCACCTAGCCTTCAGGGTCTGAAGGTTAGACATATAGGTGACTTATGAGTGACCTGGTGCAGTAAAAATGGCTGTGAAATAGTGCTACACTATTTCACTGAGGCTGAAATGGCAGTCCTGAAGATGACTAGCACTGAGGTAACAGATATAATGAGAGGAGGGTTGACTGGCTGTGCTTCATAAAAAGATGAAGATCAGAATGCATTGTATTTACAATATGGCGCACCATGGTGCACTTTAGGACAACAGCGTCAACATTTATGACACTATTGTGGTACTTTGCAGGATTAGTGCCATAAATTGTGGCACTCATCCTGCAAGGTAAAGGGAGGCCAATTGGTAGTAGTGGGCACGTCATTTTAACGCCTGCTCTGAGCAGGCGCTAAAAGTGATGCTAAAAATTATGCAGTGAAATGTTGTAAATTTCACTGTGCCATTTTTACGGGCCTCCCTGTGTGGGAATGCCCCCTTGCATACATTATACCTGGCGCAGGTATAATGTGGTATAAAGGGTTAAAAAGTGGTGCTATGCAAGCATTGCACCACTTTGTAAATATGGCAAAGGAGAATGGCCTCCTCAACGACCAATTATCGAAAAAAAAGACACTAGTGTGGCACAAGGAGGCGCCAGGGCCTTGTAAATATGGCTGTAAGTCTCCAATTTGTATAATGAATGTAGGATCCGGGTTGGTGTGCTAGGGTGAAAAGGACACTGCAACATAAAGCTAAAATGAAAGCACGCGAGACAAGGAAATCACGTCTCACATCAGTTTGATGATGGTGCCATACTGCATTGTCAGTATTTAAGAAGGCAGCAGATTATTTTCTTGTTTTTTTTTCTTGAATAGCTTCCTGCTCATAGACTGTGGAAGTTATAATTTCTTCAAAGAACTGAACTACTCATATTGGGCTTGGATTCCTAAAGTAAAGTCATTTTCTTTGGACTTACATACTTTCCCTTAAAAGAGTGAGTTAACATATTTTGGGGATAAGCCTGAAGTCACATCCATATGCTCTCGGAGGAGTGAGAGAACACCTAATGTCAGGAATATTGATTAGCCCTGAATTGAGTGAACATTTGTATTTATTAATTCTGCTGAGATATTAGTCTGCTTCAAGAACATTCATGATTAATCAAATCTTGAAGGTATGATTCAGATCTAAAACAAGGAAAATAGCTGAGAAACAGAGATTAGTTACTCAGGTATATACAGTTATTTGGAAATGGAAGGGAATTATTGAACAGAGCCAAGACATTTTCTTAAAACACATTGCTTATAGCTAGTGGTAATTCCTTTTTAGTAGCAAGTTGCAGAAGATTCTGGTACAAAAGACTCATATGAAATGTTAAAAACAAGGTGACATCTCACAACAACAGTGCTCCTTGTTCCCAATCCCCTTTCCCTCTTTAGTAGTGTGGGTTCATAGTGAGAAATCTAATGAACTTTGGGTGCTGGAATGGCCAAGTAGGATTAGCATCAGCATTTTACGAGGCACTCCTGCAGAAGGGTTATTGTGAGTAATTGCAGAATGGTGACGAACTTACTGTGACACTGATGCTGATAACACATCTGGAGTTCAGTGTTCCTGTGTGACTATGTCCTCAGGCATTGAAACTGCTTCTCAAGGATCAGGCTGACTGATGCAGCACCCATGTTTGCAATGTCTACTGCTTGACGCCACCGTAACTCCAAAGCTTAGATTTTGGGCAGCATCATTGTTATAGACATGTGGGAGCATCTTGCTGAGGTCACAAGAACATCATCATGGCATATCTCTGCACAGCTGTTCAGCAGGCCTGCAGAGTCTTCAGCCTACTGTGCCAAAGTGCATTGAGACAGCCCTGGCCAGATGCTTCTCAGTCCTCTCAGCAGCAGCCATAACTGGGTCCACCAAGAATATATTGGTGCCTTTATCGTTGTACACCTCGCTGTTGGATGGAGTAGGTGCGAAAGAGGAGATGTTTTGCTCCACCTTCGGTCTCAGTGCTCAGTACCTGACACCTCACTCCAGAGCTGCTGACCGGCATATCCTGGCAAAATGTCCATTCTTGGCACTGCATAAATTGTACTGCGCATCCTTCTTCGTGGGATTGCTTGCCACCGTAAGCGACACCTTACCATTGCAGCGGTAACCACCTTGAAGTGGGTTTGTCCCTGACTGTGGATGGTCCCAGGCACGTGCATGGTGGACATGACAGTATCAGCATGTATACTTGTGGTATATTACAGTGAAGTTCTGTACATCCTAAGGATCACTGGTTATAGGATCACCCCTACCCCAGTAACACACACACAGCGCACACACACAGCGCAATCTACTCTCACCCCTACCCCAGTAACACACACACTACATTAAAAACAAATAAATAAATAACCAAAGAGCCTTACCTGACTCAAAGCACTGTAAAGATGCCACAAATGTAGAACGGCAGGCAGGCAGGCAGGCAGCAGACGTGGAGCTGGTGACAGGAAGCAGATGACAAAGCCCCGTAAAAGTTAGCTGCAAGCGCTGACTTTTATGGGGCTTTAGCTTCCAGGATCGTCACGGAAACGCCATAAATAATGGCCGCCGTACGTAAACATAGAGGAGGGCCGCGGGAGCATGCGCAAAGAAGCCACTGTTGCGCATGCTCCCGCGGCCCTCTTCTATGTTTACATACTGCAGCCATTATCATATGGCGTTTGTTGTACGTCTCCGCGGGCCGCCAAGGTCGGTCCGTGGGGCCGCTGGCGGCCTGCGGGCCGTACTTTGAGTAACGTCGCTCTAATGCAATAGATTTTATATTTTAATTTAAAAAAGACTGGTGTCACTTCTGTAATAACAGAGAAACTGAAACTCATACTTTGCTCTTGCTTGAAGCTGAACAGTAAATAAGATGGATCCCACTAGCGGCTGTCCTTTCGGATGTACATGCATCTTGAGCCGGTAATTTGGGCAATAACCAGAAAGAGCCATTGTTTCCATTTGTATTTCTGACAGCATCCAAGGGTAGCAAATTGGTGGCAGAAACATTTTTGAAAATTACCGGGAGATGAGAGGCATTACAGAGAAAGCTGCAACTACTGCCGCATGGAAAGGAGAACTTTCAGCCCTGCGTGTCGTCGTATTACCATACATCTTCCAGTAATACCGAAAATGTGTTTATAATGGTGTTGACTAGAGTGGAGAAAATTACTAGTAATATTTATACTCTACACCATTACATCAAGGAATATAATCATAACCTTTCATGTCTATTAGACGCACATTTTGATGGCCAAAAGTGAAAAATATATCACCATTGGTAATACTTTTCTGCAAGAGAGTAGTGATGTAAAATTAACATCTCAACTTCACCATTTCCGCTACAGGCCCCTCCAGAGCCTCATGGCTTGTATCCTGCCCACTTCAGGATGTCACCCGCATTATGATGGGCTCCATAATATTCTTGCTTTTGGAGATGCAATTCTTAGGTTTCGCCTGATACAGCACATGCGCTGTCAGAAAAACCATTTGTAAACAAATAAAAAGCTTAAAACGGGCTTAGAGACTGCCCATTACTTATCACTACTTATCATTGGTTGGCTTCCACATTACTCTTGGTTCCTTGCTTCTTATTGGTTAGCGCCTCCTGCTTCCTTCAGGCACTTCCAATGCTTGTCCCTGCAGTAGAGCAGGGACCAAGTACAGTTTCCTGTCTGTGATCAGTGTCCTTCGACCGGCCACGTAGTCCATGCAATTTATAAGACTGCTTATGTCTTCAGTCCATCCCCCACTCTCCCATCTGCCTCCTCCAGGCTCTTGCCCCATACCACTCCTTCTGCTGTCAGTTGTGCTGCTGCTCCCTTTCCTCCTCCTCCGCACCTCTCTCATGCTGCTTGCCCTTCTCCCACTGTCTGTTGTGTTGCTGCGGCCTCTTTCCTCCCTGCATCTCCTGCGTTTTGCTTGCAAACTGCGTGTTTTTATGACATATTGCACTGCAGCGCGTACTACTGTGCAAGATGGCTTAAAGAAAAGAAGTACAATGCTGACAGATTTTTTTCTTTACTTTGTGGCATGTTGTACAGCAACCAGTGCTGTTGTGCAGCATATCTAAAAAAACATTGACTAAGCCAATCGAGATCGCACAGGAGAAACCTATTGAATTTGCCAATGCTTGTTTTTTTCAGTTGGCTCAAGCAGGTGACTGTCGAGTCGTGAACCCCACTTCCCAGTGACAGAGATCTACTCTCACCCTTGTTTTACTCGGGGGCAAGTTGTCTTGCCAGCAACCTACCTCCAAGTCCTTGTGCATTGGAAATGGAGTCCCCAAGACCCAGGAGACTACTACTGCTCTAGGATCATTTTGGGCCATGAGATCAATGCATGAAATGAAAGTAAATAGCGCTCCAAGATACTTATAGGTCATGATGTCAATGGCATGAAAAGAAAAGAAAGAATGCTCTAAGATCCTTCTGGGTCATGTGGTTATGACGTGAATGGAATTAACAGAAAGCAAAAGGTTCTCTAGGATCCTTATTTGTAGGTTCCACTCCTTGCTCTTCTCATAGCCCTTCAGCTAGAAATCAGAAGCCTTTGAGGGGGTAAGGGTGGGACATGGGTTCAACTCCGTGATGTCACTGAGGTTCAGAGAGTGCATGAAAACATGCAAGGCATTTTAGTGAATTGAGTATTATGAGGGCAGGCCATCCTTGAGACACAGGAAGGGGGACTCTGTTTATGGAGTTTTTCAGCCCTTTTCTTGAAAGATTTTGTTAGTCTTAGACAGACTATTCGATGTAGAGGAGTATGCCCCATCAGGAGACAAAGAGACACCCATTAAACAGATAATATACTCCCAATAGCACCTTCAAAAGGACATTTAAAGCTGAGTTTGTGAATGTATAAATGCACTTGGTCTGAAGCCTTATCATGACATCCTCAACCTTTCTCGCCGCGAACACATCTCAGCCCACCTCAGAGACCTCCACTGGCTCCCCGCTAACAAAAGGATCATCTTCAAACTCCTGATCCATGCTCACAAGGCTCTCCACGACACCGGACCCGCCTACCTCAACGAGCGTCTCAACTTCCACATCCCGGCACGCCAGCTCCGCTACACCAACCTCGCCCTCGCAACTGTCCCCCGCATCCACCGGACCACAACCGGCAGCAGATCCTTCTCCCAACTTGCCGCCAAAACCTGGAACTCCCTCCCCGTGAACCTACGTCTGACCAAGGACCTCCTGACCTTCAGAAGGCACCTCAAGACCTGGCTCTTCGAGCATTATCACCCCCGTCTCCTCCCCCCAGCGCCTTGAGACCCTACGGGGTGAGTAGCACGCTTAACAAATTACTGATTGATTGATTGATTGATGACTGCCCAGGGCCCCATATGGTAAATTCATACCCCTGGAGTTGACGTTATCAGAGATCTGATTAACTCTGGTGTGTGTGGAGTTAGCAGGTGTGCTGAATAGAACCCTCAGCTTCATTGAGAATTATTTTTTTTTAATTATTTTTATTAGAAACTTGCAAAAATACATGGTACATTGCAAATATTGGCTGGCACAGAGCAGCACAAACAGGACAAATCTGTGCCCCTAACCCACACATCACTCCATGGGAGTTGCCTACCGGTTCCCAATAAGGTTTATTTTGGGGGCATATTTTTCATACAGGGTGGGCACATGGTGGGATTGTGTGGGGGGTGGTGTGCACAGTCTGCCCCTGTATTCATTCAATCTTCCCCACACTTTTGTCCTTTTCCTTGGACACCCCCAACTTACATAAGTTACCTTCTCTGCTAGCATACACCAGTCCATGTCCCTTTTCCAGTTTCTCCTCACTGATGTTTCCGGTGATCCCCAATAATCTGGCAATATTTCTCTTTGCAACCACCATGCCCAATGTTATGAACAATATCTCTCATCTTCTAAGATCCATGGGTTCCCATATTTTTAATAGGCACCATTTCATTGATGGAAACAGTTCCTTCTCAAGGAGGTTACTGAAACATGTAATCACCGAGGTCAAGTAGTATCTTATTTCCGGGCATTCCCAAAGAATGTGTATAAAGGACCTCTCCCTCCCGCATCCCCTGAGGAACAAGTTGTCTGGTGCCCTGGCCATCTTGGACCTAAGTGTGCATTATAGGTATGTTCTATGGAGCACTTTCAGTAGTATCAGGCAAATCCTAGGGTGGATTCCCACCTCCCTAGGGGAGGTCAGTGCCTCTTCCCACTCTTAGTCCTCCTGGCTGCCCACATCCCACTCCCACTGGAGTTTAAGGTGTTTGAGTGTGTCCGGAGAGCTATTCAGTATTGGTTCATACATAAGGGATATATATTTTTTATGTAAGTGTTCTTCTAGTAGCTGTTTTCCAGGGGAGAGGCTTCTGGAAGTTCCATCCCCCTAGGAAGCGCTGAGTGTAATGCGTGTCCCACCTAGAGGTATCAGTAGTACTCAGAGGGGGCTAACTTGAACTCTTCTTGAAGGTCACTATAGGTCTTGATGTCATTGTGCGGCCAAAGATCTCCTATTTTTGCTATGCCAATGAGGTCCCACATTACAAATCCCGGGAGGTTGTCCAAAGTGCCCAATGTCCTGGAATCCCAGAGAGGGGTGTCTTGGGTTAATATTCCCTCCCAGCCCAGGGCTCTAAGTGTGGTGTGCCAATAGCTTATGGATATATCGAAGTGGGGCCGAGGTTGTGAGTCAATCTGGGGAGGGGAATAGAGGGCTCTTAGTAGTAGTGGTCTATCCATCTCATAGGCTGGTTCATCTTGGGGTGCTTGCATCCAGTAATTTATTGTTGTCAACTGCGCAGCCCAATGGTATTTCTTTATGTCAGGAAGGGGGATCCCTCCATCTCACCACCCCCTGGTCAACTTAGTCAAGGCTATTCTAGCCTGCCCTCCATTCCATAGAAGGGTCCACAGTTCACTGGCTATCGCTTTATAATAGTGTGGAGGGACCTGGTATGGTGTGTTGTGTAGGACGTATAAGAAGCGTGGCAAGGCCATCATTGTGAATAGGGCAGCTCTTCCCAATAGTGAGAGTGGCAGTGTTCTCCAATGGTGGATGTCTAACTTAAGCCGAGTCAGGAGGTGGAGCAAGTTGTGGGAGAAGTAACTGGTAGGGTCTGCCGTCACTTAGATGCCTAAGTATTTAAAACCGTCAGTTTTTATTTCAGCAGAGCAGTTCCAAGGGAAACGGGGAGTGCCACCCTTAAGGATATAAATAATGGACTTTGTCCAGTTTATTCTGTAACCAGAATACTGCCCTAACTGGGACAGAATGTGCATTATTTGGTCGAGAGAAGTGGAGGACCTCATGACATATAGCAGGATGTCATCTGTGTATAGTGGTATTCTGTCCTCCCAATGCTCGGTCCAATTGATTCCTTTGATCAGAAGGTCCATCCTCACCCAAACCACCAGCGGCTGGAGAGTCAATGCAAACAGCAGGGGAGAGAGTGGGTAACCCTGTCTTGTACCACGCCACAGTGTAAATGTCCTTGACCTTATACCATTTACCACCAATTGAGCTAGTGCGGAGGAATAGAGGAGCCTTGCCCACGCCCTAAATCAGGGTCCAAAGCACAACCGCCAATAAGTATGGCCACTCAACGGAGTTGAAGGCCATACAGGCAATGAGTAACAGGATAGCTGTATCATCCCTTGGGGACCCAGCCTGAGCGAGCACTACATGCACTCTCCTGAGGTTCAGTGCCGTGTTTCAAAATGGCATAAATCCCGATTGGACGGGGTGTATCAGTGAGTGTATGATTTGTGTGACATGGGAGGCTAACATTTTGGCTAGTATTTTGACCTCCGTATTAAGTAAGGAGATTGGGCCAGGCATTTGTATATGATATACAAAAGGCGCATGGGTTTTAAAGCCTGCGTCCCGCGAACAGGACGCCTAAGTGTTAGTCAGTGAAAAGCGGGAATAGTCAGAAACTATAAATAATTCGCCATAAAAGTCATACATTTAAGAGTGACAAATAGTAAACCCGGAGAATAATAGGTTATATCTGGAGGTGTCATATACTTTCTAAGTCTAGGAGGCTAAAAATATTAACACGGGGACTCCGTAAATGTTATAAAACTTACATCTTACTGTAATAAAGAGTTTGTCTCCCGTGTTGTGCACAGATAGAAAGTAGTGGACCCGTTTAGTTGCCGCCATTTAACTTATACGGACGTACCGTAATGGCAATACAAAGAGGACTAAGGGGGTCATTATGAACACAGCGGGAAACCCCGCCGTGTTCATGCTGGCGGTCTTATCACAGACCGCCAGCCCCCTTGAGACCATGCCGGCTGAATAATATACATTCCGCTGGCCCAGCAGAATGGTGGGCCGGGACATTGTTGACATGGAGCCGTTGTCAATGCCGCTGTGCGGCGGGTGCAGCAGCACCTGTCGCGCAGATCACTGCCCGTAAATCGGGAAGTGACCTGCGTGACGGGGCACTGCACAGGGGCCCCGGAGCACCCCTTCCGCCAGCCTTTCCCTGACAGGGGAACCCACCAGGGAAAGGCTGGAGGAACAAGGGTTCTTTATCTGCAGGGCTGCGCTGCTTGTAGCGCTGCCCTGTCAGATAAAGTAATCTGCCATCGTCAGGCTGCCTGTCGGTGGTAGCCTGGCGGTGGCGGAGGGCCGCCTGTGGTGGCCCTCCCTTGTTCAGAATATGGCGGTTTAAACCGCCATGCCGGTGGCGGTATTTTCCACACCGCCGGCATTGCGGTCTGAACCGCCATGTTCATAATGAGGGCCTAAGCGCAGAACAAACCAATGGACATAACGTCATTATGGAGCGTGTGTGTGCTAAGGCATTGTGAGGAGCAATGCAAATACAGGCTCGATTCCTGAGTGGGTCGCCATCTTAAAGTATGCGTGCGTGCCATATTGACAGTAACAAGGGGACTGAGGGTATGAGGAATAGGGAAAGTCGTCATTTTTGGACATGTTCAAACATTGGACATTACTTAAAACCAAGCTGTTAGACCGGATGACCCAAGTGAGATTCATTAAGGCAATGAAAAAAGGGGGGCATGCAGCGGAAATGTGTTATCCTGACAGATGTCAAAAAAAGCCAGTAGAAATCAAATGTCACAGATCAAATATCCAGCAAATACAAGATACAATATATATGCACAGATTAACAGTTGGTAAAATGATGCAGCATTTGTTACACTCAATCTAAATACAACAATGTAGACACATACAAGTGTCCCATCTGAAGCTAACAATAATGATAATAACAGAGTACACAATCTTACGTAAACGGACATGGAGACAAAACAGAAGGGTTCAAAGGAAGCCATGTAGATCTTTCTCTATATTCAACCCCTCCTCCACTGTGAGGTTTATCGGGTGAAGATAACTCCGTCTCTTCTGCATGGTATAGAGCATATCGTGATATCAAAATGGATCTTTCTCGATAACTTGAGGGACGTGTCTTAAGGAATATTTTAACTGTAAACTCCGCCTTTTCGGCACCAATATTAAGACTTGAGTTGGGCTTGCGCAGTTCTTTTACTCAAGGCCTGGCTGCGGTAATTCGCTGGATGTTTAACCTGATGACGTGCAGTGACGACTCTTTACGGGCACTGCTAAAAAAAAGAAATATTAGCTGGTCATAGAGCAAAATATACCATCTGCAGGAATTTTCTATATGCCAAGGATCATCTGCAATTAGATTCTTCTGCAATGTTTACTCTCTCTCCACCACTGCTTAAATCCACACTCAGGAAAGCAACTTGGGTGGTGAGTTTCCACCAAGATAGACAGGCCTGCGCACACAGGCAGAGTTTTCATATATTATCCGATTCCTTAAGGTCAAGAGTTACACAGCCCTACCTCATCTGGAACATGTCTCATGGGGTGAGAAGATTCTGGCTCCTGCTGCAACAGGGGCAGCTCCCCCATAATACATTACAAGCCAGCTGGTTTGGTTCCTCCGCTAGTTGTAATCTTTGCCATAACGGCCTCCAAGATTTGAAACATGTTGTTGTTTTAATCTGCCCGGCCTTATTGCTTCATCAGTTGGCTGTACTCTATTTATTTTACTTTTTCTTTTAATACTGCTTCCAATTTATTACAAGCCCTCCTCATCCCGCCTAATGAAATGTTTTGTGCTAGAGTTTTTAACTATTTTAAGTGTTTCTTAACATTGCACTAGTTTAATCAACTTGCTTACTAAAGTTTAATCGTTTTTATTTTCATTATGTTTTTTTATAAATATGTATTGTTTTATGTGGACCTCCACTGGAGTTCCGTAACATAATAAATAAATAAACTTGAAACTTGCTCAGTTAGAGGAACAAGCGGGGCGTAGCTGCAGGGGGGGTTGGGGTATTACACCTCCCTAATAAATGTACTTCCGATAAATAGTGGGGTACAGCGGACTTAAGTCAGGTATGATGACATATCTGTTGGATCTCACCAGGAATTTATACAAAAACGCACACACACTTTCTCCATCTTTCTGTTTTGAAAGTCCTCAAAAATGATGGTTATTTAACAAAATATTGTGTTGTTTCTCTTCGTACTCCTACCATTCCGAGTCTGTTTCCCTTTCCACTGACAGTATCACCCAACGTTATTGATCAAGCTACGCCCACAGGGCCAAGCCATTGATGTAATCAAAGCTTAAACATTGTATGATGTCACTTCCGCTGTCCCTGGCTGCATTGTGGAGAATCAACGATTCTGAAAGCATCAAACTGCACAAACATGTCATGCAAAGGGAAGCCAGATCGGGCTCGGAACATCATGTGCAGGAAATTGTAGAATTAATGAGGCATCGGGGCACAGGAGAGACTTGTTCTGCTTCGGAAAGGAACGCTGCTGACGTGAAAGGCGGTGGAAGTTACCCAAGGCTTTGCCCACAGAATCTTAAGGTCAGCGGGAGCGATGACGTGCCCCCTGCCAGCCCTGCCCCCGAGCTGAACAGAAGCAGCAGGGAAATCATCCCTGTTCTTCTTTATCTCACGGGGTCAGCGCCTGATTGGACGGCCGGGCCGAGGCTTCTGGAATGTTCCAGTGAGTGGGATCTCTGCATGAGGATGGACGAGGTGGCGGGAGGTGATAAACAGAAGGATGTGAGAGCCAGGGCTGGCACTGGAACAAGGGCCTGGAAGACTTACAAAAATCTGTGGTAATGAAGATGACTGGGGGACAGGAGGAGGTGGAGTAGAGAGAGAAGGGTGAGGAAGGAGAGGAGGAGTAAAGGAGGGGAGAATGGAAGAAGGAGGTGAGAGGAGGGAAGGGGTCCAGCAGAGAGGAGAGGTGTGGGAGACCTATCAGTCCTTTGCAGCATCTTGGCGGATGAGATTCTCAATGAGTGACTCCCACTTTCTTTTTAAAACAAAATATGAAATGTATGTCAAACACACTAGAGTGTATCACAAATACCCCAAGTCCCCCAAAATAAAAATAGATCTGGGCTAAAATCTTTGACGTGAAGATTTGTCCTATTGGATGAGCTTCTGATTTAGAAACCTAGTGCCAGGTTTACTGAGGGTTTACGTTGCCCTTCCATCACGCAAGCCAACACAAGCCCTTAGCTGGGATTTACTAACCCGCCCGGAGCCACCTTGTGTGGCTCTGTGTAGTTTAGTAAACTCAGATTAATGCAAAGCAGCACGTTTTGCTGCCTTGCATTACCTTGCGTCAGGGAGGCGTTCCATGAGTGGAGTGTGGGTGTTCTTTAAATCTTGGCGCATTCCCAGATTTTCAAAGAGTTGTAAACCTGGAAATGCGTCAGACTGGCATGCGTCCCAGACTCAGGCGTAACAAGGAGAAATATCGCCAAGAGACCTCTGAAGGCTGCATGCTGCTCTTAATAAATGGCCAAAAATAAACACATAACATTAATAAATAAGTAAGAAGTAAGAGTGAACACCAGACAGGGCAGCAGTGAGACCAATTGGAGGAAGAAGGCAGAAAAGAAAAGAGAGTGAATTATGAGGAAACATAAGAGAAGGAAAGAGGGTGACAAAAGGAAGAGGATGTAAACCAGAATAGGACAGTATAGGGGGAGAGAGGCAGGATAAGCCATAATAGAGGGAAAAAGTGAGACAAAAAGGAGGAAGAGAGAATGGGTCATAATAAGTTGCCAAAGAGAAAAGGAAACATAAAGGAAGCAACATGGCTGGAGGCAAATGACCAAGTGAGACACCTGGGCCCAGATTGACAAAGGTTTGGCATCAGGTTTGCGTTACTTTTTAACACAGGTATGACACAAAATCTTTTGTGGAGTATACAAACCAACACACATTGGTATTTGGGTAGGTTTGTAAGAGAAGCACTGGTTTGCGTTACTTTGCATCAAGGCGGCACACAATGGGTGCTGCATGGGCATTCCTGGGCTACCACCAATGGCTTTTGATGCAAAACCCTAATTACTAATGGTAGTAGACAGGGTTTCATTTAAAAAACTAACACCCCTTGAAAGCAGGCTCAAAAGGAGAAATGCTTTCATTGTTCCTTTCTTTTATGACTTTGCATGTGTGCTGCACTGTACAGCACACATACAATGTAGGAAAACTTGTGAAGTCAGACTAAGCATAGTATTTTGTACTGGAAGGGTACCCTTTCACTACAAAACCTATACGAGACTCACGCAGACACCTTTGCACTATGTTGCGGCACACGGCTACCTGGTGGGGCGCCAGTGCTACAGTGAGGGGAGGGGAATGCCATATCTCTGTAGATATGGTGCTGTCTTTCTCTCTTGCAACACAGCACAGCAGCCTCTGGGTGCTGCATGAGAGGTTTGTAAATCTGGGGTGAAGTGCTTAACTTGATGCTGTGTTTGTGGTGGGGCCCACTAGCACTCATTTTTCAGGACCTGCACTTTTTTTTGGCATCAGATATTTACTGAGCACAAGAGAGGGAAAACACACAAAGGCAAAAGATGGAGGAAGAGAAGGACGGGAAAAACGTCACAAAGGGTGAAAGCAGGAACCAGAAAGAGTGAGATAAAGGGGCAGGGAGTGTCTCGAGGTTGATTAAAGAGAGATGAGGTGGATTTAGGACTGGCAGCTTTGGCATGCAGGGCACCAACATTTAACTGCACAGGCTGCAGGGGTTCTGAGCAAAACTACGAGCAACAGCACTCATTTATTTACAAATTAAGCAGTGAAAGAAAGCCAGTGACAAGAAGAAAAAAAAGGACAGAGAGTGGGAAAAGAGAAGACACGAAGGAGGAAGACAAAGTGAGACAAAAATAAGTAGATAGAGAGTGGGACATAAGAAGGCACCAGAAAGGGAATGAAGGAGACAAAACGGATGTAGGTGATAGAAAGAGTGAGACACAAAGGAAGAACACTGACAACACGGAGAACTAGCAGAGTGGATTAGGGAAAGGTCATAAGATAGGGTAGAAGTGGGACAACAATGAGAAAGAGAGAATGGGACATGAGAAGGCCCAAGAGGAAAAAAGAAGGAGACAAAATGTGGGAAACATGGAGGAAGGTGGAAGCGAGAGTGAAACATGAGAGGGAGAGTGGGCAAGGCGAAGGAGAGAGATGAAGTGAGACAAACAGAAGGAAGAGTGAGTGAGACATAAGGCACAAGAGAGGGAATGAAGGAGACAAAATGGTGGAAAGATAAATAGAGATGTGAGAGAACACGAGCAAGGGAAAGACAGTGATTAAAGGAAGAACAGGTGGAGAGAAAGTGAGACACAAGAGAGGGAAAGAGAGAGACAAAATGAGAAAGAGAGGAGGTGGTAATGAGAATGGTCCCCCATGAGAGAAAGAAGGTGAAAGAGAATAACAAGTGAAGAGAGCATTCCGCATAAGAGAACACCAGATAAGGAAAAAAGGAGACAAAAGCAAAGAGCAAGTGAAGGGAGAGCAAGACATGAAAAAATATCAGCTTGAAAAAGAGGGAGAAAAAGAAGTGAAGAGAGAATGAGACAGAGAATACCAAAGACGGATTAAAGGAGGTTTAAAATGAGCGTTCTTGTTGAAAGTAGGAATCTGATCTCAGATACCCCAGAACCATCTCCACAGTGACTGCCTGTGTGATTTTGGGGAAATCACTCCATCCCCCGTCACCTTATAACATGGAATCTGCGAGGGTTGCCCTTGGTTGGCATTAGGAGCTATACTAATGTTATGATGTATTCATGCATTCATTTAAAGGAGGGAAATGGAGCAAGGCAAATATTCATGCTTACATACAGTAGTTAAATGAAAACAATGTTAGAGAAGCAGGTTTGGAACAGTCTCATCAATTCAGTGACATGACTTTGACACCTGATGGTTCTTGCCAAACTCCTTGTAGGAGTTGAAACGTTGACAATAGTGCCTGAAACTTACTCCAAGTTCAGTGTGAGCCAGTTGGAGTTGTGGTGGTGTGGTGGTAGCTTCAGATTCCAATGATGTGTATATTTTGACTTGTGATGCATTTTATGTTAGGGATAGGACAGTGTCAGGAGCATTTAGCAGTTCCTATAGGAAACCCAGAGAGTTCTGTCCTTTCAAATGTGGTTTATGACTTCTTCCTTGCTACTTGGCGTGCGTAAATCCTTTTTAGATCATTCATGTGCTCTCTCTTGCAAGTGATATTGTTTACTAGGGGGGTGTTGGATCCCACCCATTGCTTACCATCGGTGGGCCTCATTGTCACTCTTATTTGCTGCCGCCTAATTGGCCACCTGTACCGGTTTCACCTCCTCTTCTTTTGCCTGAGGCATTGACTAAGTACTTACCGCTTCATCTTGATGAGTGTCCTCCTGCTGTGGTGGAGGTAAAATCTTTGTTTTTTCTCCTGTTGCTTTTTTGCTCACACCCTTCACCCCACTTGCCCATGTTGTTTCTTCCTTCCCGTCCCCAACCCTCCATGTCTATGTTGCTTCTTCCTTCCCACTCATCCCCCCAGTCATCCGTGCTGCTTCTTCCCTCACACTCCCAACCCTCCCTTTGTCATGTTGCTTCTTCCCTCCCACCCCCACCTTGAGTTGGCTGTGGTACCCCACCAACACCATAAAAAAAAGCATTATGATGCATCCAGCGGCTGCATCATCCTGCTTTTTGTTTAGCGTTCTGTTCCTTCCCATCCTCTCTCCCATTGTCTATCCCACCAAAGGAAAAAAAATTGCTAAGACATGGCCGGTACTGGCCAGCTACATGGTTAAAGACACTGGAAAAGCTAATAGCTCTCACATTGGTGAAACCTACTGGCTTTGTCAATGAGTGTTGCCCTTTCTGTGAATCTTGCCTTCTTTCATACTCATTTTTTGCTGTCTTCTTTATCCGTGTCTGCTAGGCCATCAGGGCAGCTATGACTTGTCACCGCATGACAGCATGAGTATGTTGGGGAATTTGGGGGTTCTGTGTAGCACATGCCAAAGACTTTCAGAGGTTGACATTGTGCTGGGGGCTTCTTTTCCATCCGCTGCTGGTGCATTCTTCTTTGGAGGTCTCCTTGAGTCTGCACCATTCCATTGGCTTGAGTCTCCATTGGCATTGGCATTGTTGTGGATGCTGGATGAGCATGCAGGAGGACATTGCTCTTTTTTTTACATTTTTTGGGGTGCCCTTGGTAATCAAAACACATTTAGTGCTGGAAGGAAATTTGCTGCACCCGTATAGCCTACTCGTTTGACCAGTAGAAACTGGGGATATCCATTCATGAAAAGAAGATGGTGTCGGACAATATCAGCAAGTCAAATCCATGGTAACAAGGATGCACCTCCTCAATGTTGATGGTGCTAAAGAGTTGAGATTACAGAATCAGGTGGTCATTACGACCCTGTCGGTCGGAGACCGCCAGGGGTAATGTAGCGTCCGTACCGCCAACAGGCCCAGCGGGAATGTCATTATGGGGGCCACAGGAGTGCGGCCACATTGGCACTGGACCCTTTTATTGCCTTCATTTACTGCCAGTTGGGGGTCAGGGGCTCACAGGAGGCTTGGGACATGCTTCTCTGGCATGTGGGCAGAATCCCAGTCAGTGACAAACGTCCTTTGTTTCTGCCCAGCTTATAATAGTATCAGGACTTGGTGGATAGTTCTCGTTTGCAGGAAATTGGGAACTGGCCAGCATAGGGAAGGCCATAGAATATTGCTGTCCAGTAGCAGCCAACCAATAGCAGTTGCCACCGCTAGGGTTTTATTTTTGATATGGAGAAGGATAAAGTGCATCTCGATGAGCTTTGCTGCCTCGAGCAGTGGGGGCAGAGCCTCCGTGTGGCCCATAGAGCATGCGCACATTATCACATACATTTGGCTAACCCATTCAAGGACCCGTCCCTGTAACATGAATCGTTCCAAGTGTCTTGGAACTTGGTCATTTTTAAATTGCCATATTTTAATGCTTGTTTTCATTTTTATGTATTAACGTATGTATTCATATTATCTACATCTTTTAGAACAAGCATACACTGGCACATATATTTGGGAAACTTGCCCAAGGTCGACCTCCCCCGTAATATGATATGTTGTTAGTGTAGTCCAAATTAAGACATTTTTTATACCATTCTGTTTTATGTAATATGATCTGGTTTGAGTACAGTCTGAATCAAGATATTCTTACATTATTCTTTTCTATAGCTGTTTTAACCCATATGCTTTTTCTGCACATATTTATATTTTAATGATGTTTCATCTGAATGTGATCTTGTTTGCTTGATCTGGTCTTTTATGGCAATTTGAGGATTCAAAGAGTATTTTGACTTTTTGACTTTGATTTCCTTCTGGAGCAGTGGTCCCTATAGCTTTTCTAGTCTGTCTTCTTTCATTGGGACTCTGGGCCACATCGTAGACTGATCTGTGGGGGATTTACCTCTAGTATTTACCATCTTGAAGGACTTTGCTAAAGCTTTGCTCAAGCACATCCTATCGGATATCTTGCCGAGCCTCCAAGGGCGTCCTTATTTCCATCTTTTATGGGGGTTCAGGGTACTGCTACTCTGCCCTTTGACTCAGTGATTTCTTATTGCTTGTGGCTTTTATCTGAGGCTTGAACATATGTCTTACATTGCTATTGGGGCATCTTTGCTTAACCCTGTACAATAGGCATATCCCAGTTTGCGTTGCTGTTCACCATAATCCTGCCATCTTTCGGACTTCGAAAACCATTAACTGCATCTACTCCCAAGTACTGGATTCTCTTTGTCGCTTAATGTCAAGTTGGGCCTTTGGAAAGATGTAACTGTACTGGGCACCTTTGTTATGTAAAGCTACAATTCTTATGTATTACTGAAACTTGGCATTCTCTTTCACGTTCTTTGGATATCTGATCCAGCTGCTATACCTATTCTGCTCTTTCTACCTTTGAATTCTATTTCATCTCCTTTCCTCAGCCTAGTTCTGTGCTTTCTCTATTACTTTTTGCTTACCGGGTCCATTAACGGTGTCTTTTCCAGGATTTGGATGCTTTTTTTTTTTATGCAGACTTTACAGCTAGTCATTATTCCTATCGGGTGATTCCATTTACATGTCTCCAATGATGCAACTATGCTTCCTAGAAATATTTTATGGAATCTATTAATCTTTCTCTTATGCAGTATCTTCCCAAGCATGCTTTTGGTGGTGCGCTGGGTCTAATTTTCTTCTCTTCTTGCTTCTTCATCTTGTGTAATTTTACTCCCACCTTGGGACCACTTCCAAACATCTACTTCTTTTAGTTATAATTAGGGGTGTGCATAACTTTCATAATTCAGTGTAGCATAATCACGCTGATTTATCTAAAAATTCTGCGAGATTCCGCATCATTTGTTGTGAAGAGTAATTCTGCTTTCAGCGCCATTCCTAAGGCAAAAATGTCCCCTCAGGTCCAAAACGGATGCAAGAATGCATTTTGCTCCAAGAAATAGTGCTAAATGCCACAAAACAGGCATAGCAAGTGTGGGCATCCTCTCATCATCACTAAATGTGCTCTTACGGTATGATTTTCACCCAACGTACTCTATGTATTTTGCGCTACAAAATAGCACCAAAGGTGCTGTTGTGGTAGAATGTTCCCTCCAATTTACCTTTGTCATCTAGCACTATTTTCTTAGCCACTAAGTGTATCCTCCCATCCATAGTACACGTGAGAATGTATCTTACATTAAGAATATTAAAAAATAACGCTCAATGCAGCAGAACACAAATAGCAAGCATGAGCAGCCGCACACAGTTGCTAAATTGGCTCTTGCGGTAGGATTGTTTTGCCCCAAATTACTCCTAACTACGCGACCAGGAGTAATTGTGTTTAACAGTAATTCTGAGTCAACGAGTAACCCAGATTTACCGAAATTACTCCAATTACACCAGTGTAATTAAAACTACGCCCGGGCCTAGTTATGATTGCCCTGCTCCACCACTCGTACCTCCACGCGTAACATTTCTATGGTGTAATGTGCACAATCCTTCTCCGGACAACTTCACAGTCTATACACACTCCACACTATTGAATGCATTGCACTATGTGACTGAGATGCCCCTGCTGCAATGGAAGTGTTCTTTGTAAATTGTTGTGCTTCTCCTTGGAACAAGGTCTGTGCAAGTGAAATACCTTAAATTAATTCACTTAAAACATGTGGTCCGATGAGCATGGAAAAGCTAAACTAATAACATCCTGAACAATGTGTGTCTTTACTGCATTGGAATTCTCTTAATGTCACAACAAATCACTGCTTTTGTGCAGAAACATGAAATATTTAAGAAAGAGCAATAATATAGCGCAGCTGCCTTAGCTATTATTCGATGTGCTTTCATTGTCTTTTGACTTTGCTTTGGATATGTGTTCATATCACTCAACATTCAGTGGCAATATGCCCTTGTATCTATTAGTGGCAATATATTTAAACATATGTGTTTACTGTAGAATGCTAGTACATGTTTTCACCTGTACTGGAGTTCACATCACATCTTTTCAGGCAGCCTCTCCATTGCACATTTGCCTTGACCCCAGCATGGGTATTGTTAAAGTGAAAGTTTGTAAATTACAAATAATGTAAAATGTGACCGCCAGGATATTTTAAACTTCAATAATTGTAAGTATGTATATGGTATTTATGTAACACAAACCTAGCAGAAAGACAGCAGAGCACTGCCCAGTGTCAAATGCAAAGCCACAAGCAAGAGCTGATTGCAGATTTAACTGGGCTCTGGGTGCAGAAATATACTGTTAATACATTGTAATGTAGTGTTCTTTACAGAGGTGAGTCTCCAGCTCTTTCCTACTTTGGAGCAGCGATAGGCCGGTAATGATGGATACAGGGATGTTGTTCCAGATCCTATGTGCATGCACGAAGAAGGCCAGGTGACTTGGGATTTCCTTTTGCATGTCTTTGTCTCTAGTCTGAAGGTGCCCTGGCTGCGGGTGTGCCAAGAGCCAACGGGGATGCTGAGCTTGTCTGCCAGATAAGTGGTGGTCAACATGTTTGAATGGAAACAAAATATACTCAGCATACAGGCCAGCGATTCTAAATGATAATAGTATTGACAGATGTTTGTATAAAAGAGTTGCCATCAGGTTTAATGAAATCAAACCTAGGACTTTTTCTGAAAATATGCCACATGCAGCTAAGTGGGACATCTTAAGGTGCCTGGACATGACCTAGTCCCTGCCATGCTCGCCGCAGTTTATAAAGGGGCTCTGCAGCTCCTTCTGCACCCCTCCTTCAGCCCAGCCTCATTCTCCTGTGATGCTGTGTGAGACACTCCACAGCATTGTCTGACCCTTGAATGTTCCCCAAGTGAAAGCACACAGAGAACTCCCGCAGACAAACCACATATGAACTGTAAAAGCCAGTACATGCTAATCAGGCATTTGATACAAAAAATGTAACCAGTTTAAAGCAAAGATCAGGTACAGACCTGCTGTAGCATAATTTAATTTCTGCGAAGCAGCTCGCAGAAACATATTAAACAGAAGTAAGCCTTTTGGGAGCTACATTAGCTCACAAGAGACCAAGTCTGATCGGGTGAAAAATGCCAATCAGAACTGCAAAAAACGTGGACCCAGATTTATGATGGGCTTGCGTCGTCATTGCATCACACAAGGCAACGCACGGTGACCCAAGCCGCTAAGAGGGATTTAGTATTTCATGCAGAGCCACCTTGTGTGGCTCCAAGTGCAATGGTAAATCTGGAGTAATACAAGCTGGGAAGGCATTCCATGGGTGGAGCGTGGATGTTCCCATACATCCACCCATGGTGTTTGGTGCATTCCCAGGTTTACTTATACAAGGAAACCTTGGGAAGGCTTTCCCAAGTGAGCCGTAAATTGGAGAAAGATGTTTATTTCTCCTAGTTTTTTTCCTCTTTCTGTGTGTGCTGCATTTTGCCACCTCTAGGCACCTGAACAGGAACTAATGAAGTGCTGCAAAAATAAAACAAAATGCGTAAATAAGACACCAAATGTGTTGCACTTCTTGTGTTTTGCTAAGGCCCGCTTACAATATATATCTTTCCCCATTTTAGATATTTCTGAAAACCTGAGCCCAGATGCAGGCAAGGTATTCCAAAAACTGGACCCTTCTATGGGCCCTTGATCCTTCTTACCAAAGAGTATTGTGACGGACCTCTGAGTGAAGGAAGGATGGTCCGCTGCTCGACCAGAGTCATCGAGTACCACGCTGTTATGCCATAACTTTCCTGATATGAGTTATTTAGTAACTAATTCAAATTATTTTGTATGAATTATATCATTTCTAACCATAATGGTTCGGGAAACATGTAGTGAGAAAACAATCAGATTTTGAAGAAAGGTAGACAGATACGGTTCAAGGCAGTGTTTGGGAGCAAGGGTAGGGTTTAAGGTTAGCTGTAGGGTGGAAGTTAGGTTTAGGATTATAGTATGGGTTAGGTTGGGACTTAGGTTTGGCTTAAGGATTCCAGTTATATTAAAAACAATGATGTACCTTAGGGTATGATTGATGGATAGGACTAGGGACAAAAATTAGGTTATGGTTTTGAGATAGAGTTAGCGGTAGAGATAAAGTGTAAGATTAGGATTAGATTTAGGGTTAAGGTAAGGATTAGGATACAATTTAAGGTTCAGGCTATGCTTGAAGAAAATTAAAAACATCAGAACTAAATGAAAATTCAGACCAAGTGATTCAAACTAATGTCAATTTTAATAACAATTGACATTTTCACACAATTTCCAGAAGAACCTTATGATTAGAACTAAATGATTTTATTGCTATAGCATGTGAACTTCTCATTTAAAATCCAGGCGAAATTAATGAACTCGGTGCGTTGCCTGATAGGCAGCCAATACTTTGTCTCTTAAGGGCAGTATTATCACATATAAATTTCAAACCATAGCGTGCTACGTCACCCTGCACTCCCTGGGCCAATGTCAGACTTGAAAAGACCTAAGACAACCAAATAATGCACCCACGAGACCACCCATGAAGCCATCCCTGTGAGGCACTTACAACATGGGAACAAGTAACAAACTGGAGTAATGACTGCCTCCTACAAATCAAAACGATAAAAAAGATCCCCACACATGAAATTTGGCACTGTCCCACTTTAAAACCCTTGTTGTTCCCAGGCTTCGTAGGAGTAAATCTGGAGGAAGCCGCTTTGTGGTAAAACCCCCGTCACATGTGAATGTCATACCCGAAGACACTCCTCGTGAAAATGACTTCAGGACTTTTTTTTAAAAATCTTAAAACTTGGTTGTACCAACAACCTTTCCCTTCCTAAGTAATTCCTCAGAATGACACCTTCTTCCCTCTGTTTCCTTCATAGCACCAAAAAAACCTGTGGTGAACGCGGCTCTATGAATAAAATTAACAAAACTTAACATCAGAACACCTGCAAAGTGCTTCAGATACTGATTCTGTGGATTGAGAACTGGCACTTGCAGGTGATACCTTCTACACACCTGGGCGGGCAAAAATGTTGAGATTCAACCCTTAGTAACCTAAGAGCACCTTCCCACAGGAAGCACAGAATTATAGTCAAGATGTGAGATGCCTATTGGAAGACAAAGAGTAACGTTGTGTTATTGGCAACAACGGGAATATTTTGTGCTTCATACATAGATGGGAAAAGAGCGTCTTGCTATAGCTCCTCTGTCACTGAAAAATAACGCTTGATTAAAGAGTGGCAGGAGAGAGCGTAGCTAGGCATCCACCAAATGAATGGGCAGAGACCTTTGCTACCAGATTAGATTCAGATTCCTTCTTGCCAAGCACGATACCAATGTCTACAAGTAGGAGCCAATTTATAGAC
The DNA here is from genome assembly GCF_031143425.1 of Pleurodeles waltl. Taxonomy (NCBI): domain Eukaryota; kingdom Metazoa; phylum Chordata; class Amphibia; order Caudata; family Salamandridae; genus Pleurodeles; species Pleurodeles waltl. Next base: position 171,507,138 of record NC_090441.1, read on the forward strand.
AAGAGCAAAATCACAAAAACAAGCATCAAAGGCTGAGTATCCCACCTCTACTCCTTGGAAGGACAGGTGAGTATGTAAATGAGTTATTGGACCCTACTGATGTCAAAGGAAGAGCATCTGCCTCTACCTCTTAGGCAAGTTTATGAATGGACTGTAGGGACAGGGGCCCTACGAGGTGCTGCAGGTGGCAGACACCTCCAATGGATGTAAAATGCAGAGCATCCACCCCCTACTCTTTGGGAGGATAGATGAGCGAGGCATACAGAGGCAGAAGGCCCTCATAGATGCTACAAGCGGCAGAGACCTTCAATGGATTGAGAGGAGAGACGAGTGAGAAGTACACATGCAAAGGTACTTCCAAACGTCCTGGGTTGAGAATTGTGTCTGAACTCCTTGGGAGGAGAGATGAGTGAGACATACAGAGGTATAGGGTTGTACCAGGTGCCCAATGCACAGCATATATTCTCTAATTTTTGAGAGTGCAGATAAGTGGGTTTACATTTGTAGGGAGTGTAACTGGTGTCAAAGAAAGAGCATATTTCCTCTACATGTTAGGGGACTATATGAATGAGGCGTATAGAGACAAAGGACTTGTAAGACAGATGTCACTAATAGAGGTACATGCGTGTCTTTGCTATAGTAGTTTATTAAAGTAAATCAGAGTATGATAGTCTTTTAATCTTTTTTATCCTTGGCCTGTCTTGGCTCTTCGTCGTGGTCTTCTCCTTTGATCTTCACGGTTTCCTCTCTTTTGTTCTTCTTTTATCCAGGGCCGACTCAGGAGGAGCATGTAAAGAAAAGAACAACACAGGTGGTTGGCAAGTATGTTCTCCTTTGTTTTACGTTCCTTCCTTCCCCTTACTGTTTCTGATTCTTTCTTTCTTTCTACCTTCTTTCTTTTGTTGTGCTGGTGTTCCTTTGCTTTCCTCTCTGTTACACTTCTATTTTGTAACCTCCTTAACTTTCTGTTTTGCTTCTTTCTCTTTTCTCTTCTCTTTTCGTTTTTCTTTCTGTCTTGGTCTCACTTTCCTGTCTTTAGCTGTATTTTTTTCTGGTCTGCTCTGTATTTTATGCTTGTTTTCTTACTGTCCTCAAAATGTAAACAAAACGATGACTGATATATGTACATATATTTATATATAAATAAAGATGTAAAAAAATATATAGTCTGCTGTTTCTGTTTTTTCTCTTTTCTTTTCGTCTTTTGGTTCTGTTTTGTTTTTCTTTAAATCTACACCCCATATACCAACATAACTAACTAAAGAAAACACAAACAACCTTTTGAGTGTATGGGAAAAAGAAATCTCACACTAAGTTTAGGTTTTTTCCTATGCCCGTTTATATACTAAGGGAGAAACCAACATAAAAGTTATGAATAAAAAAAAATGTCTCTTTCCTCGCCCACCCTCCTTCCCGTACCTGGTTCGGGAAATAACTCAGTGACAGCTGTATTTTTAGTGTAAAAGGTCATTTATTAGGACAGGGTTGCATAAGCAAAATAACCTTAACTTTTATAACGTAAACCGTAACTTTATTAACGCCCTCCCTTTAACATCTCCTCGCTCATCCTTCCCCTTCAAACCCTTATTTCGTTTCCATTCCCCTACGCACTCCCCTTTTCCTTTCATGCCCCATTTGGTTCGTGCGTACCCCCACTCAGAGCCTTCACCTGCTTGTTTATTCCCTGGAAGGGTGGCCAAGCCCGCATCTGACTCACCACCCTCCCCCATCTACTGCAAACCAGCACCAACCCACTTGGCGTTGTGCTGCCCCCCCCCCTTCAGACACGCTACTGCACCCCGCACTACTCATTTCTTGTTTGTAATCCACAAGTTCTCTCCCCACAACTCCTCAACCAGCAGTCTCAGATCTGTCAGATAATACGCATTCCCTAGTGTGGACAAGTGCACCCCATCATCTCTGAATAAAGCTACCTCCTGCTCTGTAATGTTTTCATGCTTCAGTATCTTTATCCCTTGAGCCCAGCAGAACACCCTCATCGCTCTGTTAAGTTTCCTTCGAGCCCGTTCCATGGCTCCATACTTTACTGCCCCTCTCCACACTCTACGTGGAACAAACTCTGTCCAAACCAAGCATGTACCATGCAGTTTTTGCTTGAGAATCTCCAAGTCCCTCTGCATGTGCTGCAGTAGCGTGATTCCTGATAATTTTACCAGATCATTCTCTCCCAAATGGATGATCAACAAATCTGGACATCCCCAGTTCGATAAGTTAGTAGTGATGAAAGGAAGCAGGTTACCCCACCGCATTCCGCTCTTTCCCCACCATAGCACCTCGTGCCGCCTGCTGGATAGTCCCAAGGCCCGACCATATATCTGCTTCTCCGCGAACTTCGCTGCCCAATGTACAAATGAATGGCCGACCAGCCATGTCACCGTCTTGCCCTGCGATGGACCAAGCGCATCTCCTGCAACGGAAAAATAACTGTAACATGTGTTTTGAACATCAAACCCCCCCCAACCAAAACCTTGAAGCTATCCCTGCCTCACATCTCAGGGTCTAACGTATCGTTCACAACACCTTGATCTCCAGCGGCCTATCGCCCTAATCTTTGCCCAGTCCCAACCCAAATGCGCTGCAGCCGTGGCTGCCCCAATTCTAAATGGATGTGTGCCAAAATCCATGGCCTGGCGGCCCACACGTCCCAACGCCATCCTCAATACTCGCAAAAACTGAAAACTGGTGAGCTTGGAGCCTGACCTGTGTGTGAAAACCCCTGCTTCTTTGTTCAACCTGCCTGAAGATTGCCACTTACTCCATTCCGTAACTGGGCAAGCCAACACGTTGCCCCCTTTCTCTAACCATACCCACTTACCCCTACCTAGTTGGTCGTTTTTTGATCGTCTAAGCCAGATCCCTAAACGGCCGCCGTGCGCGCACACATCCTTGTAGCGTACCCCCACCGCCGTCCCAACCCCCAGCAACTCTGACACTCGGAAAGCTCCAAAAAACATCCACACCATGCATAGTCGAAAAAGTGCCAATTCGTAATCGTCTGTTCAACATACCGGCAGTACGTGTAACAACTCCAATAATAAATCAAAATCAATGGGTTCCCTGGCCACTCTACCTTCTACCGATCTAATCCTGCCCCAACCTTTCAGCATCCTTCCAAGCAGATCGTTTCTTGCCGGGTCGTGATCAAAAAACAATTTTCCATAAAACGATACCCCTCCCAATTTACCCCCGATAGTGGCTGCTGACAGACCTTTCTGAATCATGTACAGCACAAAACGCAACGCCCGATGCTCTAGCTGTCTTTTGCTCTGTCCCCAAAAACTTCCTATAAACCGTTCAAAAAACTGAAAATCCAACCAAGCCAGCCGGTAACTTCGCCGAGTAGATTCCGCTAAAGACATCTCCACCAGCCCTGTGATCATCATGCCCCCCATTCCCAAATGTCTGCCGGGACCGATGTCTTGATCTGCTCTGCTCCTGGCGCCAGGTTGCGGAAACGCTGCCACTGTGAACGAGACAGGGAATCTGCAATCTAGTTGAAAACTCCTGGTATATGTACAGCTTTCAATATCACATTCAGAGATAAGCATTGTAACATAAATCGGCGCAACAAGCGCAACACCCTCAAATCCCTCGCCTTCTGTCTGTTCACCAGCTCGACGACCGCCATATTGTCAATTCTGAATAAAACTGTCCTGTTTGCCAACTCCTGTCCCCATACTGCCATGGCCACCAGGAGGGGAAAAAATTCCAGAAAAGCAATACTTCTTCCCTGTTTTAACCATAGTGTTGGCCACGCCTCCGCGCACCACCAGCCGTCCCAGAAAATCCCAAAGCCATGCGCTCCCGCCGCATCCGAAAAAATCTGCACCTGCCACACTGTCTCTTCTTCACAGAACCACATAGATATCCCATTGAATTGTTTCAAAAATGCTTCCCACACCCTCACATCCTCTCTGAGTCCCGTCGACACTCTTATTCTGTGGTGTGGCAAAACTGCGCCCGACATGGACAAACCCAATCGCCTGCAGAAAGTCCTTCCCCCCCTAACTACCCTACAAGCAAAATTGAGATACCCCAACAGCTTCTTGGCTGTTCGCAAGTCGATTTTTCGTGCCTCTTTCACAAGACCCAAGAAAACCAGTATCTCTGTTACCTTCTGTGCTGGTAATCTGGCCGTCATTGTAATGGAGTCTAACTCAATACCCAGAAAAGTTAGTACAGCTGCGGGGCCTTCAGTTTTTTCGGGTGCCATAGGCACTCCCATCTGTTGTGCCATCTCCTGAAAGATTGTCAGGGCCCTCTGGCAGTCTCCTGAATTCTTTTTTCCTACAAACAGGAAGTCATCCAAATAATGGGTCACCGCATAATGCCCACTACTTTTGACAAACACCCACTGCATGAAGGTGCTAAAGGCTTCGAACAAAGCGCATGAAATTGCGCAACCCATGGGCAGAACCCTGTCCACATAGATGGCCCCTTCAAACTGCATCCCCAGCAAATCAAAATCCCCAGGGTGTATTGGTAGCAACCTGAAGGCAGATTGTATGTCACATTTTGCCAGTTCTGCGCCATTGCCACACACCCTGACCAATTTAATAGCATCATCCACCGACGCATACTCCACTCTGGTATCTTCTGCCGCAATTAAATCGTTAACCGATGTGCCCTCCGGCCATGATAGGTGATGAATCAACCTGAACTCACCCGGGGCCTTCTTCGGCACGACTCCCAATGGGGAGATCATTAAATTCTGACTTGGCCATTCATAGAATGGGCCCGCAATTCTGCCTAATGACAGCTCCTTGTCCAGCTTCTTCCTAACCACTTGAGGTAGTTCCTTCGCAGATCGCAAATTGCCTGCCCAGCGCCTCTCCCGCGGGCCTTGGTAGCTGACCCTGAACCCCTCTTGAAAACCTACCGCTAACTTCAACGCAGCTGCCTCATCCGGGTATCTGTGCAGCCATGGTAAGATAAAATCTACCCTAACTGGTGTAGGCCCCCTTTGGAGCAGGAGCGCCCTGGGTCCCTCTGCCTTTTGAGGCCCTCCATTGCTCGGAGGGGCTGGAAAGTGAAAAACATTGTGTGACCGGGTGACGGCCCCGCACTTGGAGCAGTCGTGTTTAAACTTACAAGGATGTCTGGAGCAGAAACCCTTGTTGAAATTCCAGCACGCTCCTGTCGTGCTAGGTGTTGTTTTTTGTCCACGCCCGCTCCCCCCCGGAGCGGGACGTGCCTGAAATGGCTTATAGATCACCGGTAAACCACTCGCTGTATGAGTTGATGCCGTGGATTGCGATGACGCCATCCATTGCATCCATAATTCTGGGTCGACATCCCCCCATGGCTTATCTGGGTTAATGCTCACTCGGGCTCTGAACTCTTCGTCGTAGCTCAGCCAGGCAAAAAACCCAAAATGCATCTGCACTTTCCTAATAATGTCCATGTATTTAAATAGCGCTATAGCTCTGTCAGGGTATTTCTCACAATAAATGCTTGCAAAAATCAGAAACGCCGATGTCCAGTTATCCATATTGATTGGGACCCTCGGCCTACGGGCCAACTCCCACTCCTCCTCTTTAGACCCCTCCTTGGCTTGTATGTCCCTATGTAATAGCTTAAAAACGTCCATATACTCATGTCTCCATATTCTGGCCTTTGTTTTCTCTGCCACATGTGAGCCCAAAGGCATAGCCAAGCCCATATAGGGTAGCCTCTTTTTGTGTTCTCCCCCTTCCTTCGCTTCTGTGCCTGACTTCTCCCCTGTTGCCTTGTCCCCACCCTCGCCCTCGGTCGTGGCTCTGGCTTGTGTCTCTGTACTTTTTTCCCCGCCCTGTTTATCCTTAGCTGATACCGGGTCAAGTATCGAACCATCACCTACTCCTGCAGAATTGCAAATTGGCGCATCATCCCCTTTATCGCCATCCCCCCAGACCGACCACCATTGCCCTTTACCTCTTCCTTGTGTAGCCACAGGCCGCAAAACCTTCCGGGCCCCTCGGCCCCGTGCTTGCTCTTGCCTCTTTTCTTGTGGACCACTGCTGTAGTCCCGTTCCTGAAAAATAGAAGCGGAGAGGGGGGTTGCGCCGCCCCTGCGTCCTCTTCCCCTCCCCCTTAAGCTGAGTATCTCGGTCTCCCTGATATCCCCCTCTTCCCATTCCTCCAGCTCCTCTTCATAATCTAGTTCCAGCACGTCATCCTCGCACACATCCATCTGTTTACTAACATTCCCACTCATCATCATATAGTTAGCAGGGTTATCCTCATGGCCCTCGTGGCGTCCGCCACCTCTGTGTTGTCCCTGATCCTGCGGAGTAGAGAAGGCCGCCGAAGACCCCTCTAGCGCTTTAGACCAACGTGCAGGGGCCGTGTTGCGCCCTGTTGGCATCGCCTTCTTTCTGCCAACCTCCTGCCTTGGCATTGACCTTCCGCGCCCAGCCTGGCCGTATGTGCCACTGGTACCCACCGCGCTGCCTAAACCGCTATCTATCCCCATTTCCTGGCCCCTGTCGCTCGGGACCCATACCCAACTACCTTTCCCGGCGTCTTGCGGCATGGTTCCTGTGCTGCCTACGCTATCCGCTGGTCTCTTTAGCTGCCGGCCGTGTGGCACGGACATGTCCCGCTCCAAGCACAATTGGGCCCACCTGTCCTCCGTTTCTGCCACTATGCGGCGTTGTTCCTTAATCCTGGCCTCTAGGTCCCAAGCTTCGTCTGTATCTAGCCTGCCGGACCAGGGGCCGGGGGGCGTGGACTCCCCTGCCGGCCCTCGTGTCTCTTTTGGCTGCCCCTTACTGGCCCTACCCTTGCCCAGCCCTCCCGTGAGTCTGGGCCCCTTGCCTTTCTTTTTTGTGTTGTTGTTGGCCCCTGCCGGGTAGGCCCCGCCCCTAGGCAGAGACAGGTCCATGGGCATGGGGTCAATGGTGGGGGCGGGACGCTCGCGCACTAACTCTTCCTGAACGGGGGCTCCTGTCTCTAAAAACTGGTCCTGTTGTAGATCTGTGCTCACCACCTGGTGCGCTGGTGCTGTGCCCTCGTCTGATGGGCCTGGCTCGACCACTGGGCCTTCCCCGTCACCTAGTTGGCTGGTGGGGGAGGGTGCGCCATGTGCCCTTTCCACCGCCGCTTTTTTGGGTTTCTTGGGCCTCTCGGGGGATGTACATGCGGCTACTGCCGCCGCTACTCCGCTGGACGCGGCACGCGTCGGCCGTACCATTCCCACCCAGGCCTGTTCCAAAACCCCAGGCCTGAGGAGGTCAGCCCGGCCCGCTTCGCCAAGTACGCGAAGCGCGGCCTGTACCGCCTCCGCGTCGTGGCTGGCTGCCATGGCGCAGGGGCGGGCCTTTTTTTTTTTTTTTTTTGGGGTGTGCCCGAGTTTCTGTACTCGTTGGAAAACGAGGACAAAAGCTCTTTGTTAAAATTATTTGTTTCATTATTATGTATATTTTTTTTTTGGGGGGGTCCCTAGGGGGCACTAGCCCAACTACTTGGGCCCTCACCTAGGCCCTGCCGGCCTGTGGCCCAATCCCCCACGCGGGGTGGCTGTTAGCCCTGATGTGTCCTTCTGGCCTTCTTTCTTTTTCCCTTCTTATTTTTTAATTTTCTCTTTTTTTTTTTTTTTAAACCAGCGCGATGGGGAGAGCGCGAACCGGTCCCCAGCCGTCCCTGGCTCTAGTGGTTGTTACTATGGTTGCTTCGGCAACCGTTTTAGGCCTCGGCCGCCGAGCCGCGGGAGCGGCCTGGCCGGCTGCCAACAAGCACGTGCAGTGTCTGTAAAGGGAGAGCGGCAGCCCGCGGAGGAGCGCGTTGCCGCCCCCTGGTTATAAACGTCCGCGGGGGAGAGCGCGTGCCCAAACCCTGCTGCCTTCCTCAAGCAGTTGTGCCAAGCAGACACCGCTTAACCTTCTCGCGCCCCCCAACCCACTTGGACAAAACCCCACACTACCTCAATAGGTCGCGAAAAAACACCCCCAGGGACCGGCCAAACTAACCGCGCGATGGGTCAGCGCGGAAAGAGGCCGGTCCCTCCACCCCCAAACCCTTTTATTCCCACCCCTAAACCCACCCCCACTTACCTTTCATCCAATCCCCTGTCCCGCCGTCACTTCCTTCCCCGAACCGGCCGGCGGGAAGACTAGAGCGTTGCTCTTGCTTCCCGCGGGCCCCTTCATAGGCCACGCTCTTCCTAGAGCGTGACCGGCTTCAGCGTTCTGCTGCCTCCTGACTGCCCGGTCCTTGGCTCGGCTGCTGTACCAGTGCTGAGTTCTTCCCCCCGTCGCGGTCGGTTCTCCGTTTCTCTTTTTCCTGGGCTTTAATAAGCCCCGCATCCAGTGGCGTCTCGGCGATCCTCGGCTCTGGGCCTAAAGGTTCTGGGTAAAAAAAAAACATCACCGGAAGTACCCCGGGGATCACGCTCGTCCGTGGACGTACCCCCAGGGCTTCTGCGGGTTGCGTCCACGGAGGACGCCCCGCTACAGGGCTCTACGAGGTGCAGAAGATAGCAGAGGGCTCTACTAGATGTGAAATGCAGAGCATCCTCCCTCTACTGCTCGAGAGGATAGATGGGTGAGACGTACACAAGCATAGGGCTCAGCTGGTGTTCTTGCGTGGGCAGATGAGTGAAATGAAGAAAGACAGTTCCTAAGGGCAAAATATCCCCTGTCTACTCCATGAGTCAATAGGTGGCTGAAACGTACAAAAAAGAGTGCCCTACTGCTGGCAAGGGCACAGCATCCCTTGTCTACTCCCTGGGAGGACAGATGTGTGAGACATGCAAAGAAAGAGTGTCCCACTGATGGCAAGGGCAGAACACCCCCCATCTAATCCTTTGAAGGACAGATGAGTGAGACATACAAAGAAAGAGAGTCCTACTGATGTCAAGGTCAGAGCATCACCCTTCCTCCTTGAATGGACCGACAAGGATGGTATAAAGAAGGAGAAAGCAAGGCACCTGTTGAAGACACAATGTCGGCAATCAGAATTTTTGTCAGCTATATAGACTATTAGAATTGTCAGTTGAGATCTGTTAACACAACCAGTTGACACTGCTAGGAAATGTGTTACATTTTTCCAAGTCTTCAGTGAATCGGCCATGAGAAAACTCATTGAAAGACCAAATTCTGGCGGATGTTCATCTACCCAATTTATCCTGGAAGTCTAGAGACATACTAGAAGGTTGTCAATCATGAGAGGAGATTCAAATGTTCACTGAAGATATGTCCGTAGGGAAGTCACCTGGGGACGATGGCTTTGCAGCGGACTTCTGTAAAATGAACAAACCTGCAATTGCAGCAGCAATCTCAAATATCTTGAGGGAGAAGGTTGTTACAGTCAGGAATTTGCCAACAAAATAATTTCTTAAAATCTGAAGCCCAGGAAAGACCAGCTGTTGTGTGCTCACGTCATCCCATTTAATTGCTCAATGTGTATCTGAAGACATTGGCAATAGTCTTAGTCAAGAGACTGAACATGGTTTTACCAGAGCTTATTCGTTCTTCCCAAGTCGGCTTTGTTTCAGGCAGCTCCTCAGGAGATCATATGAGAACGCTGATGCACCTCTTCGACTGAGTCGAATTGAACTTTCTCTTTCAAGCACTAGACAGAGCTATCTTAGGACCAGGCTTTATAGCTAAGGTAGACTGGTTCTATCCGACCATGTAGCCAGAATCAATGCTAAGAACCAACTAAGGCTGCACACTGTTGCCTCTTTTTATCGAATTGTGTTCAATTGACTAGTATCAGCTATACATCAATCTCTGGACATTATCGCCATTCCACTTCTCGTTGGTGTGTAGAAGATATTCTGTATGCGAATGATATTCAACTCATACAGACTAACCTATCTTGCTCCCTTCCAACACTAATGTCAGATCTCTTTCTTCAGCCTTTTAGGGCTACTTGGGCCAAAATTGAAGTCTTACCACTTACAGGTGATACTAGGAAAGTAATTATAAAGTTGTATCCTTTTACATGGTTCCTAACAACTTAAAATACCTGAGTATACTGGTTAGCTAAGGCTGAAAGACGTGGTGAGGGATAGGCAGCAGTGTTAGACCGATGATACTGAAAACATCGTTAGACCCTTTGCATTGGTCTGCTCTGAATCTATCACTGTGAGGAAGGGTTCAGGTTCTTAAAGTGAATGTTGCACCTAGGTTCAACTAGGTTCAACTGTACCTTTGGCATGCTTGGATTGTCAATACCTCAGTGGCTCATCAAGGATATTGACGCCACCGTGGAAGACTTTATATCCAGCGGTGAGAGACGCAGTTTAAAGTGTGTAAGTTATACGCCACAACAGCCTCCAGTATCCATGCCCTCCACACAGGGACCCTTACTACATAGCACATCAGTTATGTCACCTTATGTCCTTCCTCAGGTCAGCTGATATAATCTTGTGTGGGTAAGGATGGAAGAAAAACTGGTATAAAACACCTAAAAGGTCACCTGGGAATGACAACCTAGTTCTGCCTTCTACTACAAGCACTTGGAAAGCGATTCATAAACGTATTTCTGTATCTGTTTACTTACGTGCTGAACCCCCGATTTGGTTCAACACTAAACTAGAAATTAATGTCAATCCTTTTCCCTGAACTGAATGATGAAGATTGGGTATTTAATCAGATCTGATGACTAACTGTTGAATTAAAGGTTCGACTACAGAATATGAGCTGCACCCCTCACAATCCTTGAGATATTTGCTATTTGGTAATTGTCAACACAGAGTACTGGCATCCCAGCCATACGGCACACTATTGTCCCTCATCTGGAAATATCAGCTGACACAGGGCAATAAAGGTCTCCAGCACATCCAGGACCATCAGTGAGCCTCTGACCTCTGCAGCATTGGTGCTCAAGCAACAGCTGTAGGGTAGACTTTCAGAACAATTATCTGATGAGATACGGGTTGATATATTGATAAGTCATAGTAAGAGCATCCCAGAAGCACTGCTAAAACTCAGCTCCTTTAAAATATTACATGTCTGGCACTGGACACGTGGGATGCTCCAATGGTCAAATAATTGTTAGTCATGTGGTCAGGTAGATGGTGACATAGTACATGTTCTCTGGCATGATCCACCTTATCCACATATCAAGTATACGCTAATATTGCATACTCTGATGGACACTGCATAAAACAAACTTTTGCGGTGGTTGTGTTGTATGACACATCTGACATGGGGAGACGGGTGATGACATCACACTGGAGTACATGGTTTACAAAGTCTCAGGCGAAAAGTCTTGTGACGATAGAAATTGTCTGTATGTTCCACCATTGATGGACGGCTCAGAGAAATTACAGTAATGGCAGGTCATGAAGGATGGGTTTCCAGACTCAATGATCAGGTGGAGTTATTTTGTAACTACAGGAGGATCTTGACCCTACTTCCTACTTGCCCTACTTATGGCATCACTGAAAGATCGTAGTAGCACCTGTTAGTAGCAATCTGTCCTTAATTTTCCCTTGTTCTCACTGTTTTGCTCCTTGCGATTCCCACAGTTTTTTGTGTTCCTTCTACTTGCTTTTCCCTCATTCGCATTGCTTTCTCTTTGCTTTTCCCTGTGTTTTGTGTGCCTTCTTGCTTTTTCCATGTTTTGTGTGTGCTTTCTCCTTGCTTTCCCCTCGTTCTTCTGTGCCTTCTCCTTGCTTTTCCCTCATTTACACTGCTATCTCCTTGCTTTTCCCTGTTTTTTTGCGTGCTTTTGTCTTGCTTTTTCATCATTTTCACTGCTTTCTGCTTGCTTTTTCCCTCATTGCCACTTCTGCATGCCGCCTGTTATTTCCCACCGCACGCCTATCCAGTGCTTAATTTGTAAATAAAAATGTGCCGGTGCCCAAAGCCCTCCTCTTAAACACGCGGCTGCTGCATTTAAATGTGCAAGCACGGAATAATGAGGCAGCGTAATCCTGAAGCCATCTCAGGCCTCTTCAATCCGTTTAAAGCCACTCCGTGCCCCTTCAGCTCACTCTTGCAGCTTTCTGCTTTCTCCCTTTGTGACGCTTTTTTGTTTTTCTCTTCCTTCGTCTTTCCCATATGTGTCTTTTGCTCGCAGCAAATGCTTGAGGCAGAAGAATACACCCCGGCACTCAAAAATAAGTGCCGGTGCTCAGCACCGGGAATAACAAGCACAAATTAAGTATTGCGCCTAGCCCACCTATCACCTCCCGGTCCTCCTCCAAGGACGTACTTAATAGAGGCCGCAGCCCAACCCCATTGAGCAGGTCCCAGGCGCAGCTCTGCCCGTACTGCTGCATTACTTTTGCTCCTGTTTTTTCCTTGCCTTTTCAGCGCCTTGAGACCCTCTGGGGTAATTTGCCGCACTTTATAAATCCTTGACTGCTTGATCTGTTTAGTAGATCCAGGCTGTGTGCCCTGGGTATTAAGTAGACATTGTGTAACTGCCTCAGCAGATCCGCACCCCACTTTCCGTACAGAAGCCGAACAGTATGTACCTGAGTACAGGGGCATCTTGACACAGGGCCAACATGAGGACTGTTGTGTGACTGACATACTCTGGGCTGTTGACGATAAATGCACGCAATAGTGGTCGACAGTCAAAAGTATTATGTGTAGCGCAGTGGTTACTGATGTATGTTAAAGTCTTTCCTTTACTCTGCTCTTTTGTTACTACCTTATCTCTCACCCCAGTTTTAGTGTCATGATGTATACATTTGTTACACCCTCTAGAGGTACTCTTTATGACATCACAAGAATGGTTTATGATGGTTCATGACTTTACTCTGCATTTTAAGTTCTGATTGTGTATGTCGACGTTGATAGCTCTGAATTCTGATGTACATATATCAATGCACTTTCTTCTTTGAACCGGCATTATGTTATTTGCTACTCATGTACTTTGTATACTCTCTTGAATTACTAATAATACATTTTAAAAAACAGAATTACTAATTCTTCTAAAGCCCACATTTAAAAAAAAAAAATTATGAACGTATTAGTCCCGGAGCTTGTAAATCTTTTATTCCTGCATCAAGGACCCACGGGCGTCAATTAGAGGTTGCCAGGGGTCGCAGTTGCCCTTTGAGACCACTGGCACTGCCTTTGCGACCCCTGGCCTCAAAGGTGGCACATTCAGTGTCAGGAACACAGGGGCAGCTTGGTTGGGGCTCCACTTTCTTGTTCACAGTCAGTTTTCTTTTATTACACTAATAGTGAATAATATTATGTTATTCACTATTAGTGTTAAAAAAATGGAGTGCAATAGCTAGACTATGCCCTTCCTTGGGAGCTCGGGTAAGTAAAGACACTTTGAAATGTATGCTGTGTTCATGCTTGTGGGTGAAAGTGTGCTTAGGTAAAAGGCAGCGTGCATGAGTAAATCTGTCTGTCTGTGTAAGCGTGTGTCTGTGTGAGTGAAAGTAAAGATGAAATGGAGTGTGACGTCACTTCTGCAGCCCCGGGCATTTTGGTGAATCGACGTTCATGTAGAGACCCTACTTTTTTGAAGATCTCACAACTTTACATATGCATCTAAAATTAAAAAAAACTGCTTCTTGTTTGTAATCCCTCATCTGGGCTTCTCTGGTTCTTCAGCATCCTCTGTTGAAGTCCTGAAGTCCCCCAGACCCTCTCTCAACTCCTGTTACCTCAGATACAAATTGTTGGTTTTGTGATAAATGTCAGCAGGTCAAATCGGTCAATATTTGTCTGGGAAAAGTCCCGGTATTTACTGAAACATGCTGATTTTGGTGCTGTAACTTATTTCCCAAAAACACGGGGTTGGGTGGCACATATCACCCCAATATATTCCCACTCAGAGGAGTTGGATTTTATCAGGGTTGATAAAGATTCCACCAATTACGGGGTCTCTCGTAATCAGGGCCTTGGAGTCTGCTCCGACCATGCTGTCAGCTGCTCAATCTGGTCCCCCGTATAAATCTGTCCCCCTCTTGACCACTGATATTGCTTCACCCATTACCGAGGTGCTCACTGCTCTCTCACATTACCTCCTGCTCCTATCTATTAAACACAGCTGGTTTAAGAGGGTGTCGCTCTCTATCCTGGTCATCATTTGCCCAAATGTGTCCTCTTTCCTTCCCAGACGAAACTTCTTCAAATGCCTGCTGTCCAAAAGTTATTCTCATACTTGTAACTTCAGTCCTGTCTCGGTTTTGCTCTCGCAGGCTGGCTGAAGCATTCCTACATCTGCCCCGATGAAATAAGGACAGTCTTGAGTGCCAGGGCCAAGTGATGAAATAAGGACAGTCTTGTATGCCAGGTCCAAGGATGAAATAAGGACAGTCTTGAGTGCCAGGGACAAGGATGAAATAAGGACAGTCTTGTATGCCAGGGCCAAGCGATGAAATAAGGACAGTCTTGAGCGCCAGGGACAAGGATGAAATAAGGACAGTCTTGAGCGCCAGGGATAAGTGATGAAATAAGGACAGTCTTGACTGCCAGGGACAAGGATGAAATAAGGACAGTCTTGTATGCCAGGGCCAAGCGATGAAATAAGGACAGTCTTGAGCGCCAGGGATGAGTGATGAAATAAGGACAGTCTTGACTGCCAGGGACAAGGATGAAATAAGGACAGTCTTGTATGCCTGGGGTAAGCGATGAAATAAGGACAGTCTTGTTTGACGGGGGCAAGTGATGAAACAAGGACAGTCTTGTATGCCAGTGACAAGCGATGAAATAAGGACAGTCTGGAATGCCAGGGACAAGCAATGAAATAAGGACAGTCTGCAATGCCGGGGACAAGCTGCTTTAAGTCTGCTTGATCTCTCAGCAGAACAGTTTGTGGCGTGCCAGCCATTTCAGTCTGGATGCTCATGGCCCCTTTACCTGATATTATTGTTTTTTATGGATTCCATTTTTACTGTTGTGCTGATAATGCACAGCTTAATATTAAACTGGAAGATTCAACTTCTCCTCTTTGTTTCCAAGAGTGTCTGTTGCAGGTCTCTCGCTGGATGTTTGAGAGTCACCTGCAGCTCCATGTTGTACGACTCAGGCGTTGCTTTCTAGGGATCCCGCTTCACCCCGGGACAATACCAAGTGGTCATTCCCCAGTCCACGGGCTCCTGCTCATCGGCACACAAATGGAGACATAAGTTCGGACTAATTGTGGGGCGCAGCTAGGTCAATAAGATTTTGAGGGGGGGAAAATTCAAGTTTCCCAACAATTATGCTGGCATATCATGGAAAAATACATTATCTGAGAAGCAGGACATGAGGGGGGCTTAGGGACAGTAGAAAGGGGGAGCAGTGTAGGTTGTTAGCGGTACTTAAAACTAAATATTTTTTTAAATAACCAACATTTTTAAGAACTTCAAAACAGAGAAGAGAGTGTGTGTGTGTTTTGGTCTGTGTGTGCATGCAAAAATTCTAGACACCTCACCATATCCGACTGAAAGCACCTGTACCCAACTATTTACTACAGAATACATTTATTAGGGGGGTGTAGCACCCCAATCGCCCTGAAGCTATGCCCCTGCCTTTAGTTTAAGCCACATCTCGTCATGGTAGTAGTATCATCTTGCTTTTGGCACTGAAAAAAAATGTTCTATATTTTATCCCGTTGTAGGAGCGCCATTTAGCGCTGATCTCCTTGATTATGGCAGCGCACATTTTTAGGTTTTTCTAAGTATGTTACACAGACTGCAGGTCATGCAAAGTCCAGCAGCCGGGCTTATTTCAGGATTGCCACAGTGTGATCGACCTGGCCATGTTTAATTTCTTTAAATGTCCCCCTGTCTGCCACAAAGCTGTCCAGAAGCTGTAGGTCTGCATCAGTTTCTACTCATTGCTCTCATGAAAGGCCTCTCCTTCTGGCGGGAGAGCCTCTTCCTCTCTGAGCGCCAAGTTTTGGAAGGCCCTTCCTCCTGTTGTGGGGTGGACCTCTTCACCAGCCACTTAGGAAGCAGCTTCAAGGGTGTTTATTTTTACTATTTGTGATGTAAGCCTCCGTCCCTGCCTGTCTGTGGTTCACTGCTCGGGCCATGGCACCATACAAGAGTGTGCGCTTGTAAGGTTTGTTCTTCATTCTGTGCCCCTGTCCAGGTTCCTTTTCCTTCGTCCTACCGTTCCTACCTGTCCCTCCCTCCCTGTCTCTTCCGTGCCTTCCCTTCCCTCCCCTTTATCGTTTCCCTTGCAGTGTTAACATTAGACATAAAGGCCTATATTTATACCTTTTTAGCGCCGCGTTTGCGTCATTTTTTCACGCAAAAGCGGCGCAAACTTCCAAAATACAGGCCAATAGTCATACGTTTTTAGCACCACATTTGCACCGCTTTTGGATGCAAAAACGGCGCAAACTTACAACATACAATTGTATTTTGCAAGTTTGCGCCGCTTTTGCATCACAAATTGACGCAAAAAAGGCACTAATAAAGTATAAATATGGGCCACAATTGTGATTTGTAACTTTGCGCCGTGTTTGCATCAAAAAGCGGCAAAAATGTGGCGCTAAAAAAGTATAAATATGGGTCAAAGTGCATGGCTGATATTATAGGTTTCGTAGCAGTTCTGAGGAGGAACTGATTAAATTTTCTAGTACTTCAGGACATGTCGTAGTGCTCAGCAGCATTATTTGTTAGCAGCAGCCCTGCACACATAGGAACACTGTGGTTGATATTCATGAGTAAGAATCCCTCCGCTCATCCAGAAAGTAGTCCCGTGCCCCTTGCCCCAGTGGGGTTTTCCCAGTTTCCCATATCGTCAGTCCAGCCTCGTGCGTACTCGGTACAGAGGGGAGGAGGGTAGTAGCTTGGCCTGTCCTGAGCCCCGCGCACCTGTCGCTGTTTTTCTCAAGCTGATGGCGGGCGCGTCACGAAGCCCCCTCCTTGCCACCTGTTTACGATGATGGCCGTTTACCTGCACACTAAGCCCATTAGGACTCTACTGGTGGCTCGTAAAATGTGGTCTGCAAACAGTGAGCAGCGAAGAGAATGGACTTCAAAGGCCTCTAAAGTTTAATGTGTTTGTCAAAGGGTCTTCTTCCGCCGTAAACAGGCTCAGGTGGGTGGCTGTGTCATAGTTGTCTCTAGTAATTACCTGGCACGCTGCAGTTGGAAGCAGCAAGCATTTTGTGGCAGCTGTGGGGCAGCTGACGCTGATGTTCCCTAGAAGGGTTGCAGTAAAAATGTTCTTTGTTATGTACGCCTGTCATAGAGCCATTAGCGTGAACAACTAGATTCTATTCCTGGAAATTCACTGCCACGAGGCTGCAAGGGGGGGTATGAAGGAATTCCAGGTGTCTCAGGCTGAGCTCTTGGAGACCCTGCCAGAGAAGTGCTGGAGACCAGAGGGCACATCTTCTCCAGGAGAGGGAAGGGAAGGCACAGAGAAGAGAGGGCTGGATGGCAGGAGGTCAGGTTTTAATTTTAGATTGTATGTTTTTTTAACATTTTGGGACATGGAGGAGAGGCCATGTTATGTATGGCTCCCCCATTACTCCTCTGCTCACGTGTATCAGCTGAAATCAGGGGTAGATGATTTTGAGGACCATACATAATATAAAATTATAGATGCGCATAATGTAAATTACGGGGATTTTTTCACCTCAAGGTTCTCAGTAACATCATAGACAACTCAATATTTGATGTTATCTATGTGATGTCACTCAGAGCCCTTCTATGAGAAAAGGTCCCCATAAGTCACTGTTAACCATCTATAATTCTATATGTTATGCATGGCTGTCACTGAGCCCCAGTAGCGTCAATGCCAGATTCTAAATCATGTAATTCATTGCTTTGGCTGTGTAACAGTAGTTAACATAAACCAATACCCACCGCTCCTACGTCATAGAGGAACTCCAGGCTGCCCTGGAGGGGGACTCACAAAGCCTGTCAGTGCAGCTCTGCCAAAGCAGAGTACATCAGGAGAGGGGGAAAAGGAAGGCGCAGGGGGTGGTGGGGTAGGTGTAGAGCCCCAGATGTTTTGCTCTACGACAGGCAGATTATACCAGGTTATGTATAGCTGACCCAATACGCCTCTCACCCTGCATAGTACTTGAAAGCACAGGCATAGGATCTGGGTGAGTCATACATAACATAATATTCTAAATGGTTAAAAAGTGAATTATAGGGATGTTTTTCACCTGGGGGGATTCTGTGTTACATCACAAACAACTCGATCTTCGCTCTTGCTGTGTATCTGACGTCAGTAAAAACACCTCTGTGAAAATCATCCACTATTCACTGTTACCCATCTATAATTCTATAGGTTAACTATGGACAGGTTCGGTTTCTTCTCAATATGTTTCTTATGGACACCCCACCAATAACAAAGGTTAATTCCATGCTCGCCCTAACTGAATCTCAACATTGCAACGGTTTTCTGTGCAATATTTTTGTCAAAAGCTCTTGGGCAGGAAAGCACCTTTACACACTTATGGAATGGACCATAAGCTCAGATACCAAACACTTCACTTTGGATGAAAAAAACAAGGCACGATGCACGACATCGATCCATTTCTGCAACCCTCCTCATTTCACACATGCAGAACGTAAATACACAACAAACACCCATACGATTTTTCACTACCACCTTCCTAAAAATAAAAACTATTTCAATGCATGCCCAACACTATTCGGCCACTGTTATGCCAATCTGTAACGAGCTTAGCTTGCAGCCATCACGAGCATGGGACCTCACACTCTTGCCTGCAACAGAACAACAAAAGCAGACACAGTCTCAAATCCTGTACTTGGCCGAAGGGACTCACCCAGCAACCACCACAAGCACAGCATCCGCCCATCCATGCCTGTTGCTCTAAACAACATTACTTCAGATTTCTACCATCACAACACCTTCTCACCCTGGTAAAGTGCAGGCACCACTGCCACACAAGATGACCACACAATACTCACCACAACAACTGCTTCCAATGCACCTAGAGCAATACATCTCAGCAAACACCTCAACCAAACACAGAATTGTAAAAGTCACATGCATCCCAAATATTACACCATGTGTGAAATGGACATAGGTGCGGGTCCACTAAACCTCTGTGACACGGACATGCTATGTCACAATGTTCATCACAAAGAATGTCTTTTCTAAACCCTACTAAGACCCTCACATAAGAACATCATCAAATAGTGCCTCGATAACACAAAGATTTTCTTAAGCACTGACAGAATTCACTTTAACAGAATACATAAAACACAATATAAATCTATAAAATTCTAGTGCAAACCATTTAGAATAATAACCAGCAATTACTATAATAAATATATTATGAGCACTAATGACATCCATCAGAACCAATACATCTATTGCAAGTTTGACCTGTGGTTTCATCTGAACATTTACGGGTTGTAATATGGTTGGACACATGTTTTCTGTATTCTATTGTTATTGATGCACAAGGGACATACCTTTACAGTTTTGTCTAATTCCATGTTCATCTCTGGCCATCAAAATGACTCCCTGAGTCCCCGAAGGGCAAAATTTACATCTCTACTTATCAAACACACAGAGGGTATTAATTTTGCACCCATTCTCAACCCCAACTCATCTTCACTTAATCCATCCATAACATTCGTGTGTTTTTCCCAACCATCAACTTGTACAGCCCATCCTTCTTTGATCCATTTACTAAGGGTCAATAATTCAACCTTCCTTAAGAGCTTCTTTCCATTCCTTATCTGATCTGGTTTCCATTCCTGTACACGCCCAGGCTGCTACCCATTTAGTCTCCTCTAAATCATCACCAGTATTTTTGCAGCAGTTTCCTCTAACTCTTATCCTCGACAAAGCATCAGCAAGTACATTCTTATCCCCTGATACATATTGAACTGTAAAGTTAAACTCTTCTATATTTGCTAACTACCTGGCAATTCTTGGAGACACCATTCCAGAGCCTTTGGTGGATAATAGATGACTCAAAGGTTTGTGGTCCAATGTTATTATGGATCGTATGCCTCAAAGACCCATCCCAAAGTGTATTGCTTCCTAGAGCACCATCAGTGTCTCTCTAATAACTAAATAGCGTTTTTCAGTACCTTATAATCTACATGGAACATAGGCTGTGACCCCTTCTTCACCATTCTTAATCTAGGACAAAACTGCCTAAACCGTAGGCACTAGCATTGGATGTAATTATGGTTTTGCATGCCTACTTAAAATTATCTAAATGATGATCCATCACAATTTTGTGTTTTATGTTAGAAAATTCTGATTGGCATGCTTCACTCCATTATTATTTCTTGTTTTTTCTGCCACATAGCTTTAGTTTTGTCTGCATCATTCTTAATGAACTTGGACTAGAATTTCTAATAGATTGTCTATTAGCATGTTCCTTCTCTGCCCTAGCAAAAATTAAAAAATAATCTTGCTCCATTTATCCCATCAATTTCTGCATGAGACTCTGAAAAACATGAGTCTCTGAGAAACGGGACGACGCAGTCACCAACCCAAATGGAACCAAAAAGTGTTATAAATGACATTAGATGTGATGAGGAATGTATCCCTATCTGATGGCATGCTGATGTTAAGCCTATCGTGACGAATCATTTACTTTTCTCAATGGTGGCCAGCATTTTGTTTATGCTAAGTAACAGGTGTCTGTCTACCATATGGCAATATTTATATCACAAAGATCTACACGCATCCTGATTGAATGATCTGGTTTGCACACAACCATTATGGAAGCCATGCACTCTGGTGACTCAGTTTAATCTATTATTTAACTATCCATCAATGTATTCAGCTCTGCCTTAACAGCAGCCTTACAAAAAAACCTTGGGTTGGACACCACATCTTAAAACACTCTTATGCTTCAAACTCTGAAGATTTCATAGTTTATCAGAGAAAGTGTCAGGGAAATATTGAAAAGTATCTTCTGATTTCATTACTGGATTTACCAAGACAATTTGTTCTTCAGCACCAGGTCATAGTTCAATGCCCCAGGCAACCTAAATAACCAAACCTAACAGAGGTGCTTCTTTCTTTGCCACATATATCCCACCAATTATCCTCCTATCCTTATATGTGATATTGGCAATAAAAACAAATCCATGCAAATCTAAGTGCTCTTCTCCTTAGCCCTTCAGTTCTATATCAAGCTTAAGTAAACATTTGGATTCTAACATCCAAAACATTCTAATCATGTGATGGTATACCAGGCTCCAGAATCTACTAACATCTAAAATCATGCACCATCAATTTCAAGTTTCTTTATCTTCAATTGTCTTTTTCTTTGTCTTCATCAAGACCAGTTAAAAGCTGTTAATTTAAATGTTTGTTTTAATGTTAGATTGTTTCAGTGCTTAATTTGAGCTAGTGGTTTCCGGTATTTACTGTGAGTTAAGACACATATGGGAAAGACAGAGGAAGAGAAAGACGTACAAGCATCACAAAGGTAGACAGCAGAAAGCTGCAAGAGTGAGCTGAAGGGGCAGGGAGTGTCTGTAAATGAATTAAAGAGGCCCCTAGATGGCTTAGTATTCCGTGCCTCAGTAGTCCATGCTTGCACATTTAATTGCAGCGAGTTTCAAAGGAAAGCTTTGTGCACCAGCACATTTGTATTTACAAATTAAGCACTGGATTGTTTACTCTTATTATTATTTTCACACACTCTGATGTCAATTCTTCTCTTCTCACTATATCAATAGCCTCCAATAATGTAGCCTTGTGAGCACTCCACATTTTTTTTATCTAATTGTTAAAGGTGTGCATCATAAGCTGGTCACAAATGTCCTTATCATGAGTACATGCAAATGCAAAAATCACTAATAAAGCTCTCAGACCTGTAACAAAAGCATGAATAGATTCACCCCCAGCATGGACTCTTGAAAAAAGGTGTAGCACTCCAAAATTACATTAGTGTTTTTTCCCAAAATAAAATTTTAATAGTTTTAGTGTTTTGGCATACAACTCATCTTATCGCCCCATTCCAGAGTTTGTCAATCCGGAAAAGTGTGATAAATTGTTAACCCTTCTTCGCCCAATACACATAAAAAGGTAGTCTGTTTCCTGTTATCTTCATGTCTTTAACATCTTGAGGCAAGCATATATTTCAAACTTGTCAACCCTCTTCTCATAGGGGGGTTCAGTTCCTCCAAAAAAGGCAAAAAAAATAGGTGGAGAAGAAACATGGCGACTAAACGTGCATGAGTTGCAATCAAAATGAGAAAGAAAAAAAATAGAGTAAAATAACAAACGTGGTCACTGTTGTCGTGTGGCAGGATACATACTGCCACTTTGTGATGAAAATGATCTAATGTGACAAGACAGTGTCGAATGATCTCAGCATACAGTTTAGTGTCCAATAGGTGAGATGCTTACTTCATCAGGATGCAATCCTGGATTGATGCTGTGTTATTTTGATCCAAAATAACAGATGAGGGTGCAACTTCAGCTGATTTTCAGACCTGGATGAATTAACGCGGTACATTGGGAGCGGTTTACTCTGCTGTGCGCATTTATACAGAGGAATACTTTACCTACAGTCACGTGACGGGTGAATGCATTTGTTGTGTGTATTTGCAGTGAAGAATGCTTCTCATGTGGTTGATGTGTGACGAGGCACGCGGCTGGGTTTGTTGTGTGCCTTCACACAGCAGACGTCCCTCAGGCTCGACACTCAGAGCTGTGGATGAAGTGAGCACGATCGTACTCGCCAATTAACACTGACCGGTGCACAGGCCAAAGATTAGGAAACCACACGATTCACCTCTCACGTAATTGTAGTAGTTACAGCCAAATTATTGAAACATATTTTTTACAAAGTCCTTTAAATCGGGGATGCACCATGGGTTCAGTCCAGCCCAGTATAAAGCCTACACACATTGGCGTAACAAAACTTGAGCTTTTCCTCCCCATCGCTGGGGCTGCGGGGGCCTTTGTTACGCAACTGCCTACACACAGTTCAACACTGTGCCACGCGCACGCCGTCAGCACCTGCATGTAACATGGCAACGCAGCTCCAACATGAATACCGAGTAAAAATACAGTGCTATTTTTTTTTAATCGCGTCATTAAGACAGTTTGAGAAACTGATCTGTCAACACAAACATTTTCTATTACAATCGCTGAAAACTCTTGCTTAAGCTGACCTCTTGGGTTTAGCGCCCAGGTCAGCAGCGTTTAAGGCCAGCTTTAGTGCTGGTGACGCCCTGTGCGACAATCTTTTTTGGCGCCCTCCTCGCCCTCCATGACTGCCTCCTCGGATTTCCTCACCACCACCCAACAAAAGTGCCCCTCATCTCTCCATAGCCCCTCTCTCACATACATTTCATTTGTTTTAAGGTGCTGGTAAAGGCTGGCTTTAGTATCCACTCAGCTATCCACATAAAATGCAGATCTGGTCTTTGCATCATGTTAACCCTTTGTGCCACTTTATGGCGAGTGGAAACTGCCACTGGACAAAACGCCGGATCTCTCTCTGTCAGGAACATTAATCACAAGAGTTATCTTGACATTTTTATTGCTACCTGAAAGCTGGATGCACAAGGAACTCTGCAGCAGGTGCTTTTAATTGGTAAGTTATTACTCAACACATCACCCTCCTGAGGGCAAGTGCCCCTCCTCCAGGTCAGCGCCCAGTGCAGCCGTACCGGTCGCACCGCTGTTAAGCCGGCCCTAGTGGCATTCTATATGGTAAGAGCACTACAGAGTGCAGTATGACATTCTTGACTCCTCCTACCCAAGCCTGCAGGGATGAGCCACACTCCTCAGGAGGCACTCCCCCGCAGCTTGTCACTGCACGCAAAATAGAAAATTATTATCTCAAGCTATCAGTCCAGTGCCTAATTTGTGCTTGTTGTTTCCGGTGCTGAGCATCGGCATTTATTTTTGAGGGCCGGCACTTATTCCTATGTCTCAAGCATTTCCTGAGAGCAAAAGACACATATGGGAAAGAGGGAGGAAGAGAAAAACGAAAAAGCGTCACAAAGGGAGAAAGCAGAAAGCTGCAAGAGTCAGCTGAAGGGGCAGGGAGCGGCTGTAAATGCATTGAAGAGGTCCGAGTTGACTTCGGGATTATGTTGCCTCGGTATTCAGTGCTCGCACATTTAAATACAGCAGCCGCATGTTTAGGAGGAGGGCTTTGGGCACTGGCACATTTTTATTTACAAATTAAGCACTGTATCAGTCAGAGTCTCGACCGATGAGTCTCGACCTATCAGTTATGCTAGGCTCTGCCCCTACATACTCAAAGAACACTCCACTCAGTCTTTTCTACGTGTATTGCTGTGGCGCCCTCTGAAGGCTTTCAGGTGCACAGCTTACAAACTGACCTGACTGTGGCAACACATCTGGTGTTCAGACACCTACACTAGCAACAGAGGTCCTTACAGACGTCATTCTTTCCTCTGTATCTTCTGCGTTTTCAACAGTTCAGTTCATGTGGACTTTCTTGTCTTAAAGGATACAATAAAACTACTGCACTGGTTATGCCTGTGAGCATCGGACCACGCTGCATCAAGCACAATGGAGAAGCAGGGACAAGGGATCATGGGAGCAGTGAAATAATACTGAAACTTAACACGAATCCCCCAAAATCACATGCAGCGGGGAGTCACACAGGGAGACTTTGCCCCTGGGTGATGCAAGGACTGGGCGGACTGTGATACACATAGATGGGGAGGCAAAGGGACCAGGAGACAAGGGGAATGTGAGCCACAGCTAAGGAGAGATACAGGGACCAGGGTGCAAGGGGACTGTGAGACACAAGGATGGAGAGATGCAAAGACTGGAGACAAGGGGGTTTTAAGGAACAAGTGTGGAGAGGCACAGAGCCCAAGAAGATACTGGTACTATGAGACACAGAGATGGAGAGGCACAGAGACCAAGAAGATACTGGTACTATGAGACACAGAGATGGAGAGGCACAGAGACCAAGAAGATACTGGTACTATGAGACACAGAGATGGAGAGAAACAGGGACCAGGAGACAAGGAGAATGTGAGACACAGGGATGGAGAGGTACATGGAGATAGAGACAAGGGGAATGTGAGACACAAGGATGGAGAGATGCAAAGACTGGAGACAAGGGGGCTTTAAGAAACAAGTGTGGAGAGGCACAGAGCCCAAGAAGATACTGGTACTATGAGACACAGAGATGGAGAGGCACAGAGACCAAGAAGATACTGGTACTATGAGACACAGAGATGGAGAGGCACAGAGACCAAGAAGATACTGGTACTATGAGACACAGAGATGGAGAGAAACAGGGACCAGGAGACAAGGAGAATGTGAGACACAGGGATGGAGAGGTACATGGAGATAGAGACAAGGGGAATGTGAGACACAAGGATGGAGAGATGCAAAGACTGGAGACAAGGGGGCTTTAAGAAACAAGTGTGGAGAGGCACAGAGCCCAAGAAGATACTGGTACTATGAGACACAGAGATGGAGAGGCACAGAGACCAAGAAGATACTGGTACTATGAGACACAGAGATGGAGAGGCACAGAGACCAAGAAGATACTGGTACTATGAGACACAGAGATGGAGAGAAACAGGGACCAGGAGACAAGGAGAATGTGAGACACAGGGATGGAGAGGTACATGGAGATAGAGACAAGGGGAATGTGAGACACAAGGATGGAGAGATGCAAAGACTGGAGACAAGGGGGCTTTAAGAAACAAGTGTGGAGAGGCACAGAGCCCAAGAAGATACTGGTACTATGAGACACAGAGATGGAGAGAAACAGGGACCAGGAGACAAGGGGGATGTGAGACACAGGGATGGAGAGGTACATGGAGATAGAGACAAGGGGAATGTAAGACACAGGGATGGAGAGGTACATGGAGATAGAGACAAGGGGAATGTAAGACACAGGGATGGAGAGGTACATGGAGCTAGAGACAAGGGGAATGTGAAACACAGGGATGGAGAGGTACATGGAGATAGAGACAAGGGGAATGTAAGACACATGGATGGAGAGGTACATGGAGATAGAGACAAGGGGAATGTAAGACACAGGGATGGAGACGTACATGGAGCTAGAGACAAGGGGAATGTGAGACACAGGGATGGAGAGGTACATGGAGATAGAGACAAGGGGAATGTAAGACACATGGATGGAGAGGTACATGGCGCTAGAGACAAGGGGAATGTGAGTCCCAGGGATGGAGAGGTACAGGGACCAGGGTGCAAGGGGACTGTGAGACACACGGATGAAGATACAGAGGGACCAAGAGACAAGGAGACTGAGGCACAGGGATGGAGAGACACGGGGACTTGAGAGAAGGACACTGAGACACAGAGACGCAGCGACAAGAAGGCTGCGCCACGGAGGCGCTACTGTGGTGTTCCAAGGGCCAATAAGTGTAAACAGCCATAGCTGTTGATACAAGGCCTTATCTACTAAGACTGTCGGGCTAAGGTTTTTGTAAAAAACGAATTCCTTCTTGAAGTAAGTGCTAACAAGGGGATTTTTGTTTCCTTTCTGAAAGAAACCCATGCACGTCACGTGTGCTAAAGTGCACAGCACATATCCAAGCGTTGGGGCCTTTCTGGCATGTGCCTAGACATAGGATTTAGAAGTGAAGGGCTAGGCTTCCAGGACAAGTCCTAAACTAAGCAGTGCACATTCACCTCTGCACCATGGCGCGAGGCTGTAGGTTCCAAAGCTCAGCCTGATCAGTCTGGCAGCGCGAGGAATGACAGCAGCAGCAGGCCAGTCTGACGTGGCCCTGCACATGCGCACCACAGCACAGCAAATGTGGTTGCCGCATTTATTTACTTAATTAATAAAACATCTATAGTCTGAGTGCACCCTGGATGCTCTGTCAATCTACTCAGGGGGCAATAATGTAAGAATACACCGTGTAAAGGAACAATTTGGCACTTTTGGTAGATTGATATTTAAAGGGTGTTTGCTTCCACTTTCTGATATTTAGTGACTGGTAGCACTTACAGGAAATTGATTCAGGAGTACAAAGAGGCGTTTAATAAGGCTTTAAAAGCAATATTGAGAATTCATTTGTGCTTTGAAGGGTACCCCCCACCTCACAGTTGCTCTAGCTGGTATACGGTGGTTACATTTGCTACTCATAATCTGGAATATGTCAGAGTTTTGGTTCTTCAGTGATCTCTTCCACTGGAAACATTAAGATTGACCTTGGCCCGACTTCAACACGGGCCTTGGCATTAAAAGCAACCACGAGCCAGCATTAGTCCATCATCCATGCCTTGCGGAGCAGCACATCTGGATGGATGGTTTCCAGGGAAACCTGGCCTTGTCTGCTATTCAGCCTTCATCCTCTTCGGTGCTGCCTAATTAGGGATGCTTGTGCTGACACAGTGTATGATCCATCAGTGGCATCTTCTCGTGTTAAGAGAAGGCTCGAAAAGTTTATCAAACAGTTATCTCTGTGAAGGCCTATTCGTATATTCCTATGCGTTACAGTATTGTTGTTTTACACAGATATGCCCAGGAATGCATCAATATTTAAGAACCAGGCACATCTGTCCTTTCTCATTGGTTTGAAACATCCATAGGTCTGAGCTTTGCTTGTTTTCGTGGCTCCAGTCGGCCAGAGCCCCTTATTGAAGGATGATCTTTCAAACCTGGCGACGGGAAGCAGGATTTTAGGAGACTAATGAGCTCAGTGTTGCATTTGTGAATATCATCTCATTAAGGACATCTTGTGCTTCCTGGGGGAGAGGATCCTGCAGCTGCTCATTAGACAAGTTATTGCTGAGAGTGACAAGTTTCTGCAACAGGATTAGACGTGCACTGAGAGAAAACATATATAGAGCTCTTATATTTGATACATTTTAACGTTATATTCCAACTTACCTTTTCCTAGTGAGAACCCTCATCAGTTGAAATGACAATTGTCTTTTATTTATGTTGCTGTGCTGCTACTGTTCTGCAGTAAATGCTACTTGAACTTGTAACGTTGCTACTTGTTGTCTTTAATTTGTAGCATCTCTCAATGATCCCAAGTGAGTTTGCAAACTAAAACCTCTTATTGGTTAGATTGTGAGATCATAATGTTATAGTCACAAGCTTACACAACACATTGCCTCTCTGGATCATGGATGTAGCTATCAATAGTTCAGCAGGAGCAGTGACACGGGGGCCCGGGTCTAGTGGAGCCTCAATGTCCCCAAATTATGGCTGTGCTTTACTGCCTGGCCACTGGACAGGGGCCCATTGCCATTGACTGTGCTAGAGCCCATGGTACCGCTGCCTGTCCCAGGGCCCATGGTGCCACTGCCTGTGCCAGTGCCTATGGTGCCACTGCCTGTCCCAGGGCCCATGGTGCCACTGCCTGTCCCAGGGCCCATGGTGCCACTGCCTGTGCCAGAGCCTATGGTGCCACTGCCTGTCCCCGGGCCCAGGGTGCCACTGCCTGTCCTAGGCCCCATGGTGCCACTGCCTGTGCCAGTGCCTATGGTGCCACTGCCTGTCCCCGGGCCCATGGTGCCACTGTCTGTCCCAGGCCCCATGGTGCCACTGCCTGTGCCAGTGCCTATGGTGCCACTGCCTGTCCCAGGCCCCATGGTACCACTGCCTGTCCCTGGGCCCATGGTACCACTGCCTGTCCCCGGGCCCATGGTGCCACTGCCTGTCCTAGGCCCCATGGTACCACTGCCTGTCCCTGGGCCCATGGTACCACTGCCTGTCCCAGGGCCCAGGGTGCCACTGCCTGTGCCAGGGCCTATGGTGCCACTGCCTGTCCCCGGGCCCATGGTGCCACTGCCTGTCCCAGGCCCCATGGTACCACTGCCTGTCCCAGGGCCCATGGTGCCACTGCCTGTCCCAGGCCCCATGGTGCCTCAATGTCCCCAAATTATGGCTGTGCTTTACTGCCTGGCCACTGGACAGGGGCCCATGGTGCCACTGCCTGTCCCAGGGCCCATGGTGCCACTGCCTGTGCCAGTGCCTATGGTGCCACTGCCTGTCCCCGGGCCCATGGTGCCACTGCCTGTCCCCGGGCCCATGGTGCCACTGCCTGTCCAGACCCCATGGTGCCACTGCCTGTCCAAGACCCCATGGTGCCACTGCCTGTCCAAGACCCCATGGTGCCACTGCCTGTCCCAGACCCCATGGTGCCACTGCCTGTCCAAGACCCCATGGTGCCACTGCCTGTGCCAGGCCCCATGGTGCCATTGCCTGTCCCGGGCCCATGGTACCACTGCCTGTCCCAGGGCCGAGAATGCCACTGCCTGTGCCAGGGCCTTTGGTGCCACTGCCTCTGCCAGGGCCTATGGTGCCAGTGCCTGTGCCAGGGCCTATGGTGCCAGTGCCTGTCCCAGGGCCCAGGGTGCCACTGCCTGTACCAGGGCCTATGGTGCCAGGGCCTATGGTGCCAGTGCCTGTGCCAGGGCCTATGGTGCCAGTGCCTGTGCCAGGGCCTATGGTGCCAGTGCCTGTCCTAGGGCCCAGGGTGCCACTGCCTGTCCCAGGCCCCATGGGGCCATTGCTATACCACTGTTGGATAGAATTATGAAATGGAGGTGCAGGCGGCTGCAGAGCATAGTATGTGCACCCTATAGCATTGGTTCTGTAACTTTAAGCCATGCTCTTTTACTCTGTGATGTACCGGATGTTTTTCACAGTAATCAACTGAAACAGTTGCCAAGATTGTGTGATGTTTCCTATTACATCGACACGACATATGTTAATTGTTAACTTGAAAAATCTGCTAACTTAAAATTCTTTGACTGATTTTTTAGAAAGTGTGTGCCTTGCTGCATAGCCTACCTTTTATTTTATTTCTGTATGTGGTTTTGCAGAAATGGTGACACTACTTGTTAAAATAAAATAAAATATGATGCAAATTCAGAGAGAATACATTTTCTTGTGCAGTGTGCAAGATGCCCATCTTGCTATCGTGCTCTACAATTAAAGGCGGGTTGTGTAGGCTGGAGGGTGGGATTGGTCCTCTCACTTATTAACACTCTTCATTATCCTGAGTCCTATCCATGTGAGGCTGCCCCACACCAGAGACAGATAGCCTTGTAAATTATACAAAAAGAAGACAGTGAGAGTATTGATGATTACTGCTAAGTAACAGGACCACTATCCTTTCGTCTTCCTGATCCCAGTCTTCACTACGTGAGGATGTAACCAGGCAGATATTTTCTGTCAGCACTGACACAACATGCAAGATTCATTATGATATGCCAAGATTTATTCATGAATAATTTCTAAAATTAAAATCTTCAGCAATCTTTAACACACCAAAACCAAAAACTGTGTTTTTTGTAAGCAATATCCTCATGATACAGCTTAACAAAAGTATGTGAATTTGACCATGTATCAGCTCTACATATTTCTTCTAGGCTATCTCCCATTTCTGTCTGCACAAGATGTAACTGCGCCCCAGAAAACAATAACAAGAGCAACCCAGAGTGTTCATGTGAACCTGGGTTCAATTATTAATGAGGCGCACAACTGTGACTGCTCTTCAAGCAGGCCAACTTTGGAGATTTCCCAGAACAGTCTCCCCATCGAAAACAGGCTTGAGAAATAGCTTGCCACACCCAGCTACTAAGAGTAGCTGTTGAAGCTTGTTTTCCCCTTATTGTCAGGGCCATAAAATATAAACTCCACCCTTATTCTAACTCTAGCCTCACCCCATCCCTAGCTAACCTTTGCACCCCCACCTTCACCCTACCCCTAGCTAAACATTACACTTACTCTGACTAGTCTCATCCCACTCCTATCTAACTCCACCCTTATTCTAATCCTAGCCTCGCCCTATCCCCATCGAACTCCACCCTTATTCTAATCCTAGCCTCGTCCTACCCCATCTAACTCCACCCTTATTCTAATCCTAGCCTCGCCCTATCCCCATCTAACTCCACCCTTATTCTAATCCTAGCCTCGTCCTACCCCATCTAACTCCACCCTTATTCTAATCCTAGCCTCGCCCTATGCCCATCTAACTCCACCCTTATTCTAATCCTAGTCTCACCCTACTTCATCTAACTCCACCCTTATTCTAATCCTAGCCTCGCTCTACCCCATCTAACTCCACCCTTATTCTAGTCCTAGCATCGCCCTACCCCATGTAACTCCACCCTTATTCTAATCCTAGCCTCGCCCTATCCCCATCTAACTCCACCCTTATTCTAATCCTAGCCTCGTCCTACCCCATCTAACTCCACCCTTATTCTAATCCTAGCCTCGCCCTACCCCATCTAACTCCACCCTTATTCTAATCCTAGCCTCGCCCTACCCCCATCTAACTCCACCCTTATTCTAATCCTAGCCTCGCTCTACCCCATCTAACTCCACCCTTATTCTAATCCTAGCCTTGCCCTACCCCCAATCGAACTCCACCCTTATTCTAATCCTAGCCTCGCCCTACGCCCATCTAACTCCACCCTTATTCTAATCCTAGTCTCACCCTACCCCCAATCGAACTCCACCTTTATTCTAATCCTAGCCTCGCCCTACGCCCATCTAATTCCACCCTTATTCTAATCCTAGTCTCACCCTACCTCATCTAACTTCACCCTTATTCTAATCCTAGCCTCGCCCTACCCCATCTAACTCCACCCTTATTCTAATCCTAGCCTCGCCCTATCCCCATCTAACTCCACCCTTATTCTAATCCTAGCCTCGCTCTACCCCATCTAACTCCACCCTTATTCTAGTCCTAGCATCGCCCTACCCCCATCTAACTCCACCCTTATTCTAATCCTAGCCTCGCCCTACCCCTAGCTAACTCCACCCTTATTCTAATCCTAGCCTCGCTCTACCCCATCTAACTCCATCCTTATTCTAATCCTAGCCTCGCCCTACCCCATCTAACTCCCCCCTTATTCTAATCCTAGCCTCGCCCTACCCCCATCTAACTGCACCCTTATTCTAATCCTAGCCTCGCCCTACCCTCATCTAATTCTACCCTTATTCTAATACTAGCCTCACCCTACCCCATCTAACTCCACCCTTATTCTAATCCTAGCCTCGCCCTATCCCCATCTAACTCCACCCTTATTCTAATCCTAGCCTCGTCCTACCCCATCTAACTCCACCCTTATTCTAATCCTAGCCTTGCCCTACCCCATCTAACTCCACCCTTATTCTAATCCTAGCCTCGCCCTACCCCCATCTAACTGCACCCTTATTCTAATCCTAGCCTCGCCCTACCCTCATCTAACTCTACCCTTATTCTAATCCTAGCCTCGCCCTACCCCCATCTAACTCCACCCTTATTCTAATCCTAGCCCCGCCCTACCCTATCTAACTCTACCCTTATTCTAATCCTAGCCTCGTCCTACCATCTAACTCCACCCTTATTCTAATCCTAGCCTCGCCCTACCCCATCTAACTCCACACTTATTCTAATCCTAGCCTCGCTCTACCCCCATCTAACTCCACCCTTATTCTAATCCTAGCCTCGCCCTACCCCCATCGAACTCCACCCTTATTCTAATCCTAGCCTCACCCTACGCCCATCTAACTCCACCCTTATTCTAATCCTAGTTTCGCCCTACCCCATCTAACTCCACCCTTATTCTAATCCCAGCCTCGCTCTACCCCATCTAACTCCACCCTTATTCAAGTCCTAGCATCGCCCTACCCCATCTAACTCCACCCTTATTCTAATCCTAGCCTCGCCCTACCCCTAGCTAACTCCACCCTTATTCTAATCCTAGCCTCGCTCTACTTCATCTAACTCCACCCTTATTCTAATCCTAGCCTCGCCCTACCCCCATCTAACTCCACCCTTATTCTAATCCTAGCCTCGCCCTACCCCTATCTGCTCCACCCTTATTCTAATCCTAGCCTCGCCCTACCCCCATGTAACTCCACCCTTATTCTAATCCTAGCCTCGCCCTACCCCATCTAACTCCACCCCTATTCTAATCCTAGCCTCGCCCTAGCCCTATCTACTCCACCCTTAATCTAATCCTAGCCTCGCCCTACCCCTATCTAACTCCACCCTTATTCTAATCCTAGCCTCGCCCTACCCCATTTAACTCCACCCTTATTCTAATCCTAGCCTCGCTCTACCCCATCTAACTCCACCCTTATCTTGACTCCAGCCTCATCCCATCCCACCCTTACTCCACCCATGTCCTTATTCTAGCCTCCCTCATCCCTATTTAACCTTTACACGTAATCTAACCCCAGCCTGACCCTACCTCTCCATAGAGAAACTTTTGCTTGCCCTCTTATCCTGGTCTTTTTAAGTATCATTCACATTTTATTTCCTCCCGCCATGACATACAGCTGGGTCACTAGATCAGCTCACTTCAGCCATTGGCTTTCTTCACTGCGAGTGATGGCATTTTGATTGTACTCATATAAACATTCACTTAAAACAGTTTGCACCAGTGCCACACTTGGAGGGATACTCTTCACTGTCATTTCAGCTCTAATATCATGTTCTTTTTTATTTTATGTGATGGGTCATTTTTTTACATTTCGCAAACATATGCATATCACCTTTAGATGGTGAAATTTTTACTTAGAAACCTTTAAGACCTATTGCATATGTTGCTAAAAAAAACAAAAGAATTGAAAACCTTGCATACAATGCCAAGACAATGCCTATTGGTTTTGACAATGCTTGTTTTCAGAAAAACTAGGTTAGAAACCCTCACCACGACCTGCAGCATAAATAGGGACAGATGCCTCATCCCCTACAATGCACTTAAAGCCAGACCTTTCATCTCACACTGTGCTCAGATGCAAACTGTAATCTGGGAGAGACCCATCACCCCACACAGTAAAACTAGGAGCACAGCCCTCGGCTCCTAACACTTTGTATTCAGGGCCAGAACCCTCATCTCTTAACCTTACACTTTGTTATCAGGGACATACTCATCAAAGCACACTCAGTAACAATGGACCTACCTTATCAACTGACACTGTGCAATCAGGGACACATTACCCACCCACATAGTGCAATCGAAGGGTGATACCCTGCCGCCCACAATCAAAATTGGTGACAGACTCGTCAAATCTCTAAGTACAATTGCAGACAGATCTGCCACCCCTGCTGTTTTAAGAGAGAAAAAGAGTTACCCAGAAGAAAGACACTAATAGTCAGTACTTCTACTTTGTAACTTGGTTGGGTTTGCTCACTCTCACACCGTTCTCAGGACATATTATCGCAACAATGTATTTAGGAAGAGATCCTCAGCATACTCAAGAAAAGACTCTACACTTCCCTTTGTTCAATCATGGCCAAGCCCATCACCCATGGCCAATCGAAGCCTAGAGTGTCTTTGTCTCTGAACAGGCCATGCAGCACTACTTGAGATTGACAAAATGCGACAACCTTATGTTCACCCGGAGTCCAATTTTCATTGAACTTCCATTTGAGTTGTCCTTTGCACAACTATTTGTACAATTCTATATCTCCACAGTTAGAGGAAAAAGCCCTTGAATTTATCCCCATTGCCCACTCAATGTCTCGGGTGCACTGACCTTGTGCAAAGATTGCACAATGCTTGGGCATCCAAGGGTCAAAAACCTACAGAAGTACCAATGGTGTAAACCTAACAGCTTTTCAAGCTTGTTGTAGATGGACAAAGTAACAGATCTTCACAGCCCACAATTTTAGGAATTTGGGGTGACCAACAGCCATGGCATGTCCACTGATGCTATGCACCTCCATGGTTTCACCATCTCAAAATCCATTGCACTTTGAGGCAAAATCCTTATTTCTACACCAAAGCCATGACAAGGAGTATCAGGTTGTGCTGGCTTGCTGAGTCAGCAGATCCAGTGTTCTTCCTGGTTTCACCTGGCCCGTCATGTCTCTGATGATAGCAGGGTTCTGTGGGGGCTTGCGCCACGCCAGGCAGCACCGGCCACAAACTGTCCTCCAAAGCTCTGTGTACTGCCTGTTGCTCAGCCCCAGGATGACAGGGATGACGGCAGTGCTGCCGCTGCCCACGCACGTGAGTATGACCAGCGTTAGCCACTTGATGTTGTACTGCTCCATGGCCAATAATGACACATGGAGGGAGGCGATGTACGGTACCCAGCACACCAGGAACGTCAGTGACACGCTGGCAATGCACTTGGCATACCTGAGGTCCATTTGTTGCTCCAGCTCAGAGCACCCTCCTCGCTGCACTGACCGGTACAGTTTCTTGATGCTTTTATGTTGCCGCCTGGCCACAATGAGAACTTTGACGGTGATGAACAGTGTTGCCAGGATGGCCGGGATGAGGAAACCGTATATCTCCAAGTAAAGGTAGGCTTTTTGAAAGACATGGCTGTACCTGCAAGTTGCATTTACGTTCCAGTTATTCCACCCAACCATTGGCAAAGAGGCAAAGATCAAAGGCAAAGTCCACACCAAGAGCAGGGCAAGTGGAACACACCTGTGGACCCAGAGGTTCCGGTAGTGCAAGGGATATACAATGCATACATATTTCTCATAATGTACCATTAGGAGGTTGGCCAGGAACGTAAGGAAGAAGAAGTTGGGTAAGATGTACACCAGCAGACACCCATGATATCCCATGTCTTTGTCAGAGCTCATCCGGGGGATGACAGGCAGGGCCACGCCGGTGAAGAAATCAGCAGACAGCAGGCTGAGGAAGAAGTAGTTGGTGGTGTTGTAGAGTTTCCGGTTAAAGACGATACCCACGATAATGAAGAGATTGGCCAAGATGATGAAGGTACCCAAGGGAGTAGTCATCCAGAAAATGAGTTTCTGTTCAAAGTTGTCCACCTCAGACGCCTGAACCTTGGCTTCTTCTTTCTTTGTATCTAACCATGGTGACACATTCTGGAGTGTTGTGTGCAAAGTCATCTTTTCAAGGGTTGTAAGCAGAGATGCCCAAGAGGTTTGACACATTGTAGAGGGCAGCAGATGCGCATCAAAGAACCTGGAATCTCCTACCAGGTAACCTATAAGAGAAGGTACAATTGAATTACTTTCAAGAGTCGGAAACACGTTCCAATAAATTATGATCTTAGTGAACCAATACATTTCTAATATATTTTTAACACTTTTTGCACCTTGAAATCAAATTTTACAAAGTAGTTCAGCAGGAATTTGTATGCAATCCATCTTGTACTAAGACATATTCTTCCTCAAGAGGGTTAATGTTGGGATTCATGGGTCACTTTTCATGTACAAGATGCAGAGTCTCGTTGCTATGGGAGATAGAAGCCATGGCTTCCAGTATGAAAAACAAAATTCTTAAAGTGGAATAGAAAGTAGCTTTCATTCACACTGGTGACCTGCAGGTCAGTGGCAGATACTAAATAGTGAGTGGATGATGTTTTTCATCCACCCATCTTTTTGTTTTGAAATAGTGCACATTACACTCATTGACAGGCACCAGAGATATGCACAGGAAGTAACAGAGACCAGCACGACCTTATATTCAAGCCTAAAAGACAACATAGGGGGTCATTCTGACCCCGGCGGTCTCAGACCGCCGGGGCCAGGGTCGGCGGGAGCACCGCCGACAGACCGGCGGTGCCCCGCAGGGCATTCTGACCGCGGCGCTTTGGCCGCGGTCAGTGCAGGAAAACCGGCGGTCTCCCGCCGGTTTTCCGCTGCCCGTCAGAATCCTCCAAGGCGGCGCAGCATGCTGCGCCGCCTTGGGGATTCTGACACCCCCTACCGCCATCCTGTTCCTGGCGGTTCGCCCGCCAGGAACAGGATGGCGGTAGGGGGTGTCGCGGGGCCCCTGGGGGCCCCTGCAGTGCCCATGCCAATGGCATGGGCACTGCAGGGGCCCCCGTAAGAGGGCCCCGCTTGTATTTCACTGTCTGCATAGCAGACAGTGAAATACGCGACGGGTGCAGTAGCACCCGTCGCACCTTCCCACTCCGCCGGCTCGATTACGAGCCGGCTTCATGGTGGGAAGGTCGTTTTCCCCTGGGCTGGCGGGCGGCCTTTTGAAGGCCGCCCGCCAGCCCAGGGGAAAACTCAAAATACCCGCTGCGGTCTTCCGACCGCGGTACGGTATTTTGACGGCTCCCGCCGGGCGCGCAGTGACCGCGCCCGGCGGGAGTCAGAATGACCCCCATAGTGTCTTAACCAAATACGCAGCCCAGTAACCTAAGGACGGAACAAACTCATGTTTTACAGCTCCAAATGAAGAGTAACAGTGTCTGACATCACCTTCACAGTTGTCTCTAAACACCTGCTGAAAGTGAATATCTGGATAAGTCCTCTAAGTACAAGTTTGTCTGTCTATCTCACCCTCCCTCTTTCTGTTCCATTTTTGCTCCATCTGCCTGTCTGATCATTGAACACTTCCTACTTTTTCTGTAAATTCCCCCTCCCCATATCTTTTGAAAGTTCCCCTCAATTCCTTTTAATTTCTGCCTTTCCTCTTCCCGAGTCTGTCTATCAAACACTCTTTCATTATTGTCCTCTTTCTCCATCTGTCTGTGTATCTCTGCTTAGAGACCCCTTCCTCCCTTGTCTTCATTCTGTCTGTCAAACAAGTTTCATCAGGTCAAGTCTGTCTCATACTTATCCAACTTCAATGAGATCAGCTACTATGGCCCACACATGATACGTTTTCTAGTTCTAGAATCGCAGAGTTCGGTTTTCTTGCCCCACTGGTACCAAGGACTTAGTTAATGTGCCAACCCGAATCAGAAATCAGGTGACGATCAGCCCCATGAGACTAAACAGGGACAGTTAGTGAACATTCCCTCTTTCTTTAATGAATAACATGCTCATGAACACTAGAAAACAGGAAATACATTTTTAAGTATTTCTTTTAAAATCAAAATCCTAACCTAGTGCACATGATATGAATTGTAACCACATTAAAGATAAACAATAAGACAGAAATAAAGTTTAAAAAGAGCATAAATAACAGATAGACTGCAAACATAATTTCTGTGTTCTACATCATTACTCCCCTAATTTTACAACCTTTTAGCACTAATTCTATTATATTAGCAAGTAAAAGCCCATTTCAAGTTTCGAAGATGGTTCACTCCTGCATACCTGTTTGAAACAATAAGGTTTATGTACAATTGAATAGCAAGCCTGCTGTTCTTGTCCCACAAGGCAGATGTGATCAACACAGCCAGCCAGCAAAGGTTAATTGCCTTCTAGCAGTTGTCAGTTAAAACGTGTGCATGATTGTGTCCAGCCTGTCCCGATGCAGTCTGGCATAATGGTCCTCTCTAATTCTAGCTCTCTCTGTCTGGCTTTTATACAATTATACGGTTGTTGTTAGAAACTTTTGTCATAAACAATTAACATAAATTAGCATGATCCACTGTCACTTGTTTTCATTCTAGGAAATCACGTTGTTTTGAAAGACATATTAAATACTAGGAATATATTTACTTAAGCTTGATTACCACCTTTCCAAATTAACATAAACTAAAAAATGCCTTCTATTAATCACATACATTCACTTTTTATTGATTGATTAGCATATGTAACTCAAAGAAAGGGGAGGCCCTGAAAAGAAAAGCCGTAATATGCATAACTCACATCTGTATCCCATGACAACTTTAATATCTAGGTGGCATGGGCTCCGAAAGTGTTTGAGGATGTCAACATGGGCTACCGTAAGAAATTGTATTACTGGTTGAGGGGGTTGAAACTAGGGCATTTTTTATTCCACCGGCGGAATTGGAAGAATTTACTAATTCCGCGTTACTCTTGTAACGCCGAATTACTAATAAATTCTGCTGCTCTGCTCTGCGGCAGAATTAATCAGGGGGAGGAAGCACAGTAGGGAAAGGTGCAGCATCTCCCAGCAGCACCAGGGACTCTGTACTTGCTGCCATTGACCTATCGGCACCTCGATGCTCGGACATGGGACTGCTCCATTCCCACCAATTTTGTGAGGGAAGAGAGTGATATAGAGGCACTGAGAGGGTAAGGGGAACCGTGGAGGGACTTGGCACCGACTCCAACAGGGTAGGATGTCACCTTCGCTTGAGCCTTTCAACCGTCTCTCTTTCATGCGGCAGCAAGCTTGTGGGAGTTTATGCCTTAGGGTTTCCTGGAGCTCAGTTGGGGGCAGTCAATGTTTTGTTGCCAGTGTTTCCGACTGCAGTATTACTGCATAACAGCATAATAATTAATAACTGCTGTTTTCATTTGTGTCCGTAGTGCTTGTGTTATCGACTTTGGAAGGATGAAATACTTAGTAGGCCCAAGGAGGTTCTTGTACCTATGATCTGCAGGTTGCACACATCTTGCGCGGTATACAAGTTCACTTAGGAGCAGAATGTACAATACTATTATTCTTAACCTTTTTTGGGGGAATCTGTAGATCTGAAGCATGAGGATCAAAAAAGGGTGTGGAATCCACATCTCACGTTCCCTGCAGTTGTTCAACCACAGCCGGTAGGCGGTCATGCCAGCACTTTTAATGCATATCATATCTTTAACAATTTACCTTCAGAAATAAACCCACTCCCCCATTAAAAACAAAGCTCCACTTGTAATTCCATGTCCAAAAGGGTGGGCGGAACTCCGCAGAATCTCACAGAGTTTTTTTGTTACTCTATGGAATTCCGCAGAGTACAACTCTGCGTGTTCCGCCCAGCCCTAATTGAAATCCTACTCAAGCAAAAAGTACAATCCTTTTCAGGATAAAGTCACAAGCAAACCCTAAATTACCTCGTTGTCAGCGCTCTGGTAGCTTGGAACAGAGCACTCAGGCTAACTTAGAGGCAATGTGTAAAGTATTTATGCAGCACTTCAAACAGTAATAAACAGAAAACACAACACAAGATAAATCCTACATCTTTTTAGGGAAATATAATACATTGTATTAAACAAATAAAGATCAAAATGACAAAAATCCAATCAGTAGAACCAAAGATATGCAGATTTAAACATTTCAGTGAAGCACACCAAAAAGTGTCAACTGTACTTATCTAGTCGTGGCGGAACGGGACAAGGTCACAAGTTCAGGCCAACCGCGATTGAGCATGGCCTACCTACAGGGCCCCAGTTAGGCCCACTGAACAAGGGTACCTTAAATTCTGACTGCGGAGCGATACGGAGTCCCGTGTTGAGGATGCGTCACACAGCAGAGGCAAAGCAAGGTCCGGGTGAGTACATGCGTCTCACAGCTGTGGTTCCGGGAAACTGCAAAGTGCTATGCAATGCCCTCACGTGGAAATGAGTTGCAAAGCCAGATACATTTTAAGGCATGGACAAAGTAGACAATTGCCCAGGTCCCCCAGCTTCCAAGGGTCCCTCTGAAAAGTGAGCTTTCTATTTATCTAGCTTGCCTAAGTCTATTTGCAAACGTAAGCTTCTCTCCTTTCTGTCTACCCCTAAGTCTCTGTCACTTAGCTCAGTAGCATCTTAAGGGTTTTTGGGGGCCCTGGAAAGACATATTTCAACTGTTTTTGTGTAAACCCCAGTTTTCAAAATTGGTTTGGCATCATATGAGTTTCAGTTGGCAGAAAATGGGCAGCAAAATGACGAACAGGGAAGCCCCATAATATGTTGTGCCCAGGGCCCCAAAAATCCTTAAAATGTCACTGCACAAAGTAGCGGTTCCAATGGGCTGCTTTGGGTGAGGAAATGTCTTTGCCATGGGAATGTCATGCAGAGGCAGTTCGGATAGGCTGCGTTGGGCGAGATGATGATCTTGCATCGAAATGCATCAACAGGGATAGTTCCGAAAGGCTGCTGTAGGCAATGTGAGATCCTTGAGTTGAGGATGTCCCCACAGCAGAGGTGATTCATCTGTTCCAAAGGCAATGCATTAAGCAGCAGCAGAGGTGACACGCTTTTTCTACAGGAGAAGCGCTGCGGAGGAGATGCTTCCGTTTTTCTGGATCCACAGATGGGCTGACTGAGTATCTTCAAGCCCATTTCCAAGGGTCCTGGACTGGGGTGGCACCACTTGGGAAGGCAGACTCACAGATGGCAGAGTCCAGGTGCTGGGTTCAAGTTTGTTGGAAGCCTGTTACATCCCTGAGGTGCCTGATCAGGAGGTCAGCCAACTAGCTCTTGTAGTCACTCTGGGGTTGTGGGTTTAGACATGCAGGTCCAGTCCTTCACACAGGCAAGAGGGCAGCAAGTCAACGTAGCAGAGAAGCAGTCCAGAAGCATGGCAGTTCTTTCAGCACAGCAGTCCTTCTTCTTGGCAGAGTCCACAGGTACAGAAGTGTACTGAAGAGTTGGAGGCTGAGGTCCAATATTTGTACCTGGTTAACTCAAAGTTATCCTGGAAGAGAGGTAGGCCGCACAGTAATGAAAAATGAATTTAAGGGTTTTTCACTACCAGGACATTTAAAACTTAAAAGTACATGCCCAACTTTTTAAATACAGTGCACCATGCCCTCTGGGCTGGTTAAGGCCATATAAGGGTGACATATGTATTAAAAAGGGCAGTTTGGGCCTGGCAAGAGGTTTATTTCACCAGGTTGACATGGAAGTTTAAAAACTGCACACACAGGCTGCAATGGTAGGCCTGAGACCTGTTTAAAGGGCTACTTAAGTGGGTGGCACAATCAGTGCTACAGGCCCAATAGTAACATTTAATTTACAGGCCCTGTGCTCATCCAATACCACTTTACTAGTGACATACAAGTAAATTAAGTATGCCAATTGTGTGTAAGCCAATTCTACCATTTTTAAGGAGAGAGTAGAAGCAAATTAGCACTAGTTATTAGTGGTAAAGTGTGCAGAGTCCTAAGGGTCAACAACAATGGGTTCAGAAAATGGAAGGGTAAAGGCCCAAAAAATTGAGGATGACCTTGCAGAGAGGGCCAAGTCCAACAGCTACCAAATGTTTGCTGATGAGACTCAAATTGACATCAAAGTCTATAATGAAAAGGTGATTGTCAGCGAATTATGGGATGCCTTGTGAGCCTCCAAAACTAGATTCACCACTGCTGAATCGTTCTTAAAGTCTCCAGAACTGAGATAATACTATTGTAAAAAGGCAACCCTCCGCCTTCTGCCATTCCACTGCTATCAATCCATGGGCCGCCATCATTCCCTTTGTAAAATGCCTCCAACTTCGGTGTTGATCTAAATAACAATATGACAATAGTTACACAGGTATAAAAGCCACAAAAATGTATTTCATCATCTGCTTTTCCTTCAAGCTGTCCTGCCCCTGTTGAACCTATCCCAATTATCACTCTTGTGCCGACTAGTGATCTCCAGAATTGACTGCTGAAATGAATGTTGCAATGCAATATTTGGTGGCATTCTGGCCAACTCAATAGTCAAATCCTAAAAACTACAAAATGGAAAGTCCCCCTATCCTTGGTCCGATGTACACAGACCACAATGTCTGCATTGTTGTCTCTACATTCATGGCAGTCTAAGCAAAAGACTAGGGCCCATATTTATACTTTTTTAGCGCTGCATTTGCGTCGTTTTTTGACGCAAAATCGGCGCAAACTTACAAAATACAATGGTACAATGGTATTTTGTAAGTTTGCGCCGATTGTGCGTCAAAAAACTACGCAAACGCGGCGCTAAAAAAGTATAAATATGGGCCTAAGTTCGAGACCCCATACTTTTTTTCCAAGGTCCTGCAAAGTCAAGCCCCATCTTACCTTACCATCTTGCCATCTCCAAACCATCTGACAAGACATCAGAAATAATTTCCTAAACAGACTGTAGGCAGATCTTTCCATGCTTAAAGAGCTTCCGCAGAAGCTCTCTTCCTGTGAACACCCACACAGAATGCAACATCCAGGCATCCCTGAAATCCCTTGTTTACCTGCAATCTTTTGCGCTCTCCACAGAGGCCACCTTTACATACTGAATACCATTTACCGTTCCTTGCCTCCTCCTAAGTGCACCGGAGCAGCCATCAGGTTGCAATAGGGCTGTACCAAAACAAGAAGTGAAATAGCATCCATCTACCTTTAGATCTTTCAGTCCATCTGTCTGTAAATGGGTTTATCTGTTCCTTTACCCGCCATCTTACCTTACCTCATTCTCTTTCTTTATCTCACTGTCTCCCTTTATCCCACTACCTTACTAGCTAATTGTGGATGTATCCAGCCGCCCCCATCCATCCCCACTGCGTATGTTTATCTATGCATCCTTATGTCCAACCATCTTTCCTTTCTTGGCTAACTCTATCTGTTGTTCTATTTGTCTGTCTGTCTGTCCGTCCGCTCCCCGGCCCACCTGCACGCCGGCTGGCCCATCCATTCACCCGCCCACCATCTGTCCATCTGCCTGTCCGTCTGTCTATCTATGTCTATCTGCCTGCCTGTCTATCTATCTATCTATCTATCTATCTATCTATCTATCTATCTATCTATCTATCTATCCATCAATCCATCCATCCATCCAGACTTCCACACATCCATCACTCTTTCCCTCAACCCATCATTCCATCTGTGCCCCTGCCTGTCTCTGTGTCCTGTGTTTATCATTGTGACTTGGTGTAGGGGGCACCATTCTTACCTTCTGGTTTCAGAGTGCAGTAAAATCACTAACTTGAATAACTCCTTTACATTTCTGTTTCACCCATAGCAGTGAATCTTGACAACAGAGACATTTCATCCACGAAGAGCTATTAATGGTACACATTCTGTATCCTGTAGAACCATCTGACATGAACAACACCCAGATCATGAGTCCTTCGCGCCTCAAGCACGCATTGAAAGCCCACACGAAAAAAGATCTATCCATCTGTTTGTCCGTCGGTCTGTCTGTGGGTGTCTTTTTGTCTTACAGCCTGTACCCCATCTGTCAATCATCCATCTACCGAGTCACCTGACTGACTGTGTCACAAGACGTGGGAAGTGAAAACCCGGCTGACTTGTGGTCTCCATCGTCATATAGTTCAGGCAGTATCACCTTTGGGACAGGTAACCAAGCCTCGAAGCTCACATCATAGAGGCCACAAGGGAAGCACGAGAAGGTCGCGCCACTGCCACTTTTATAGAGGATAAAAGTGATGACACAGGTTCGGGTGCTTATTGCAGAAAATGCTGTGGTATAAAAGCCCATATTTCACAGAGGGCATCATACTTCAACGAAACATTCCAGACCAACTAATTAAACCTACAAGAAATATCAGCCTCTCAGTCTGGGCCTGGGACTGCCCATCTCTCTCCCTCATTCATGCTGACCCTAACTTTGTCTAAAGCCAACATTAGGGTTTGTGGGGTGGGTTGAGTCTAAAATCTCAACAACCTCCAAGTAGAAAAATAGCTGTTTGGCAATAATTCTTGCTTAGCCTGGTCAGTAAATTCTCCATGGCTTCACTGTCAAGTTTAGCTTTTATGAACAACGGTGTAACAATTCCCATTTTCCATGCAGCTGGTATCCAGTTAGGGTTAGGGGATATGACGTTCTGAAAGTCAGGGCACAATTGCAGAAGGATGTACCTGGATCACAGTCACAGGATACAGTCATCTTTAGAAGCAGATCTGATACAAGAGATATAAAGACCACCTCTAGTGACGTGGTCAGACAGGTGGTCCAACTGGTTCTAACATTGTGAGAGGACTTAAGGAGAAGTTGTGGTATCAAAGTTGTATTAGAACTCTTGATACCAATATAAATGTTCTGTTTTGGAGATAAAGAACTGAGCTAAGTTGTCCTAGAACTCACAAGAGAAAAGAAATAGGCTCTGCCTGTATTATTTTTGTGTAAAAGATTTGATGATCTTACAGTGGACCAGTGCTTAATTTGT
The DNA here is from genome assembly GCF_031143425.1 of Pleurodeles waltl. Lineage (NCBI taxonomy): Eukaryota > Metazoa > Chordata > Amphibia > Caudata > Salamandridae > Pleurodeles > Pleurodeles waltl. Next base: position 171,551,594 of record NC_090441.1, read on the forward strand.
GCTTGTCGTTTCCGGTGCTGAGCACCGGCACTTATTTTTGAGGGCCGAGGCTTATTCTTCTGCCTCAAGCATTTGCTGCGAGCAAAAGACATATATGGGAAAGACGGATGAAGGGAAAAACGAAAAAGCGTCACAAAGAGAAAAACTAGAAAGCTGCAAGAGTGAGCTAAGGGGGCGGGGAGTGGCTTTATATGGATTGAAGAGGCCCGAGATGGCTTCAGAATTACGTAGCCCCAGTACTCCGTGTTCACACATTTGATTGCAGCAGCCGCGTGTTTGAGGAGGGCTTTGGGCACCGGCACCTTTTTATTTACAAATTAAGCACTGCAGTGGATTTAGCAGCTCAGGGCAGCCATTAGGCTGCTACAATGATAGCCCTGTAATCTACACCCAACAAATACCCGTACTTTCGACCCAGTCAGGGATAAACTTCTACTTGTTATGCATTTAAATAAAAGGAGGATCTATGACATAGAATCCTGCTATCTTTTCTCCAGAGTCTCAGGTTTACATTCAAGGAGACAGAGTTGCTGGACCTGTGCTTTAAGACCAGAGTGGCTGGTAAAATTATGGGATACACTGGGTTTCAGTCAATCTCCTGACTTCACGCTGGGGTCTCATTAAGGCTTCGGGGGGTTAGAGAGCTCCTCCGATCTGTGTAGGGAGTGTTAAATACCAAGGACAACCCACCATAAACATAACACGCTGGGTCAAATTCTAGCAGCAGATGTTCATGCAATCAGTGGAATTTCCATTCTCATCCATTTCGAAGTCTGCCCACCTCTCGCTGCTGCTTCTGCCGGTTTGCGCCTCCCTTGAACTCTGCTAACACATCCTACAAGTTACTAGGCCCTGTCCATGCCCTTCAGCCTGCCTCTTTCACCTTCTGTGACCTCAACAGTGTCATCCTCCCAGTTACCACTATGTGCCAGTGATGCACAGTGCCTCTATTGCACAAATGCACGGATCTACACCAGTGAACATCTGTTGGGTGTGAATTACAGGATTTCTGAAATTCTTAAGCTTTGCCAGGACTTCTGACAAGCCATGACAGTTGGGAAGTAGGAGTCCTTGCTGAAAAGCTTTGGGAATAGCCATTTACGTACTGCACGTGCATTACCACCTGAGTAACTGTACACTGTGTAGAATTAGGCATCAGAAGCACAAGCACAATTGCACTTTTTTCATTTTTACATCAACAGTGAACTCTCTATTTCCATGGTGGGAATGTAGCAAAAAAAAGGTTGTAAACTTCCATATGCAAGTACTTTGTGAGTAACCCTAAACACCTAGGGCACTCCTACTCTGGAATACCCACCAATTATTTCTGGCAGAGTAATAAAAGTGGCCTAACCAAGAAAAGTGTCAAAGCCAATAGCTTCGAGTTTAATGAATGGATGCATGCAGTGTAAGCGAATCAGATCAAGGCACACGTGAGGAAGCCAGAAGGCGATAGGTGCAAAGTAGTCCCTGATACTGCCTAATACAAGCACTCAAGTGGAGGCAGAAGGATTCACCCAAACACATAATCACACCCATGGGTGGTTGCCTGGGAAAGCCCATGTACCATCCATGGGGCACTCCTTTCATGCAAAGTAACAAAAAGTTGTGCATAGCACTACTTTGCATTACTTTAGGACTACTTTCCAGTACAAAATAAGTTTTGCACTGGAAAGTAAATCCCAATACAACACTTAGGTCTGATTGACCTCAATTTTGTGACGCAAACCAGGCGCAAAGTGTTAGTAAATCTGGTCCTAAGTATTTCCTGGAGCCCAACATTTTGTTTGAAGAAACTTGCATCCTTAGACAAACTGGCACAGAGGTTCTGAAAGGGTTTCTGAGGGCATGCATTATCATGGTAGACCAGCAGCAAGTGGGGACGCGAAGTCCCAAAGCTACCAATTAAAATATAAAATATATTCATAGGTTTGTAAGCGAATGGACAGCGCGCGCGGCCTGCAGCGTTGTCCTTAGAGACTGGCGCATTGCCAGCCAGATTTTATTGTCTCTTCCACTAAAGCTGGATTTAATTATCTCATTACAGACAGGTAATTGCAACCGGGCATAAATGGGCACCTGTTTGTCGTAGTCAGCGCAGTATCGACCACGCGCCTGTGTAGCCGAGCTCATGTCCACATATATTCCAGGAAAACACCTTATAAATATGGTCGAGCTGCAGGTTTCCAGGAATACTCAAATTTCACAAAATTTACTGATGGACATTTTTTTATTACCGAAATTAATTTATCAAGGTATGTATTAACATGTGTAACTTTTTCTTTTTCGTTGAGGTAGAGACCCCTGCCCTAATCACCTTTTCAAATATGGGGTATCTTCTACATTTCTTGCACCCCGAAAATAAACTCAGCCCTACCAAGTACCACACATCAGGTGTTAGACTGGGGCGCGGCCAACGATCCGGAGATGGCGCACGCTTAATCCCCTCGCTCCGGCGGGGCCAACATAGATCTGCAGACAAAGCGTGCCATCTCCGGGACATTGGGAGCCCGAGTGAGGGCAGGCGACGGGGCCCCCGTTCTAACCCCGGGACCTCGTGCGGGGCTGCGGGCCGCCGCCGAGCAGAGGCGGAGAGCCGAAGGCGCAAGGGAGGCCCCGGGAGGGTCCCCCTGGAAGAGAGACACCGGGGCCCGGGAGTCAGCGCTGGAGGAGGCGCGAGTGGCCGGGGGTTGGAGAAGCCCGGCGGTGATCGGGGGGCCCCAAAAACCTGAAGCCGGATTGAAGCGGACGGCCGGGGCCCAGAGGGGGTCCCAGACGGGTCTCCCTGCCGGGGTCCTGGAATTGGGCCGCGAGTAGCTCGGTGAGTGGCGCTGGGCCGCCCCCGGGCCCTGGGGGAGCGGAGAAGCCCGGGGAGGACCGGGGGGCCCTGGCAGCTGGGGGCCCCTGGGGGCCATTACCGGACATCAGGTGTTAGACTAACGTATTTTATTGTGGTGGTCCGAATCACCGCATTGAAAAGCATTAATGGATTGATAATAGGAATGTCCTATCAACCTTCCACGCAGGGTTTACTACCATCGATCAAGTATTTAGATTAACGTATATCCAATGGAAGTACTTTAGGATCAATGTAGGACACATTTATGAATCCATCGTAGATCTCAAATCGGTGGTCGATTTGGTACCATGAGGGGACACTTTGGGCATCAATAGAGAAGCAGGGTGTGCGCGCGGACATCCTTGGCCAGATACTTAGGTTGCATGAAGACAAATATGCTAGTGCTTGTTGGGGTTTGAATGGTGAGTTGACTGAACCAATCCCAATAAGTAGAGGTGGGAGTCAAAGATGCATACCCGCACCTTCCCAGTTCTCGCTCTGCATTAATGACATGGGGGCCGATCTCTCCTGGTGGTAGCACTGTTCCTGCGCTGCTATTTGCAGATGATACTATTTTCATCTCACAGACCCACAAGGGCTTACAAAATTTATTGGATAGTTTTAGTGCATATTGTGTTGAAAAGAGGCTGGAAATAAATATTGGAATGGCAAAGTATATGGCCATAAAACCCCATAGGAGATTTAGGAGGGACATTAAGGTTGATAGGCAAATTTTAGAGCTTGTCCTCAATTTTGAGCACCTATGTGTAACTATTGACTCAAGGATGTCATCGAATCCTCAAATACTCAAGTCTAGCCTGGTTATGGTAGATATGATAGGGCCGTCCCTAACAAATACATTCTATCAGTGAGCAGACAGATTACATTGGCTTTAGAAATATGCAAATATAAGGCAGTCAGCTGAGCTATATGGGTCAGAACTGCTGAGCCTGTTACAGGCAGCTCTGCTGCTGATGGTGCCATGGTGGGCCAGGGCTGTGCTCCGCTGAGCTGTGTAATCCAGATCATGACATCATCCGATAATCATTTACTATTGCGTGATTGGAGTGTATGGATAGTCGCACTGCAATTTATTTAATTAGTCAGGTCACGACGGGCCAACTTTGAAGCACAATAAAATATATTTAACAGCGTCACTGCCCGTCTGAGCCTGGGTGTAGCTCACCGCTCTAATGTTGCCCTGGTGCCATGGCGCGGCTGGGCAGCGTTTCATATGGGACCCTTCAGCGGACAGTGAGCGGAGTTGGTAAATGTTTGGTTTGATTTATAAACTCGCACTGAAGTTCTTGAAAATTATAAGCTGGCTGAACCTCAGCTCACTACTCTCCTCAAGCTGCCGCTGCCAGGGTGGGCTGGGCGGCACTACTAAGCAGTAGGGAACTGACTCTCAGGTAATGAATTATGGATAGCAGCTGACATCCGTGCAGGGACCTCTCCGCCTGATTGGTGAGGTCAGGTCCCATGCAGGGACGGCCCCTCTGCTATGGCGGAGGAGCGTCGCCCCACTGACGAAAAGCATAAAAATAAAGGGATAATGAAAGTATTTTATTATCCCTTTATTTTTCTGCCTTCGTAGGGCAGGGCCAGCCTCCTTCACGTCAAGTGGGGCAGGAGTGGTATGTGTGCTTCTAAGTGCGCATGTCAGTTTGGCCAGCCATACGTAGACGGCCAAACTGACATGCACACTTAGAAATTCTCCATCCAAATGTATTTTACAACCGGGTGGAGACAAAGCGCAGTGCCCCACTATCCCGCTGAACGGCATTTCTGCCCACTCAGGCCAATCACGGCACTTCCTTCATGGTGTGTAACTGCACGAATCAAGCATCATTATTGGTTGGGGGAAGGAGATGAGGTGGCTGGAGCGGCGCATCATGGTGGGGCTGGTAGGTTTATTTTTTTTATATAACTGCCCCCCACGTGCCCTCCGCTCCACAAGTTGCCCCCTATCCATTCTTGGTAGCAGCCGCGACTGGTCCCAGGTGGGACAGAGAGCCTACAGAGTGATACCATGGTTGCAAATTAGTTTTACAGTATGGTCAGGTTACGTCAGCACTGTTAGTGCCCTGGTGCTTTGCAGCAGTTTTAAGATCTTCTTAGAGTTTCTCGTTGCTCAAATGGGTGTAATTCCCGATATTTATATGTTTCCCTCATCTTCATTTTTTGTTTTTGCAAGTGAAGCAGTGTCACTCATAGTCATTGAAATGTCCCTCATTATTACACAAAGTTATGAAAAAGCCACACATAAGCAACCTGAAACCGTAGCACCTATGTAAACTTCCTTGCACAGAAGTGATGCTTAGTTAGTTTTCAAAGTTGGAAGGGATTTGAAAAAGATAGCCGCTGCAAACTGGTCTCATCAATATTGATTAAGCGTCAGGAACCGAAAAAAATAACAATTTAAGAGACCTGATGAGTTTCTGAGGTTTTCCACTTTGTACAGATCACAGAACCTCAGCAGCGAATTAGGCAAGCATTACAAAGCAATACATAGACCATTCGCTGCCAGTTCCTTTGCTTTTTTCATCCATGTTTTGATTTGTTGAGAATTTTGAAAAATATTATTGTTGAGGAACCTGCTGGGCACTCGTAAATCTAAAATAAAATGGCTAAAAAAAAACAAAAAAGGGGTCTGTAAAAGCTCACATTTATATAGTAGCCCCTTGCACTAAGGGGAACTACTTTGTGTGTGTGTTTGTGTTCTCTTTGTGAAATGGTAGTTTGTGTGTGTGTTCTCTTTGTGAAGAGGCAGAATTCTGTCACTCACAGTGCAGTGAAGTTACTCAGTGGCTGAAGTGGACACTCCCACTGCCCGTGCTCTACTGGGCAGAAGTAAACTGTGAATGACAAACACAGACTGATGGTTAGAGAGGGGTGGCAGAAAATCCATATATATATATATATATATATATATATATGTGTGTGTGATATATTGTTTCCACATTGCTTCGTTACGGGGGGCCACAAACCCTGCAGGGCGGCCTCAACACATGGGTGAAGAGTCCCACTGCAAGACAAATCCACACGAAAAAACAGCCAAGGCACCAATCTACAGTGACATCCATACGTTTAATGAACCTCAGAGCAGCAGATACAGATCCTAACGTGTTTCGGCGTGTAATGCCTTGCTCACAGGAAAATAGAAACAGGTGTGATCTTCAGGCAGTGCTTTTCAATCATCAGTCACATGACTTGGTAATCCAAAATACAAGTCCCATAATGCACTATATATATATATATATATATATATATATATATATACACACATATAATTTTAGTAAAATCAGAAAGTCTTGGCTGGCCAAAGGATCATTGCTGTGACCTCCTAGTGGGACAAAAGCGTGCTTCATGTCACTTCTGCTGTTCCTGGCATTTTAATTAATCGACAATCAAATCATGGAGTTTGTGAGTATTCACTGCTGTTTGCGGGGCCGCCTCATTCACCTACCCTGAACTTAACTCTAAATATACAATGGTCAAAAATCCACCATGAATAGTAAAATTCTACACATCGTAATTTTGTGAACTTGTGGCACTCGTGAACATAAATTGTGCATTAGTGCACTTAAGGTATACATCCACAAAAATGTTTGGGAATTGGGCACAGTGCTTGCAACATCAAGGCTCCAGGGTCACAAAGGGACAGAAAATATACCCAGGTCCCAAAAGTGGTTTTCAAGGTATGGAAGACTACATGGATTTGAGCTTGATGCAAGAATTGTTTGTTTGAATATCCGTGAAAATAACAGTAACAATCAACCCAGCAGACTGTAAAACAGACCCACAAACAACCAAAAACTGGCCTACACACTGACCTGTCAGACCACACTTCACGCTCTGCCTGATGACCCTATAGGCCTGTCTGACTCTTCAAGGCTGTCATCCTGGAAAACAAAAATGACTAATGGGGGAAAAGATAAATTACAGAGAAGATCCTCACCTGAGTTGGTGAGGCTCTGAGTGCCAACAACACTGTGTGAGAGTGGGGGAAGCGCTAGAACAGCGGTGGGGTTGCCCTACAGATAGATATACACAGGAGTGATGATGGACTTTGAGTCCACCAGTCAGTATTCATACAGACGTAAGGAAAGGGTTGATGCCTGTAGCTCCTAGAGTTGCAGCAAAGCTTAGAATTCATCTCTAGGTGGTAGGAGGTGGTGAGAACAGTGGTCATCTGAGCTATGTTGAGCTTGACAACCCCTACAAGATTGGCAAATCCGGGGCCACAGATCTTGGCTCCAGCAAGCTCTGTCGCCTATCCCAGATATCTGCCCGGACCTCCTCTGCAAAGCCGGCCCTTTGCCAGACAGCCCAGCCCTCTTTAACAGTCTAACACTTCTAAGACCCTTGTTCAGAATCCTGCACTGTCTGTAGGGATATAAAGTGTTGGGGGAAATACCATTTCCACAGAGGGACAATTTTTTAGCCCAACGCAAGGTTATAATAGAGTATAGGATGTAGTGTCGGTTTTGTCACTTAGTAAAACCACATGTTGCTTCTGTCTGACCTGTTTTCCATCCACAAATTCTTGCATGCAAAAAAATATTTGTGTTTAACTGAGTATTTAGCACAGGATTCAGGTTGAATCTGTGCTTCGGTGAATATGCCCTCAAATCAAATATTAGTTTTAAGGACATATGATGCAAAAAAATACCTTCCTCATAAGATGAAAGGTTCATTGTTGCCGGGGGCAATAAAAAAATCCAATTGTTGAACTGGTTTTACTAAATTGTAATGACTGTATTGATATAGCAGACATCGTCAGATCCTACAGACTCAATATAGTCTCCTACGCCAATGACACACAACTAATCCTGTCACTCACCGAAGACCCCCACAACACCAAAGCAAACTTGCACAATGCCATGACCAACCTAGCAACATGGATGACAAACAGGTGCCTCAACTAAACACCGACAAAATGGAAGTCCTCATCTTCGGGAAGAACACCTCCATATCGGACAACAGCTGGAGGCCAGAGGAACTTGGACCAACAGCCTATCCATCAGACCACGCACGAATGCTCGGCATCATCCTTGATTGCCACCTATCTATGAATCGTCAAGTACGCTAATTTGTCTCCTGCTTCTACATGCTCTGTATGCTCCGCCGAATCTTCAAATGGATCCCTACTGACACCAGAAAGACAGTCACGCACGCCCTGGTCACCAGCCCCCTCAACTATGACACTCTCTACGCCTGCGCTGAGCAGGCGTTAAAAAGTGCCAAGAAAAATGTGCAAGGAAATCTGTTAGATTTCCTTGTGTTATTTTTTCTGCACCCCTAATGGGGGAATGCCTTCATTAAGCCCCGCGCAGGCATAATGTGGCGCAAGGGTTTACAAAATGGCGCAATGCATGCATTGTGCCACTTTGTAAATGTGACGCGGGGAAAATGCCAATTTAGCACTGCCTTAGCGTAAAAAAATAGTGGCACTAAGGTGGCGCTAGGGCTCTTAAATCTGCCCCTTAGACTTTTGGTCTAAATTTACCTTTGAGAATCGGGCCCGCTGTGCTTAGGCACTGACAGGTATGGGTAAATAAGGCTGCGTCCTTGAAACTCAACTCAACTGCTCTCACCCCCTTTTCCCCACGCAATGTTGTAGGTAAAGAGGGTTTCGCCCTTGAACCTTGAGTCATTTGCCGTAACCCCGCTTCTCCCACTCCTTGGAAGTAGGTAAAAAAGGTTGCGCCCCTGAACATTCAGACAGGTGTCTGCCATCACCCCTCATCCTTCAACCAATCCTTTTATGGGGGAGCTGTAGCTTTCCAGTCTATCAGTGAGGTACACTTTGACCGCACTGGAGTACCCTGGAGTGCTTAATTTGTAAATAAAAAGGTGCCGGTGCCCAAAGCCCTGCTCTTAAACACGCGGCTGCTGCAATTAAATGTGCGAACACAGAATACTGAGGCAGGGTAATCCTGAAGCCATCTCGGGCCTCTTCAATCCATTTACAGCCACTCCCTGACCCTTAAGGTCACTCTTGCAGCTTTCTGCTTTCTCCCTTTGTGACGCTTTTTCGTTTTTCTCTGTCTTTCTTATATATCTCTTTTGCTGGCAGCAAATGCTTGAGGCAGAAGAATAAGCCCCGGCCCCCTCAAAAATAAGTGCCTGTGGTCAGCACCAGAAACAACAAGCACAAATTAAGCACTGGTACCCTGGTGAGCAGAGCCTGGAGATGTAGACCGCTCCCAGCGGACTCCGTTGGGCGGAGACCAGAGGGGGGTGGCCAGGGCATGCTGGCAGATCTTTCCTTCACCATTCAAGGACTTTCAGCCAGAGCTTAACACAACAAGAGTCCACATGAGGACGGACCAGTGGTTGTAATGTCCTCCAGTTACCTTATGCCTGTGGGGGATGCGGCGGCTTGGCCGAGGCATTGACGGCGATGGTTAGCGCTGGTTCCTAAAACCACAAGCAGACACATGGTGGTCTCAGCATGCTTCACTGATTCCAAACTTTGTTGGCAGCCTCAACAGAGAGGCCAATGACAGAATGAGAGTGAAATCTGCCCCAGCGTCACCACCAGAGGCACTCGGTTGGGCAATGTGAAGAAACGATCAGTGCAGCGAGAACAGGGTTCTCAAACCACAAGTGCCTAGAAGTGTGTGAGCGTGCCTCAAGGATCCGGCACGGCTCCTGTGTTCCACCAGCAGCCTGCTACCCTGTGTTTTTTTTTCTCGCCCTTTCCTCATGCATGGGTCACGCATTCTCAAAGAAGCACATTTTGTCATAACATCCGTTTCCGGTTTCCGAACTTGTCAGATAAAGTTGTTGGTCATTGATTGTGCCCGAGTTCCATCGCACAGTGTAGTCTTTCCTGGGCAAGTTTCTACTACACAAAGCCCTAGTGCCTCGAGAGCGCAGAAAGCCATGCACCCAAGGCTTCAAGGCGCCAGAATGGAAAACATGAGTCAAAGGCGGCAGCAGCTGGACTGTGGTAATCCTAAAATATGAACTTGGCGCTGAAGATAAAGCGGTAACCAGAGGTCTGATGCCAGCTTCACCCCTTGGCAGAAAGTGTTTACCACTTCTGATAGACCTAAGCACTCCCCTATACCTACCTTCTATTCCTTTAATAGGAACACCACACGCGTCTCTCCCTCCCTGTCCCTACCCGTCTCTCCCTACCCATCCATACCTGTCTCTCCCTACCTATCCCTACGCGTCTCTCCCTACCTAGCCCTGCCCGTCTCTCCCTACCTATTCCTACGCGCCCCTCCTACGCGTCTCTCCCTACCTATCCCTACCCGTCTCTCCCTACCTATCCCTACGCGTCTCTAGCCTACTTATCTTCACCCGTCTCTCCCTACCTATCCCTACCCGTCTCTCCCTACGCGTCTCTCCCTACCTATCCCTGCCCGTCTCTCCCTGACTATCCCTACCCGTCTCATCCTATGTCTATCTATCTCTTCCTAACTATCCCTGCCCGTCTCTTCCTAACTATCCCTACCCGTCTCTTTCTACCTATCCCTACACGTCTCTCCCTACCTATCCGTAACCGTCTCTCCCTACCCCTACCCGTCTCCTTGACTCTCCCTACCTAACCATACCCATCTCTCCCTACCATCCCTGACCGTCTCTTGCTACCTATTCCTACCCGTCTCTTCCTATCTAACCCTACCAGTCTCTTCCTACCTATTCCCCCGTCTTCCCTACCTATCCCTGCCCGTCTCTCCCTACCTATTCCTACCCGTCTCATCCTGTCCCTATCTGCCTCTTCCTAACTATCCCTACCTGTCTCTTCCTAACTATCCGTACCCGTCTCTTCCCACCTATCCCTGCCCGTCTCTCCGTACCTAACCCTACCCGTCTCTCCCTACCTAACCCTACCAGTCTCTCTCTACTTATCCCTGCCCGTCTCTCCCTGCCCATCTCTCCCTACCTAACCCTACCAGTCTCTACCTATCCCTGCCCATCTCTCCCTCCCTGTCCCTGCCTGTCTCTCCCTACCTATCCATACTCGTCTCTTCCTACCTATCCATACCCGTCTCTCCCTACCTATCCCTACCCGTCTCTTCCAACCTATCCCTACCCATCTCTTCCTACCTATCCCTACCCGTCTCTCCCTACCTAACCCTACTGGTCTCTCTCTACCTATCCCTGCCCGTCTCTCCCTACCTATCCCTACGCATCTCTCCCTACCATTTCCTACCTGTCTATTCCTAACTATCCCTACCTGTCTCTCCCTACCTAACCATACCCCTCTCTCCCTACCTATCCCTGCCCGTCTCTCCCTACCCATCTCTCCCTATCTAACACTACCAGTCTCTACCTATCCCTGCCCATCTCTCCCTCCCTGTCCCTACCCGTCTCTCCCTACATATCCGTACCCGTCTCTTCCTACCTATCCATACCCGTCTCTCCCTACCTATCCCTACCCGTCTCTTCCAACCTATCCCTACCCGTCTCTCCCTACCTATCCCTACCCATCTCTTCCAACCTATTCCTACCTGTCTATTCCTAACTATCCCTACCCGTCTCTCCCTACCTAACCATACCCGTCTCTCCCTTCCAACCCTACCAGTCTCTCTCTACCTATCCCTACCGTCTCTCCCTACCTATACGCGTCCCTCCCTACCAATTCCTACCTGTCTATTCCTAACTATCCCTACCCATCTCTCCCTACCTAAACATACCCGTCCCTCCCTACCTAACCCTACCCGTCTCTCTCTACCTATCCCTGCCTGTCTCTCCCTACCTATCCCTATGCGTCTCTCCCTACCAATTCCTACCTGTCTATTCCTAACTATCCCTACCCTTCTCTCCCTACCTAACCATACCGTCTCTTCCTACATAATCCTACCAGTCTCTCTCTACCTATCCCTACCCGTCCCCCCTACCCATCTCTCCCTACCTAACCTACCAGTCTCTACCTATGCCTGCCCATCTCTCCCTCCCTGTCCGTACCCGTCTCTCCCTACCTATCCATACCCGTCTCTCCCTACCTATCCCTACCCGTCTCTTCCAACCTATCCCTACCCATCTCTTCCTACCTATCCCTACCCATCTCTTCCTACCTAACCTACCAGTCTCTACCTATCCCTACCCGTCTCTCCCTACCTATCCATACCCGTCTCTCTCTACCTATCCCTGCCCGTCTCTCCCTACCTATCCCTACGCATCTCTCCCTAACAATTCCTACCTGTCTATTCCTAAATATCCCTACCCATCTCTCCCTCCCTAACCATACCCGTCTCTCCCTACCTAATCCTACCCGTCTCTCTCTACCTATCCCTGCCCGTCTCTCCCTACCTATCCCTACCCATCTCTCCCTGCCTAACGCTACCCGTCTCTTTCTACCTATACCTGCCAGTCTCTCCCTACCCATCTCTCCCTACCTAACACTACAGTCTCTCTCTACCTATCCCTGCCTGTCTCTCCTTACCTATCCCTACCAGTCTCTCCCTACCTAACCCTACCAGTCTCTCCCTACCTAACCCTACCAGTCTCTCTCTACTTATCCCTGCCCGTCTCTCCCTACCTAACCATACCCATCTCTCCCTACCTAACCCTACCAGTCTCTCCCTACCTAACCCTACCAGTCTCTCTCTACCTATCCCTGCCCGTATCTCCCTACCTATCCATACCCGTCTCTCCCTACCTAACCCTATCAGTCTCTCTCTACCTATCCCTGCCCGTCTCTCCCTACCTATCTCTACCCATTTCTCCCTACCTATCCCTTCCCATCTCTCCCTACCTATCCCTGCCCATCTCTTCCAAACTATCCCTACCTGTCTTTTCCAAACTATCGCTACCCGTCCCTCCCTACCTATCCCTGCCCGTCTCTTCCAAACTATCCCTACCCGTCTCTCCCTACTTAACCCTAATAGTCTCTCTCTACTTTCCCTGCCCATCTCTCCCTACCTATCCCTGCCCATCTCTCCATACCTATCCCTGCCCATCGCTCCCTACCTATCCCTGCCCATCGCTCCCTACCTATCCCTACTCGTCTCTCCCTGCCTATCCCTACTCGTCTCGCCCTACCTATCCCTACCCGTCTCTCCCTACCTAACCCTAACAGTCTCTCTCTACTTATCCCTGCCCGTCTCTCCCTACCTAACCCTGCCCATCTCTCCCTACCTATCCCTGCCCATCTCTCCCTACCTATCCCTACCCATCTCGCCCTACCTAACCCTACCAGTCTCTCTCTACCTATCCCTACGAGTCTCTCCCTACATATCCCTACCCATCTCTACCTACCTATCCCTTCCCGTATCTTCCTACCTACCCCTACAGTCTCTCCCTACCTATCCCTGCCCGTCTCTCCCTACCTAACCCTACCCGTCTCTCCCAACCTATCCCTACCCATCTCTACTTAGCTATACCTACCCGTCTCTCCCTACCTAACCCTACCAGTTTCTCCCAACCTATCCCTACCCATCTGTACTTAGCTATACCTACCCGTATCTCCCAACCTATCACTACCCGTCTCGCCATACCTACCCCTACCCGTCTTTCTGTACCTATCACTACCCGTCTCTTCCAAACTATCTCTACCTGTCTCTCCCTACCTATCCCTACCCGTTTCTCCCTACCTATCCCTACCTCTTTATTCCTAGCAATCCCTACTCGTTTCTTCCTACCTACCGCTCCTATGAGAGGCTTACCATGCACGGTTCTTCCTGCCCACCATCTCTCTGATAAGAATATCAGACGCATTTCTTCCCATCTCCTACAATTTCACCAACAGGATGACTAGACTTGCTCCTTCCTACCCACCAATTCTCTGAAAGGATCACCAGGCCTGTTTCTTGTCACCTACGAGACCCCTGACAGAATTACTGTACTCGTCTCTTCTTAACCACCATTCTTCCGACAGGCTTACTAGATCACCTCTTTCATCCTCCCGACCATTCCTCTAAGAGGGCTACCATCAGTGGCGTAACAAAGGCCTGCATGGGGGGGCAGGGTCCCGAGCTACAGGAGGCCCCCTTAGTCCAGTACACTCTGCACGGGTTGCAGGCCCCTAACTGGGTCCAGGAGGGAGGGGGCCAGTGCTTAATTTGTGCTTGTAGCTTCTGGTGCTGAGCACCGGCACATATTTTTTAGGGCCAGTGCTTAATTGCAAGCAAAAGACATATTTGGGAAAGACGGAGAAAGAAAAAAAGAAAAAAATCATCACAAAGGGAGAAAGCAGAAAGCTGCAAGAGTGAGCTGAAGGGGCAGGGAGTGGCTTTAAATGGATTGAGGAGGCCCGAGATGGCTTCAGGATTACCCTGCCCCAGTATTCCGTGTTCGCACATTTAATTGAAGGAGCCGCGTGTTTAAGTGGAGGGCTTTGAGCACCGGCACGCTTTTATTTACAAATTAAGCACTGGAATGGGCCCCCTTAAGGTTCTTTTCGAGAGGCTCCCAGCGTTTCAAAAGTGGCACAGTGCTGTGCTGCTATTTTTGGCACAGCACCGCACTGCGCCACTTTTGCACTAATCTGGGCCGCAGTCCCTTTCACTTGTGCCCACTGAAGACTGGCTCTCATTCACCCAGGACCTTTAGTCTGGTTGTACTGCACCCTTGTCTGTGACAAAACTGTGACCACTAAAGACAGGCTGCACACTAGTACTAAGCACTGCATACATGAAGCATTTAACAATGCAGTTGGTTTTGCCGTACTCAACCTTCTGTTGAAAACCAAGCATTGGCAAAGTTGCATCTGCCCTTGGTTTTGGAGAAAGTGTTGGCGGAGCATGCACACGAGTGTGCACCCTACTTCACCTGCAGTAGTTCCTCAGGTCTTCGAGGCAGAGCATGCCTCAACTTTAATGTATTCAAAATGATTTACATTCACACCCTGGCATCATCTTATCCTGGCTGTCTGAGATATGCCATGAATTATCACCCTTAAACTAAAGCCAGCATTATGCTAGATTGGGCTCTATCATGCTATGCTTGCCCACAGTATGCCACGAATTACCACAATAACGCAGGGGCAGCATTACAGCAGATGTGGGGGCTATGAATGCCACAATGCGTCAAGTATTACCACCACTGTGCAATTGATGCCCACAGTATGGAAAGAGCTGCCAACCTGCTGTAACATGAATGCCCACAATATGCCAAGAATTACCATCATGCTGACATGCTAGGGTGTGCTTTAGACAGCTGGTGGGAGGATACAACTTTGGTGTCTCAGATGGCTGAGGGGAGATGGGGGCCACGCAATACATGTGTGGTCTCAGGAACGGGGGCAAAATAGTTCCTGCCTATGGGAGATCCTCTGGAAATGTGGGCGTCTTCTTTTCTGAATAAGATGACTTGTTCTGCTTTTTCTTCTGTGTGTTTTTCTCCCATTTGTAGCGTTATAAGGGGGCTAACAGTGGTATTATTGAAGTAAAACCAAAAAGCTATGCCTTTTCATAACATTAACTGTTGAGATCAAAGTTCTACTCTATAGGCCAAATGTCTGAAATTTTAAATACTGCCCTTAAAAAGAGGCAGGATGGCCAGGGACTTCTTAGTGTGCGGATGGGCTACTTCTGAAAGGGCAGAATGCCATCACTCACAGTGAAGTTGGGCTGGCCCACTGCCCCACGCTTGGTGGGCAGAAAAAAATATAAAGACAAATGGCTGAATAGAGCTGGCTGAAATATGTATGTGATGCATGGATGGCATAACTCACTGCTACAACTAGCAACAGATAATAAAACTAGGGACTTCCAATTCTAAACAAGGGATTTATCCCATCAATTCGGTGAATTTGGTGCGCACTGAGTGATTTATTCCTTAATCATCCCAACATTATGATAGAGATACACAACAACTTACCTTAAGAATACTGGAATAGCCTTGACAAAGCCCCCGGTTTACGTACCACTAGGGGGCAAAACATGTGTCGGCATTTGTGGCTTCATCTCTGTACCTCATACTGATGTTGTGTTTTTCATTCATGCACTTTGCAATAAACCCCATTGGATCTACTGATTTGGCTGGATATGATAATGCAAAGGAGAATTTTGATGTGAAGACATGGATTCATCAGTTGATATATGAGTTTACCAATATTTTGATGCTGAGATGATAAAACTGGTTACCCACTGCAGTGATGTCATAAAGCCGTCCAGGACAGGTGACAGGGCTCTCTGAGAGCACCGCTGCTTGTCTGCTGTGAATGAAAGCACACCTGCAGGGAAGGTGGTCAGGTTTTTAGGGATTGCAGGTAAAGTGTGCTTTTAATTTGGGGCAGGGAGGAGGGAACATGTTATGTATGGCACACCCATGAATCCTCTCCCCCTGCGTAGAAACGGAACATGTTGTTTGAGCTATACGTAACAGAAAATTATAGATGGGTTAAAAAGTGAATGATGAGAATGTTTTTCATCTCGGGGTGCAGAGTGATATCATGGATAACTCGAGCTACGCTTTCATCGCCTATTTGATGCCACACAGAACCCCTTGGTGAAAAACATCCCTATAATTCACTGTTACACATCTATAATTCTGTATATCAAATATATAATTTTAGTAACAGCAAAAGGTCTTGCATGATGCCATGCTAAAAAGCCTTCACCAGGATATCAGTGCACAGGTACACTTATGTAAGCAGAGAGAATGTCTACCTGTACACTCACCACGTCCAAACACAAATACTCACAAACCACTTACACAGAGCTTCCAAACTTGCAAACAATGCAGTTGTTTATTTTCCGAGGGGCGGAGGCAAACAGAAGAGAAAACCCCACATTACATGGGTAGACAAAGGGGTTAGTCTAAAGGGGAAAAATATTTTCTAGGACTTAGAACTGGCAATTTTCATTCTTAACCCTGGACATGCGGACTGTCTCCCTGATGTAGGTGCAGGGCCGACCTTAGCGCTGGCAACGCCCTATACCACAATGTGTGTTGGCGCCCCCATTGGCCTCCTTCTCCACTGATTCCCTCACTACCACCCTTTAACAGCGCCCCTCAAGTCTCCATAACCACTCTCTTGCAGATGCATTTAATTCGTTTTGTAGCGCCACTCATACCAGTGTAGGGTGTCAGAGCACTTTACGCTACACACACAATACACAGAGACAATCATAGGTGTGTAAATCAGGGTATAAGAAATGTTACATAAAACAGAGCTCTACAAGATGTAGGACTCACATGTCATCCATACTGGTAGGCTGTGTAGCTTGAGTGCTTGGTCTGGAGAAGCACAACCTCAGTATGTAAAATGTAACACCATGGTTGGGGGTTCTCGTTACTAATAACAATTGATTTCTACCCAAATTAACCCTTTTTTCAACATTAGGATAAAACAAGACTGGGGGGAAATATATAATGCTCTAATCTATACCTTGCAGTATCCATGCAGTTCTTTGATGACAGTTAATAGCTCACTGTCCTCTATTATGATTTTAACTTATAAACTGCAAGTAACAAAAGGACCTCTCTGACAAAAGCAGTAACCCACTGAGCTATTTGCATTATATGCACTTTGTAATCTGCATGGTATATGTGCTTTGCAAGAGGCATATTAACCCTCTGCAAACCTCCACCAGAGACCGCTCTGATCTCTCTCAAGGCAGAACATTAATCACCAGAGTTATAGTGACATTCTTATTGTTGCCTGAAAATTACTGGAGGCAAGGAACGCTGCAGCTGGTGCTTTTAAAACCATAATATACCTGCAAACAAGGCACCCCTTCCCAAAGTCAGCGGTGCAGTGGCACCAGTCGCACCACCCTAGATCCAGCCCAGAGTGTGTGTGTGACTGAGTTACTGACCTGAGCGAATGAGTATTGAGAAAGCAGCGTAGGAGGCGTGCAAGCGATTGAGTAAATGAGTCCACAATCCCGTCAGTGAGGAAACTCAGTGTATTCGTAAAGCACACGCTCCGAGCAGGGCCGGCTCTATGCGCTATGGTGAGGTAGTGGGGAGTGTAGGTTGGGGGCGTATCGCGAATCTAGCACTCACCCGTGCGGGATTACTGCTACCTTCATCCTCCTGGGGTCGGGGTGAAGCTGGGTCAAAGCTTAGTCTTTCCTGCCCATCCGCTCTCCTGCTTCTCCGGCGACCCTGAGGTCTCCAGATCGCCCCTCCAGCTGCTGCCATTCTCGGGGGTCCCCTCCGACCAGCTCCGGGGGGCTAGACGACCATTAACCCTTCAGGACCTGACATCTGTGCGGCCAGGTCTGAGCAGCAGCGACGGGAAACTGGTGACATCCGGTCTTCTGTTCCTCTCTCCCTCCACTCAGTAAACCTTCCCTCCCAGGCATCCCCACCCCCTCCGTTCACTTCCCTCCCATCACGGCCCCGCGCACTCTCTCCCTCCCTCCAGCTCCCTCCTGGGTGTCGCATTTGTTCTTCGCTACTCACTGTCACCCTGCACTCCATTTATCTCTTCTTCTCTGCCCTCCCTCTGTTTTACTCCCTCCCTCCTTCCTTGTGCCCCTCTCTCTCCTTACTTCCATCCAGCTGTCTCCTCTCTCTCGCTTTCCCTCAGACTCCCTCGCACCTTTACACACGCTCCATCCACCTTCCCGTCTGCCCACATCTCTCCAGTCTTAAGAGGTACCCAGCTTCTCTCTTCAAAAGGTCCATCTTCATCTTACCCTCTCGTATTGTCTCTCTTCTCCCAAGCCAAATACACCCCTGTCTGCGTCTTCTTCTCTCTCCCCTGCTCCTCACCACGCTCTGATCTCGCTTCACCACCCTCCCACCCCTCCACCACCGGCTCCCCCACCTCACCCACTCCCACAGAGAAGACGCAGGGAGAGGTTGGAGACAGGGGGGTGCACCCCCTTCTCTAGGGGAAGTCAGGGTAGAGTGACCAGGCGTCCCCGATTTGCCAGGACAGTCCCGGTTTTTCGCCAGCTGTCCCGGCATATTTCGAAAATTTAGCTCATGTTCCGGTTTTTTCACAGGGTCGACTGAAAATGGTGACAGGAGACATTTTATGTTTTGAAAGCAGGGATAGTTAGCAGCTGTTATAAATTAATTAACATGAATAATGCTGGCTTCAAAAATGTTACTTTTATTTAAGTTTTTGGTGCCTCCTCTGAATTCAACGCTGAGAAGTGCTGTCATTCTGTGGGCTCAGTTGAGGTAAAAGTGTAGTCCTTCTATTTTTGTGAAATGTCCCGGTTTTTCTCTTTAAAATTCCGGTCACTCTAAGTCAGGGAGCTCTGACACACGATCCAAGTCGAGTTGGGCTCTGCTGACGTGTGCGGCGCGTGTGATGCTAGGCTGGGTCGCGCAGTGTTATCCTCGGCAACGCTAAACTGCTCCTGTTTCGTGACGCTATGCTACAATTTGTTGTAATGCTATGCGGCCGTATAACTGCATGCCGTATTGTAATGTTCAGAGTTTCTCTGCTGTGCGGCTGTTTTATTGTATAGTACTCCATGAGTACTCTTGGAACTTATTTAAGAAGTCCTGGTATATACAAGGCAGTCATCCCCCAGGTCACTGTTTGTCCTGATGAGACCCCTGTATTCATGGTGGGGTCGAAACGCCATGAACATGTAAAAAAAAAAAAAAAAAAGCATGAACGACAGACCTTTCAAAAACCTATTCCAGGAGGGAAACCTCCCTGTGGCTATATCCTTCTTAGTATATTTGACTGCCTTTTTCTTGATATATCAATACACCAATATCTGCATATAAAACAATATTTTATGTATTTAAGTTGATGTTTTTCTCACTTGGAGTGCACTTTTAAACACTATATTGTGTTTTTGTGTTTTTTTTTTTGTCATTTAATATAATTCTTTCCACTTGTTGTCTCTGAAATAAAAGATACCATTTTGACTTATGTGAGCGATCCAGGTACTGTTTTAATATTTTGTATACCTAATAAAATGTCTCTATGTATTAATTTTCCTCAATTGGGCACCCACCTGAGTGGCTGAGTGTAGTGAGGGGTCATCTCTTCAGGTGTCGTGGGCCCTTATCCCAGGAGAAGGAGTTGTGGACGGTGCACAGGACCTTGAACATACAATAATCCACCTCCTTCTTTCCTTGTTTGTCAGTGGGCAGATTGATCTCAGGTTTGCATTGAGTAGAGTGACGGGTCATCATTTCAGGTATTGTGGGACCTTATCCCAGGGGAAGGAGTTGTGGACTGTGCACAGGACCTTACTCACACAATAATCCACCTCCTTGTTTGTTGGTAGGTGGACAGTGATCTCAGGTTTACGCCGAGTGTAGTGAGACGTCATCTCTTCAATTATTTTGGGCCCTTTACCAAGTAGGTGCTGTGGCACTGCATAGAACCTTGTATTTGAGCCTTGCTGCTGGGAGCCAGTGGAGAGCCCTTAAGGCAGAGGTCTTCAAACTTTTTGATGCCGGGACCCCCTCTTAAAAAAATGTAGGTGTAAGGACCCCCTCCTGATAAAAATTTCTAGAACCTGGTACTCCTCATCATCAACAATAATAAACATCCCCATTTCGCACAGCAAATCATTTTTACTGTGAGGAAATAATATTAAATAGCGTTTAGCAAATCAAAGATCAGTGAGTGTGGGGGCGTGGTCAAGGGTGTGGCTAAAAACAAAGGTCCTCATTTATTAGGAATTGATATGGGGCAGAGATGCAAGGCTTCTTGCTACACTGCCACACTCCAATACAAAAGGGCAGGAATATGAAATATGAAATACATGAAATACAGTACATTTCTGTCCTTTCCCCCTGCGCTGGTGCACAATTGCTGCCTAGTGCCAGGCAGGATTGTATTTGTGCAGGAAGGGACACCTTCCTGCACAAAAACAATCCAGAAAGGCATTGTACCTCTGTCTACATGTGTGGCAGATAGCAGCACACATGGAAAGAGAAAAAAGCAAGGAGAAATTAACATTTCTCCTCAGTATGCGTGCTCTGGGGAGACGTAATGTTTTGGTACTGCTCCAGTTTACTTGATTTTGTAAATCTGGGGCAGTGTCAAAATCCATCTGTGTTGCATAGGAACACCCACCACTACGCCTGTGGAACGCCTCCTTGACGCAAAGTAAGGCAATGCAGCGACTTGCACTGCCTTGCCTTACTCCATATCTACAAGGCCATTCAATCCACTCAGGGTGGCTTTGAGTCAGCTCATAGGTACGATTGAGAGGCTTGTGATGCTGGAGCATCAAAAAAAGTGATGCTCCAGCAGCGCAAGCCTCTCAGAAATAAACCCAAAATATTCTCTAAATTTTTTTAAGTCTTTCACCGTCAGGTAGCTACATATAAAATAATAGCCAGCTGAAATTAAAAATAAATAAAATACAGTTGTTACTCATTGGGAAATGCACTGTAGTGCATTATGAAACCTCTATTAGTTAATGCAATGCAGAGGTCTGTGTTTAACCGGAGAGCAACAGAACTAAATCTTGTTAGTGCAGTTGAGAATAGTGACTTGTGTATTTTTAGTGCCATGAGGTCACAGCGTGTGACAGAAAGCACTGTGAATATATAAAAAGGCATTATTTTATACTTGCATTGCACACAGTATAATATAGGCCACTACAAAAAGGTTTATTATAAAACTGTGCTTCCAAAATGTAGATTTAAGTAATATCAGAGCATATGCAATACCTTTTTTTTAATAGCTGTCCCTTCAACACCTCCAGGTGAAGTGAGCGCTGTGTAAATACAATTACAAGCATGCACTTCACAGCTCAGTTGTTAACTCTTCGCACTACCCCTCAAAAAAATTAATGTTTGTCCTCACAAAGCTTTGATCATTTAAAGCTGCTCCCAAGCACCCTTTACATTTGCAGATCAGCTCGTAGAGCACATTTGCTTTTCATTCAGGAAGTAGAAGCCCTTGGCTGAAAGTCTCCTTAGCTGTCTGTGTGGCTTTCACAGCACATGAGACTCAAATAAAAGTTCAGCTGAGGCATTTTAAGGATCAGCTGGGGGAATGTGCGACCCCTTTTCCAGGTCTCCATGGCCCCCCTGGGGGTCCCGACCCCCAGATTGAAGACCTCTGCCTTAAGGTGTGGTTAGTGTGCCTGAGGCAGAAGAATAAGCCCTGGCCTGCAAAAATAAGTGCTGGTGCTCCGCACCGGAAACAACAAGCACAAATTAAGCACTGACTCTACCTTTCATCTGCTCTTCTCAGCCTCCTTCACAAGTGTGAGTATATTCTACACTCCAGACTAGCTGCACATCTTCTCGCCTAGTAGACCCTCAACTTTAGTTTATGCCACCCCTCGTATTCTGATCAGCACGAACTGATTCCAGGTGTGCACTGCAACCTGGGCATCAAAATGTCACGCTGCTCCTAAACCTCTTAATACCACAAGGACATTATCCAGAAAAAAAACTCTCTGCCCACATAACCCATAAAAATAATGTTCCACGACCTTGTTAACCTGAGGATTGAAGTTAACGCCCAATGAATGCCCAGCTTTCCCAAACATGAACCAAACTCACTGAAGCACTCCTC
Organism: Pleurodeles waltl; assembly: GCF_031143425.1. Lineage (NCBI taxonomy): Eukaryota > Metazoa > Chordata > Amphibia > Caudata > Salamandridae > Pleurodeles > Pleurodeles waltl. The sequence goes on from NC_090441.1 coordinate 171,573,808, forward strand.
TTGCAAACCATGAGCTATCACCCTGCCAGACTTATGAAGACACTTAACCCTTCTGGTCCTCTCAGCCCACTGTTCTTCCTTTATTCATCCAGCATTTCACATAAGAAGCACCAGGGGGGCCTAAGGTGTATGATGAGTCTCACTTGGAAGTGACAGAGCCCTCTCAAATGGAGCAACATCTTCTGAAACCAGGAATCCCTCTCTGTCACTCACAAGAGTGTTAGGACAAGCTTGGGTAACCTACAGTCACAGTGAACCATTGGTTTTGCCAACGGTTTTTAGCCACGCTGCACAGGATTGCCAAGGCTGTGTAACGTGGCTAAAATTAGGGGAAAAAAGCCCTTGACGCAGGTGCGACTTCATTTTGTGGGCGTGTTAGCGCATCTGACCTTATTTGGTTTCTTATCTTTAACTTATAATGGGGCGCATTAGAGGTTCGATGGACCTTTTGACTGCGCTAGAGTAATTCCCACCATAAATCCCAAATGCAACACAAATCACCAACAATATCAATCGACAAGATTAATAACCTTTGGAGTCAGTAATCTTCACGCACCATGACCCATTGGGCCATAAATAACCACACCTTTTGGTAAAAGTTAGAATGTTTATTTCCCTATATTAACAATGCTAATATTACGTAAATTAATCTCAACACCATCTGATGCACATATACGAACAACACTGGTTCACCAAACCTCCTAAAGAATCTCAATTTCACTAACGCATTAATCACTAAACATTTGAGAATTACAGTACAAATCAATAGCAAGAATAACTGCGCAATAGAAATAGCATAGATCTAGGTTCAGCAACTGAGCAACGTCAATTTTTATTAATAGCAACCTGTTAACATGTCAGGGTTTCCCTTACTAACCTTCTGATTAGAATAGCATGTTTGGGCTTCATGCAAAACAATTTAGTCAACATAAATTTGGAAAACATCTATCTATGGCTCTACCAAAATAGCGGTTGGTGCCTAGAAACAAAATACAAGTTACATCAAATACAACAGCATTTTGTTATACGGTCCTCATATGAATCAGCAGGCCGCGGTTATCTTCATCAGTTGGACATCAGTTCAGTCGACATCAGCGATGGGCCATGAATGGGAATGCTTCAGAAGTGAGGGCTCTCAGCTATCTGAACCATTAAGAAAGCAACATCTAAGGGATCAGCATTCAGCATCAGAAGTTTCAGCAAAGAAGTTATAGGTAGAATCCTTTCAGGAAGAAATCGAAATAGGGATGAGCTCTCCTCTCTCGGTGCAGTCGGGCTAAGTTAAAATCGTCTAAAGAGCTTCCCACTTTGCCATTGCTCAAAGAATCATATGTTTACAATTAGCCCAACAGGGATTTATTTCTAAATCTAGTATATAACTAAACTGTCTCTCACATGTCGATGATTGTATCCTCTTCTGTTCCCACCGTCAGGCTCACCAGTTAAAATTTTTGTATCCATTCGTATTCCAGTCAGTGCATCCATTGTTAGCTCCTGGGAACATCACTGTCTCACGCCTCAAACTACACATTTTAACAACTTCTACTGCAAGACATTCTAGCAAGCAGTTCTCATGAGAAAGTTAAAGACATCTGCTAACGTTTGGTCAACTCAGTGAAAAACACTAATTAATGTCTCTAGGCATACATTTCCCACGTATCTATTAGAAGAGTGCAGCTTAACATGAGGCTCCGCAAACTAAGCCCAAACTTCGCTAACTTAAGGCTCATAATTAATAAAGCAAAGACATAATGCAAATTCACTAATACGTCACACTGCTACATTTTCTTAGAGTAAAAACTGCAATTAATATTAATCGGTTTTTTAATAAAGACACTATGGGCCTCATTATGACCCTGGCGGGTGGCGGAGGCCGCCCGCCAGGATGCCACCCTCCATAATACCGCTCCGCGGTCAGAAGACCGCGGAGGGTATTATGAGTTTTTCCCTGGGCTGGCGGGCGGTCTCCAAAAGACCACCCGCCAGCCCAGGGAAAAACTCCCTTCCCACGAGGATGCCGGCTCGTAATCGAGCCGGCGGAGTGGGAAGGTGCGACGGGTGCTACTGCACCCGTCGCGTATTTCACTGTCTGCTACGCAGACAGTGAAATACTAGCGGGGCCCTCTTACGGGGGCCCCTGCAGTGCCCATGCCATTGGTATGGGCACTGCAGGGGCCCCCAGGGGCCCCACGACAATCCTTACCACCATCCTGTTCCTGGCAGACGAGCCGCCAGGAACAGGATGGCGGTAAGGATTGTCAGAATCCCCTCGGCGGCGCAGTGAGCTGCGCCGCCTTGGAGGATTCTTAGGGCAGTGGAAAACCGGCGGGAGACCGCCGGTTTTCCCGTTCTGACCGCGGCCAAAGCGCCGCGTTCAGAATGCCCAAGGGAGCACCGCCGGCCTGTCGGCGGTGCTCCCGCCCCCGTTGGCCCTGGCGGTTCTCTACCGCCAGGGTCATAATGAGGCCCTATGTGATTAATGATGGCCACTCAAGTGGGCACATTTTCCAAATTGCACATTATTTTCTATGTTAATCAAATTCTATGCAGATTCATAATTCAAAGTACATTAATATTTATTAGCAAAAATTCAGTGTTCACACTCAAGCTCACTACGCACATGCCTACAAAATGACACCAGCGCCTTTTTTATTTGTAATTGCTGAGCCGCATTGGATCAGTAACTAAATAGAAAAAAAGCCCATAAAGCATTTTTTTAAGTGATGGCAGGTGGGAATGGAAGCAACAGAGGGTATTGGGGGGGCAAGCAACACAGGGGGGGGCGGGGAAATGCGGTAGCAGCATGGAGGAGGGCAGGGAAAGGCAAAGCAATACAAGACGTGAAAGCAACATGGGGAAGAGACAAGGATGCAACGCACGGGTTGTGGGAAGGCAACACAGAGGCAAGGGTGGGGTAAGGAACAACGGGGAGAGCGAAGAGGGGCGTGGGTGAGGGAAAACAACATTGAAACTGCGGGGAGGAGATGGGGAGAAGCACATGGTGAGCACAGCAGTAAGGTATCGAGGACAGACAGAAGCACCCAGGCAGCAAAGCACAACATGGAGTGCAAGTGGAGAGAAGTACACAGGTGTGAAAGTTTGAAAACACATGCACCCTCATGGAGTGCTTAACAGAAAAAGTAGTGCAGTGGGGAAAAAAAGCAAGCAGAGAGGCCAGCCAATCAAAATGATGTCAAAGAGGCAATGCTCTGTGGGAAAGCACAATTTTGACAAGCTAGGACACAAATAAGAAGCAGGCAAATGAGAGTGACAGAAATGCCAGCCAGTGGTAAGCAATAGGGGGAGGGGCAAATCCCCTCTATGTTCTTGGTAAGCCACAATATGTCTTGCAAATGACAGCGCCGGCACTAATAGGCTTGGCCTAAAAAGGAAAAGTCAGTCTGCTGTGAGGAGAGTTTGCACATGAGAAGGGAATTATGAAGGGAGAGAAAGGTAGGGCAAGGCACCAGCACAGGTCCGTAACCAGGGATACGTGGTTAGGGGGTACATGGCCCCTGTAATGACAACATCAAGAGAAGGTTCCAGCCAGGTTATATTACCTTAACCCTTTTTAATTGCTGTATTAATGTGATTTCAAAGCATATGATGTATTTTCATATGCATTTTTGATGATAGTATATATTTCCCGGAGAAGATTTGATGAAAATGTGCATGTTAAGCCAAAATGGAATATAGTTTTAAATCACTATCCAATGGGTGAGGCACGATGGATAGGTTTTGCACAATGAGTTTTGGGGAACATTATTGTGCAGTGGAGCACATACAGTATGTAAGATCCGTAACCCTCATCATAATGTTTTAAGCAGTAGCGTAATGAAAAGTGAGGCCTCCCCCCACACACAGTACATGGAGGCCCACTCCAGACTCACTCAGGGGCCCCCAGGCCAGCGTGCTGTGCTGAGGCTCCCCCCCCCCACACCACAGGGTCTGCAGGGGCCTTTGTTACGCCACTGGTTTTAAGGACATATGGGCATTCCACCACAGGAGCTTGGACTAAGGCTTGTGGCCGATGGTACTTCATAAAGATTATTGGAGCATTTAAAATATCCAACCCTGGAGATAGCTAAAATAAAATGGTACAGGAGATTTGGATATTCTCCTCAAAAGAAAAAAAAATGAATCCCTAGCTGTCTGACTGTATGTATCTGTGTTGTATAGAACTTGAGGTGTGAATTGTGTCTGTTGATATGTGCCAGCCTGTGTGTTCCAGTTAGTGGACAACTCTCGTTGGCATCTCTCCAACAGTTGACCATTTCTAAGCATGTGATCGGGCCCCTGTCCCTCGCACTGTTGGTTCCCTCTCCCTTGATTTATTGCTGCTTCCTTCTATGCTGTAACTTTTCATACCTTAGATTATTTTACCTTTCAGCTTTCTCTGGCAAGCAAATGCCTACCACCTACTGAATGCCTTTCAGTAAACCCAGGGTGTTTATGATGCAGATATCTCACTCCCATGTCCATTATTCTCTCTTTCAACCCTCCTGGTAGGTCTGCTACTTTTATACAGCCTTCCTGAAGTGTTATGTAAGCCGCCAATATATCGTACCACGTGTCTCTCGGTCTGTGTGTATCAGTGACTGATTGTCCGGTGATCTGTAGTTATGGGCCACTGTCCGTGGACATGGGTGCATGTGTGCCTGGTCTTTGTGCATGTGTGTTTGCAGGCATTTTGGCTTTTGTGTCCATGAATGGCTTTGGATGCTTTGTTCTGTTTACATATTTGTAGGTATGCATCTATTTTGCACTTTTGAATTTAAACTACTGCAAACCATACTTAAATTACAATCCTCAAAAGGATGAAAGACTGAGGGTCTGATTTAGATCTTGACGGTATTGCCGCCACTCCACCGCGGTGGCGGACCCAAATACTCTGTCAAGCAGACGACATTCCGACTGCCGTATTTAGATGTATTGTGGCTGAGCCGCCGACCACCATGACAGAATGCTCTTCCTAGCCGTCAGGCTGGCGAGTTCTCACCACCTACATTTAGATGTTACAGTGCTACAGGCGGTGTACTGGCTGCGGATGGCTGATGGAGGGAGGATGTCGCGGAACCCAATGGACATCGTACAATGTCAGTGGCTGTGAAAAGAGGTAGGAATGAGGTAAGAACTTACCTTTTTTCCTGATTCCACTTCTGGTTTCGACCAGACATGACTGGAACACAGAAAACACAACCCACTTCCCCCAGTCACCAGACTCATAGGTAGGGAACCCACATTACCTGTGTTCATTGTATGGTCACTGTACATGAGCTCGGGACCACTCCAGTCATATGTATGTTGCAGTAATTTTTTAGATTTACTGTGCCATGCATTTGTCGAGAAGACAATTGTGTCAGACATGGATGCGGACATACTGGTACAGGACACATATCGCACAATTACACAACTCCTATTATGGTGTCAGCATTCATTACCAAATTAATTCTGGCACCACAATGACGTCACAATCACACTTGTCAACTATGTCCATATGTGCACATTGCAAGGGGACCTGTATCTGTCATGTTGTGCTACCAGTTTGGTATGTGAGTCATATACCAGAGTCATTGTGAAACACAGGTTTCATAGTCATAATGACAGACCAGAAGTAACTCCCCAGAGCTTTACCTTTGTCAGGGTGACTAGAACTTCCTGGCAAGGTTAGCTCAGTTATGTAGCAAAAAAGGTGAATTATGCTGCACATTTCTGGTACTGTTATTTTTATCCTTTTGATCTACAACAATTCTTGTGAAATCTGCAAATCATGTGAAATTTTGCTGCAAATTATGCGGCAAACAAGATAAATGTATAATTAGTTTGTAAGCACAGTAGTCACCGAATCGCAAAACTCCACTGGCCCTTCCATTGCCCATTGTTTTATTAACTCTTTATTCATGAACTGTAAATCTGAATATTTTAATTCCAGTCGGTGCCCGCTGACAGATGCACTTTGAATCAAACAGGTTTTCAAATTAAGTAACCAAAATACATAAGCGGTCACATGTGTAATATGGTTCTTTTATGATCATCGCATGGTTCTGATGACACGTTCATCTGTGACCCTATCTGTCCCTTTGTGTCACCCTTTCTCTCTTGCTCCCTCCTATTGACCCCTTTCACTGTCTCTTTAAGTTTATATAAATCACCACCTCCCACAGCATCTGTGTTCGGGCATAATTTGCCCTCTGACCCCACGCAGGCGGTCTGCAATAATGGTCTATTAATTTGACTTAAGATGCAGAGGGAAGCTGGCTTGCTTCTGTATTTGAATTCATCTGCTTACTTCCTCATCCAATGCATGGGCCAAAGTCTGGATTTACTGTCCAGTGCTCAATCTTAGTGCTTATACCCAAACAAGAGAGTATTTCTACAGTGTCTAGAGGTCACCCCTAGCATTTTGTGTACTGGGATTAACATGAGGCTACCTTCTCGTTTTTTGCATTACTCATCTGAAGTGTTGTTAAGAGGGCCACGCATGATTTTATTTTCATTTATGGAGCTCACCTCTGTCTTGTTTTGGCTGGTGATGATCCGAAGTATTGTTTCAAGGGCCTGTAAGGGTGCTCGGAGCAATGGATTGCTGGTTTATGTATGTAAATCATTGGGAATGGTTTGTGTATGGTGAGTGAATGTTAAATTGATGGATGCTTAGTTGTGGGTCATGCTTGGATGGATTGTGGGGAGCCACCTGGCATGGATTATGGGGCACTAGTGAGATAACTTTGCCTCTCAGCTCATACTCGTTGATGCACATGGCTCCCTCTGTTCACTGTGACTGCATGAATATCACAACATCATAGTATTTCTATTTACTTACTGTATCTCCTAGCACTCTGAAGTGACAGCAAGGTGACATGTTAGATCTATGTAAAGCAATCGAGCAAAAATAAATTGTGGTGCCCTGTGAAGGATCAGAGGACCGTGTACAGCAGGCCTCATGGTACGCAATGGCAAAGGGAAATGCCATTGAGGGTGACCAGATGTTGCAGGTTTTGCTGGGATAGTCCATTTTTCATTGCATCTGTCCTAGTGCCCTGACATGTTTTACTAAATGAAATACTTGTGGCTTTGTGAGGTTGGGTGAGCACAAGCACGATGTGCCGCACATCTATGGAGCCTGATCTCATATTCAGCATTATCCGAAGACACGTGTCCCTTTACCAAAGCCCTGCCCAGGGTCCCAGGTCTCTGTGTGACTATCAGCTACAGTCTAGGCTTTTCCTTTGTATTCTGGTTCTTCTAGTCTCGCTTGTACCTTTACAAAATGACTAGAAGTCCCAGAGTCAAACCTGGTGTGGAGTACATACTCACACATGGACCTGTCCCCTAGCCTTTTCTGGCCTCTCTAGTGAAGCATATATTTAATTACATGATGAAAGTAAAACATTTTCTGCACAACATTTTCCGAGTGAAAGTTGTGCACTTTGAAAAGTTCCACTGCGCCTGGGTCAGTATGTGGCTGAAAGCTGCATAGTAGGGCTGACAGGGCTTCAATGGGGCTGACAGGGCTTGCCCACGCAAAGCCCTTATGTTTTCTCAGAACGCAGTGACGTCCCTGGCTTATCTCCTCCTCCACCAGAAGCCCTGATAGTAAACAGCCTGGAGCGTGTTTTGTTCAGCCCGGGTTTCTGAAAACTTCATGTCACTCACCCTTTCCTATTTACTCAAATGGTGGGGCATGATCAGAAGGGTCTACGTACCAGAGGTCACATTTTATTAAAAGAATGTGGCATTGCGCAAAGAAAACCCCTTTTCCTGCATTACAAGCAGTCTGTGGCAGAGAAATGGAATAAATACAATACATAACTCCATCCAGGGCTCTCTGGGAGACAGGAGTGTGACCTGAAGACCTCAAGTCATAAATATGCCAAAGACAACCCTGCACACAAGTAAGTTGGAGCTCTATCTTTTTTATATAGACAATAAGAAAAAAATCTGTTCTCTCAGCTCTCCTCTCCCTTCACTGCCTCTGTAGGTGATTTCCTCTCTCAAAGGCAGTAATGGTTCCAGTAATTTATCATGGCTGGCTAGTTATGGTCGTTTTATTTCTTCTGCAGACTAATGACGTGATATGTCATATTAAACATGTAACCTGCAGCTCAAATAAACGTGTACCTTTTATCACTGAAACTTCTTCATCTCAGCCGTCTAACATTCACTGACATAGAGCCCACTCTTTCCCCCATTCCTCACGCAGTAGAAGTGGATGCAAGCATGAGTAACTTGGTGTCTTGTCTTGGCTAATGGTAAGTGTTATAATGCTAATCTTATGTTATCTTTATGGTACTGAGACCCCTTGCCACACTAACCTCCCCCACTGCGATGCCCCAGGCCCTGGCTGCAAATCGCTGGCTCCTTTAGAAGTGGAGGTGCTGCATTTGTTCCCTCATGAAATTGATCCAAAAGACGAGCATGGTTCTTGTTCCCTTGCAAAATTTATCCAAATATTGGATTCAAGCACAAAGGGAGAAATATGTGCTACAGTAATGGCATTTATCTGCTGTATGGCCTTAAAACTGTCCCTATCTTCATGCCCTTAGCATTAATGCCAAAAACATAAATTGATATGCAAACAATGAATAATAAAAAGTGATTTAGTTACTCTTATTTCACATGCTTTAATTATTGTTGCTTTCACCAAGAGAGTTAGCTGTTTCATCATGATCTGTTTCTGTCTTGCCTAGTGCACACTTTGATTCGTGCCAGGTGTTTATGAGGGGCTTTCATTGAGAGTGCTGGTGCTGAGGGTGAAGGTAAAGCAAAGTGCCTGTCAGTGTGTTGGCGTCTTCACAAAGCACACAGAACAATGGTCACGTTTTCCAGTTACATTTGACATTTAGGGCCAGATGTATCATGAAGGCCTTTTGCGATTCGGAAATAGCGATTTTTAAGAAATTGCTATTTCCGACTCGCAAAATGGCATGTATCACATTTGCGAATCAGTAATAGCGATTTCTTAAAAATTGCAAATGCTATCACCGAATCGCAAATTGCGATACCGGCCCCATTCGCACCTATGGGCATGTTGGCCCATATCTGCGAATTTTTTGCATTTCCCAAATTGCGATTTCTTAACCAGAAATCGCAATTTGGGAAATGCAAAACCCCAGGGTGCTGGGGGCCTTAGGCCCCCTCTGCTGTACCCCAAAATTATTATGGGGACATGTAAGGTGCACTCATGCCAAAAGGGCATGTGTGCTTTACATGTACATTTTAAAAATGCATTTAAAATGCATTTTGAAATTTTGCTCATGGTTACCACGAGGTTCAACCTGGTGGTAAATAGCGATTCCTAAATGCCCAAATCGCATTTAGGAATGGCTTCATACATGTGCTAAGAAATCGCAAATAAAGAATCCTTATTTGCGATTTATTATTTAGAGAGTCGCAATTTGTGACTCTCTAAACAGGGTCGCAATTTTAAGGAATCGCTATTTTAGCGATTCCTTAAAATTGCGTTCAGAATATCTTTCTTACATTCTGAACTGGCTTTTTGCATTTGCAAACGGGCATTCGCACCGTTTGCGAATGCAAAAAACCTTGATACATCTGGCCCTTAGTGTAAATGTGTGTGAAGAGGATGCACAGAGGTCATAATATTTAGAAGGCAAAAGCAAAAGGAAATAAAGTGCTTATATGTGAATGAGTGCAATGTATGTTTGGGGTGGTAAAATGAGGGAGATGCAGGGAGTGCATTCAGGGGAGAGTGAAAAGAGGGTGCTGAAGAGGAGAGAGGAGGTTGAAAATGTGCAGATGGATGAGATGTGAAGAGAAATAGGGCAAACATATCTAACATTAAAGAACACATAACTGAAGGCCCTACTCCTTCCGCAGGCCTCAACAATATTTAATTCATAGTCTCACAATTTCAGAATTGAAACATTTTCATTGTTAATTATTTATAACTAATCATTGTTGTTATTCATTTATCTTCCACAGCTAACAACCATGGACAAAGCCAACTGTACTGACAGGCTTTACGTGATGTCAATTTTTGTGTTATATTTCTGGATGCAATAACATCTCATTTTGCATTTTCCCTTTTAGAGAGCCCCCACTTTTTTCACCTCACTTAAAGACCTGTCTGCACATATTTCAGTATGACTGGTTGCAGCCAGCAGTTGTGTGTGCTTCCTGATGCCTGGTTAGAACATATTCTTCCAAAGTTGATGTTGCATGGAGTGCAAGACAGTGGGTAAACACACACTTTAAAGGGCCTGAAGTTGTTGCAGTGTACAATTTGCACATTAAAGTAAAGGGTGAACGTATTAATGCAGTAAGATATGTGTTTAATATTTCAAGACTATACATTCCCACTGCTTTATAAACCTTGCTTTCTCACAAAATGCATTTCCTTTCAAATGGACCACTTGTAAATCTTTTTTCTATTTTTTCTTGGGTGGAAGACCCACCCTGGACCCCACATATGTCCACTGAGCTTGCTCGCTACATAAAATTTGTACAGCCGGTCCTGGTTTTAAAAACCTGGCGATACTACAATTAGCAGGAATAAAACATGGTCGTAGCTCTGCTGAGAGAGCCAATATGAAAATTGCAACAGGCAAACTCCCCATACGTGTGCAACTTCTGCCTGACTGCGTCCACAGGCATGATCCACACAGTGCTTAATTTCAGCCGGTGGTTGCAGGTGGGGCCACTGGCGCCATTTGTGGGGACCGGTTCTTGTTTTTCCTCAACAGATTTAGATCCACAGAGAGAAAAACACAAAAGGGGAAAAGAAGGGTGAGGAGAAAGATGAGAAAAAAATAACAAAGGGAGAAAGCAGGGATAAAAAGACCCGAGAAGAGTGAGCTAGAAAGTTAGGGAGTGTCTGCGGGTGGATTCAAGAGGCATGAGGTAGAATAAGGGTTTTGCAGCCTTGGGATTCGGCTCCCCGACCGAAGCTGAGGGCTTCGGATCAAAACTTTGGGCTCCGGTATTTATTCTTTTACAAATTAAACACTGGATCCAGCTTATATCAAAGAATGTATTTTGCTACACTTGTATACCGCTACACGCCACATAATAGCTTCTGGGTACCTTTGAAGATGTCACCAGTTTAAAAAACAGCAGAGTAAGCCATAGTGGGACTGGACTTGGTTAACCAACTCAGTGAACCTACCTGCCACTTCCAGCTGTTGTGATGAGAAAATAGATGTGGGCAAGCCACTGAAAGTTCAAGCCAGATTTCTGCTGTAGCTCATCTCTACTTTCTCTTGGATCCATGAGCACAATACATGACAACCTTTATTGTGGCTTCAGCCTGCCACCCCTGCTATTAGCCAAGAATGAAAGTCAAAGTATTAACCTTTGCTGTAATACGGGTGGGATAAACAAGTTCCTTTCTAGTGGATAAATTGTACAATTTGAAACTACACAGCACAGGATGAATCCAAGCTTCCTCCCTACACCAAATTGTTGGATCCGGTACAAAGATTTTGTTTCAGCGTGCCACATTTTTCTTCATTAATGCATATCTGAACACCTTCATATGTGAGCTCAGGATGTGCACTGTCCAAAAACCTACTGTGTTTAATTTATTAGGCTGTAATGTTGCTCCACATAAATAAGAATGCAGGGCATACATGAAAATTGAATAAGGGCAAACTTTTCCACTTTCTGGAATTAACAATTAAAGGTGAACCATTAACCATTGATGTAAAACAGAGAAATTAGAAAAAGAGATTCCCATCTAGTTTCTAAACTGCATAATGTGAAAGTATGAAACCTGGGGACTTATTTACAACCCTCTTTCGCCACCGGAACTTTTTCAATGGCGGTATCCTCTGCTCCATATTTACAAGGCGGTGTTAAGCCACTTTTTGTGGCTTAACTCCACCTTGTAAATATGGGCCGCCTGACACAGTTTTCTCTGGCAAAGGGATGTGTGATGGGTGTTGCTGTGGGCATACCATGCAACACCCATTGCTTTTTGACACTGAGGCTGAGCCAAAAACTAACGCCTCCCAGGGGTGGCATTAGAGTGGCACAACGAGGAGAAATACTTGTATTTCTCCTTGTTTTTTTTTCTTTCTATGTGTGCTGCATTCTGCTCACACATTGAAGGAGCAAAACGCCATCAATGATTCTTTCTCTGCAGGAAAGTGTCCCTTCCTGCACAGAAACAACCATCCCCGCAATGCAGGCATCCTTCCACCATGGTGCAAGGGAGCCTGCGTTGGCAGCTGATTTAGCGCAGGGGAAAACACAGGGATGCACTGAATTCTGGTAAATGCAGTGCTTCCCTGCGTTTTAGAATTGACGCAGCTCGGTGCATCTAAATTGTTTGCAGCACCACGCTGTGACATTTCTTCATAAATGAGGCCCATGGGATCAATCCTGCCGTCCCCGCCTGACCAAACTATGTGATCCCAGGCAAATAGTTTATTTCCCTGTGCTGCTGGATTTAATAAGCCATAATATTGCTACATCTATAAGAATATGGGGCAAACATGACAACTAACTTACTTCTCAGAGTTCACTAATGGCATTGTTGCATTGGAGGGGACAGGAATGATTTTAAGTTGAAGTTTAAAAACTATCAGTTTTAATACATGCCTCTCCATGCTCTTATATAATCTGATATTTTAAGGTAAAATGTTGCTGGTTTCAGGAATTATTAATTAGTAAATTCAAACCATTAATCTTTGATGAAAAACAGAAGAGAAAGAGATTTGCATCTAGTGGCTAATTTAAGTTGCACAATGTGAAACAATAAAACATGGGACAATCACAGATTCCCTTCTTGACAAATTGTGTGATCCTCGACAAAGATTTTATTTTCACATGCCTCTTTTTCTACAATAACAAATGTGAGAACACCTTCAAATGTGTGAGTTTAGGATGTGTGCTGTACAAAAACCCTGTGTGTTTGATGTAATGGGCCATGAAGTTGCTCCACATATTTCTTATCCAGGTGATTGATTGACACCTGATATGATCGATATAAGTCAATAAGGACGCTCAATGAAGGACCACACACCAGTAATGCACACAAATTAGCTTTAATAGAATGACGTCTGACGTCATACAGGCAATAAGAGGTCCTCGCCAACGTCATTTCCCTTTTTTCCGTGCCATTCGAAACGGTTATCTTCGAGGGAGCTACTATTGCTGTATCAACAGTTACAGTTTGTTTTTTGGCGATTTTTACTTTGCGAGGTTACAATGTCGCAAAGGAAGTCAGGATTCAAGCCCTGCCGTGAGTGTGGTGGCAAAATGTCGGTAACGGACCCACATTCTGACTGTTTGTGGTGTCTTAGTTCCGACCATGATGTTGATAAGTGCGATTCTTGTCAACACATGAATCCTAAGGCCCTGAAAGAGCGTTAGGCCAAGCTTTTTCTGGCGAAGTTGAAAAAGAAGGAGAAGAGACATCATCGAAAGTCGTCGTCACCGAAGTCTCATCGGCGTCATCGGGACTCCCGGCGTCGTCGTCGAGATTCACGGCGCCGGTCGAGTAGGGAGAGGTCTCGGTCGAGGTCTCCATCGGCTCGACGTCGGAAGACTTGGGAAGTCAGTCCCACTGTCACTCCCCAGCCGACGACGCCGTTACCATCTCCAGCTTCACCGACTTCACCCATGTCATCGGGCCATCCTCCTTCTGTGTTTGAGGTTCCGCAGCCTCAGATGTTTTCTCCGTCCTTGCAGACGTCGAGACCGGTGTCGGTGTCGCCTTCGAACCAGGCACCCCAGTACCAGGCTTTCCCAGCCCCTGGAGCTGACAGTACCGCATTCCTGAATGCGATGTTTTCCATCTTCCAGCAGATGGCTCCAGGTGGTGGACCGGCTGGTCCTTCGGGCCCTTTGGCCTTCAACATGGGTGCTCCGGCTCCACTTCGACCGGCACCCTTTATGCCCTTTCTCCCCCTAGGGAACGTGGGCTCGGCGCCGGGATCGGCTCCGGTAGCTTCGGCTCCTGAGGCTTCGGCTCCTATGGCTTCGGCTCCTGCGGCTTCGATTTTTCAGCCCGTGATGCCGTCTAGACCTCCTCCGACTCCGTCTTCACACCTTTCGGCTCCTCGTTCGGCGCCGAAGACAACTATGGTGTCTGTAGACCCGGCGTCTGACGGATCCGACGATCGGCGTCATTCTTCGATGTCTGCCGCCGCCATGTCGACGCCGAGAATAGAGAAGAGGCTGCACTCGAGGAGGCTTGCTCTCCGCCTCCTTGAAGAACAAGAATACCAGAGGCAAGCCTTGGAGGAAGGGGAGATCAAGGATTCTCGTGAGGGTCTCCTTGGACTTGACACTGCTAGTGGCCTAGATACCTCCCCTGAATAGGACTTGTCATCACCTGGGGAGTACACAGAGGAGGCGGCCACTTTTCATTCTGTTATCAGAAAGGCAGCTGGCTTCCTGGATCTCCCTTTGCCAGTGACTCAAGCCAAACCGAACATATTGACGGAAGTGTTGCACCCTGCCTCTACATCAGCAAAGCCATTTTTGCCATTCAACGAAGCGCTATTGGACCCCATAACGGAAGTTTGGAAGAAGCCGGTGTCTTCTTCAGCCGTCAATAGAAATGTGGCTAGGAGATATCGGGTTGCACCGGCTGACCCAGGTTTTCTTTCCAAGCATCCAACACCTGAAAGCTTGGTGGTCCAGGCTTCCTGCTCAGCAAGGTCTGCTCCTGGGTCTTTTCCAGCTGTACCCTCGGATAGAGACTCCAAGAAGATGGACATGTCATCCAAAAAGATGTTCTCATCATGTTGCATGGCATTGAAGTCCACCAATGCTACATGCATTTTAGGAAGATACATTTATGCCCTGATGGACGAGATTAAATCAACGAACACAGAGGTTCCTCAGGAGTTATTAGGCCTGGTATCTGACGCTCAGGCAGCTGCAACTCAGGTTATCCAATCTGGGTTGGATACAACTGACTCGGTTGCTAGGGCAATGGGCACTGCTGTAGTTACGAGGAGGCAGGCCTGGCTTCGTAACTCAGGATTTTCCTCTGATGTGCAGTCGACCCTACTGGACCTTCCTTTTGATGGTGACAAGTTGTTTGGTGCCAAGGCAGATTCGGCCTTAGAAAGGTTCAAAGACAGTAGGGCCACGGCCAAGTCGCTGGGCTTGCAAGCCACTTCTTCTACTTCCTCCAGATTTTTTAGGAGGTTTCGAGGATTTGGTCGTGGTTCCTCCTCCTCCTCCTTTCAAGGGAAATTCCAGCAACCTACCTCTGCTCTCTCCTATAGATCTTTCAGAGGGAGGGATAGGGTCCGTACCAGGGGAGCAACTCAGCAGCACTCTGCCTCTTCCTCTTCCTCTGGAGGGGTGCAGCAGGGGAAGCAGCCTAAGGCTTCCACCAATTCCCACTCACTCCACTCCTGTAGGGGGAAGGTTATTGAATTTTCTCCACAAGTGGGAGGTCATAACTTCAGACTCCTGGATTACCAGCATTGTGAGAAAGGGCTATACCCTTCCATTTCGGGAGTTTCCGCCCCCCATCCCGCCCCGCCCATCTTATTGTTTAGAAGAACACCTCCTGTTGTTAGAACAGGATGTTCAAGTCCTCCTTTCAAAGGGCGCGGTGGAGTTGGTCCCAGAGCAGGAAAGGGGTCAGGGTTGTTACGCGAGGTACTTCCTGATTCCCAAGAAGGATGGTCGGTTGAGACCAATCCTGGACCTAAGGATCTTGAATTAGTTCCTCAAACAGGAAAAGTTCAAGATGCTGACCCTAGCTCAGGTGCTATTGGCGTTGAACAATGGAGATTGGATGGTGTCTGTCGACTTGCAGGATGCTTACTTTCATATCCCGATACTCAAGTCGCACAGGAAGTATCTCCGGTTTGTGGTGGGGTCGCAGCACTATCAGTTTGCGGTCCTTCCGTTTGGTCTTACTTCAGCACCTCGAGTCTTCACGAAGGTGATGTCGGTGGTTGCGGCAGAGCTCAGAAGGAAGGGGATAGCAGTATTTCCTTATCTGGACGACTGGTTGATCAAAGCCAGGTCTCCAGAGCTCGTGTTGCATCACCTACAGTCAACAACCCAGTTGTTGTTCGACCTGGGCTTTTCGGTGAACGTGCCCAAATCTCACCTAGAGCCCTCTCAGCGCCTCCTGTTCATAGGGGCAGTTCTGGATACAACATTGAATCGAGCCTTTCCTCCGCCTCAGCGGATTCAGGACATTCAGGCGTTGGTTCCAATGTTTCAAAGTGGAGCGGTCATTCCAGTCCTCAAGGTCCTACGTCTGCTCGGTCTGTTTGCCTCCTGCATACTGTTGGTCACGCATGCTCGCTGGCACATGAGGGCTCTTCAGTGGTGTCTCCGAAGGCAGTGGTCTCAACACAAAGGAGATTTCGAAGGCTTGGTGAGGATCTCCAGAGATGCTGCCACGGATTTGAAGTGGTGGATTGCGGACGGCAATCTTTCCCGAGGAAGGACGTTCTCGCAAGCTCCACCGGTGGCCACAGTAATAACGGATGCTTCCACTCTAGGGTGGGGAGCTCATCTGGGGGACCTGGAAATCAAAGGTCTTTGGTCTCCAGTAGAACAGATGTTTCATATCAATCTGTTGGAGTTACGGGCTGTACGTCTGGCTCTCAAGGCCTTCCTCCCATCCCTTCGCGGTCAGTCGGTTCAGGTCCTGACGGACAATACTACAGCGATGTGGTATATAAACAAACAGGGAGGGTTAGGGTCGTACCTTCTCTGCAGAGAATCTCTTCGGCTATGGTCCTGGGCAAAGGACCATCGGATTTGCTTGATAGCAAATCATCTGGCCGGGGTCTTGAACGTACGTGCAGACAGTCTCAGTCGCCATTTCTCAGCCGATCACGAGTGGCGTCTCCATCCAGATCAAGTCCATCTAATCTTCCAGATGTGGGGGTTTCCTCGGATAGATCTGTTTGCCACCCGGGAAAACTCGCACTGCCCGTTATTCTGCAGCCTCCAGTATCCTGTACAGGGAGCATTGGGGGATGCGTTTCAGAGGACCTGGTGCGACTAGTTGCTTTACGCGTTTCCCCCCATACCCTTGATCCCTCGAGTATTGAGGAAAATACGCCAAGACCGGGCCCAAGTCATCTTAATAGTTCCGGATTGGCCAAGGAGGGTATGGTACACGGACCTTCTCCAACTCTCACTGTGCCCTCCGCTCCGTCTCGCACTCAGGGCAGACCTCCTCTCGCAGTCGCAGGGGCAGGTTTTACACCCCCACCTCCAGAGCCTGCACCTTCATGCCTGGAGATTGAACGGGGCAACCTGAGTTCTTTCTCTCTCCCGCCTGATGTAGTAGATGTTATCTTAGCGGCCAGGCGACACTCCACTAAATCTATCTACGCTAATAGGTGATCTAAATTTGTGGTTTGGTGTGGAGAGAGGCAGATTGATCCCTTACGTGCTCACTTGTCGGATGTTTTATCTTTTGCATTCTCTCTAGCACAGAGGGATTGTGCAGTGGCTACGGTTAAGGGATATTTGTCTGCTCTTTCAGCCTTTATTTGCCTTCCAGACCAGACTTCTTTGTTTAAATCCCCTATAGTACTTAGGTTCTTGAAGGGTCTTATGAATAAATTCCCTCCCAATCCTTGCGTTATACCTCAATGGGATTTGAACTTGGTTCTAACTTTCCTTATGGGGTCCCCTTTTGAGCCTATGCAATCTTGCCCCATGAGATTATTGGTCCTAAAGACGGTCTTTCTGGTTGCAATTACTTCTGCAAGGAGAGTGAGTGAGTTGCAAGCTCTATCTGTAAAACCCCCTTATACATCTTTTTATGGGGATAAGGTGGTGTTGAGGACCAAGGCTGCTTTCCTTCCGAAGGTTGTTTCATCCTTTCATATGTCCCAGACGATTAATCTTTCCACGTTTTATCCTCCGCCTCATCCTTCAAAGGAAGAAGAGAGACTTCATCGCTTAGATCCAAGGAGAGCGCTAAGCTTTTATATAGACAGAATGAAGGATTTCAGCCTGGAGGATCAGCTCTTCATCGGGTACGTGGGAAAGAGGAAAGTAAAGGCAGTCCACAAGAGAACACTCTCCAGGTGGGTTGTTCTTTGCATTCAAATGTGTTACTCTTTAGCAAAGAAAGAACCCCCTGATGGTATAAGAGCTCATTCCACCAGAGCTAAATCGGCCTCTTCGGCCTTGGCTAGGGGTGTTCCTGTGGTTGACATCTGCAAGGCCGCAACTTGGTCGTCCCTTCACACTTTTGCGAAGCATTACTGTTTGGACTCTGAGGTCAGAAGGGACGGCCATTTTGCACGGTCGGTGCTGCAGGATTTCTTGGTTTGACCATTCAGGCGCCCTCCACCGAGTGCGGTACTGCTTTGGGACGCTATTCATGAGGTGAGGAATCCACAGGTAGTTGTATCCATCAGAAGAACGAGTTACTTACCTTCAGTAACGACTTTTCTGGTGGATACATTAGCTACCTGTGGATTCCTCACGGTCCCACCCGCCTCCCCGTTGCCTGTCTGGTCTAACCAAGTAATTCTTGAGTGTGCTCCTCTTGGTTTTGAGGACTTGTATATATTCTATATATATGTTCATATGTATATATATTGCTCATATATTTATTTATTTGTTTTTGGAAAAAAAAAAAGAAAGAAAAGAAGAATTGAGTGGTTAGAATGATGTAATTATTTAGAATACCATTAAATTTTGCAATTTGTTCTTTCATCTCAATGGCCTATTATTCTCAGGCATGTAAAAAATGTTGGTACTGACGTCGGCACGTCGGCGAGGACCTCTTATTGCCTGTATGACGTCAGACGGCGTTGCGTGGGCAGTTGTGACGTCCTCGTCGACGTGCAGAAGCTAGGAAGAAGATTTCCGCCGAATGCTGACGCAATGGGAGTATTCATGAGGTGAGGAATCCACAGGTAGCTAATGTATCCACCAGAAAAGTCGTTACCGAAGGTAAGTAACTCGTTCGTTTGGCACACCAACAGAGTAGAATGAAAAATAGCAATAAATATCTATTTATATGTACGCAAAGAGTTCACCAATATGGCTTCACTATACAACACTGCATTAATTGACTGCATATGAAATGCATATTCAGCTACTGCATCACATTCACATTGAGACGTTCAAGAAAAATCAAATATAAATGAGCAGAATACATCAGATTACAGATATAGCTCTAGTATGTTGATCAATCAGAATATAGCAGAGAAACAAAGGCCCTTCATCCCTGGGTGGAACTTAACTTTAACCACAATGCTGAGAAGCCCTCTCCCGCTCACTCGAACCTCTCTCCCCCTCGAGCGTCGCAGTCTAAGAACAGCACAGCCAGGGAGGTGGCGATGGCAGCTTGAACAACTCCATCTGCGAGCTTCAATTCCCCCACCCGTGCTTCGGTGCTTAAATAACCTGAAGCTTGTACTCTATTCCTTTCTCGCATTATCTAGCTATGTTATCAGTACACGTCCCTTGGCTGCCCTGTTGTTCACTAGTCATTATTTTCTGGACTTTTCCTGGGCTCCCTTTCTCAGGGTTAGAGAGACCTTTGCTTGTCTTTCTCCCACACTTCCTGCTTCTTGCACATGCAGACTGCGGATAATTTTATCTATGGAATATTGGAAAACAAGCTTGAAAGCGACATCGTGGACTTTTCCACATACGGTTCAGGTTTCTGCATGTATCACGCTCATCTACACTGCTCAGACTAATTAACCCTTCGCGTCACGTCTTCCGCATCTTTCCCTACACTGATCACTCCACCCCTTAGATGAGCGTGATGCATGCAAAACAAGAATCATTTACTTTGGCATTTGTCCAGCTAGGTTGCTTTGAATACCAGTCAGCATTATTCTAAGCGCTTGCATTTTAGTATAAAGCTGTTTATTGCGTGCATACAGTCTGCATAATATAGCAATCAGTATGGCACAAACAATTAGTAATCAAATTAAAGGATGCAATATTACATTTAGCGTTTTTGTAGCTCCTTTGGTTCCATTGTTCATTGTAACAACCACCAGATGTCCTGGTAAAATACTTTGTTTGTCAGAACAATTATAGTGTTTACATGGATATGTCGGTGCTGGCATAAATGGCACGATGGTATCACAATATTTGCATATCATGTTCAAGGTATAATTTAAAGCTTGCACTATTGCTGGTGTCCCTTGCAATTCGTTTAGTCCATTAGCATGAATTGCTGTCCAATTACCTTCCAGGTCACAGCTTTGGCAGCCATCCACTTGCCTCCAGGTACTTTCGTTGCAGAGTGAAATCTTTCCCTTGTCATCGGTAATATTAGCTTCTTGTGGTGCATAAATGACATGGAGGTCCATAACGACATTCTCTGCTATATTCGGTCGAACCCAAACGGCTCTTCCAGTGTAATTATGACAGCAAACAGGAACCACATCACTGATTCAGATGTCATCATTTACGACCGTTGTGGGAGTCTCACTGCAGGTACAAACACAGGTACATTAAAGTTTTTTAAAAGTACAACATAGGTGCTCCCTACCCCTTGACTTAATATCTCTCCTTCTTCTGGCTTTTTCCCCGGATGATGCATCCACACCTTTCCTGTGCTTCCAAATCCTCCATCACCTCTCTGGGTACTATCGGGGCGGCAGACCTCTCTTCTATATGTGGAGTATGCGCTTGTTCACAAATCAACTGTGCAAGTCTGTCATGTGCTTGATATGATACAGCAGCATTTCCTTGGTTCAACAATACCACTTTGACTTCTCCTCTATAATCTGGGTCGATGACTCCCCCAAGTGCTGACACTCCCTTGATGGCTAGGCTAGATCGAGGGGCAATTCTACCATAGGTTCCTGGTGGTACTCTCACTCCTATTCATAAGGGTATGTTTTTTTCCTGTCCTACAGGCACTTCTCCATCTTCTGGAGCAAACAGATCTAGTCCTATACTGCCAGGAGTAGCCTGCAAAGGTAATCGGGCTCGAGGGTTTGTTTTCCAGACAATCATTGTATGTGTAGGTTCTTTATCATGCCCTGTCATTCGAATGAAGGGAGTCTGCTGCCCAACTGGTCTGTTGTTTAGTTCAAATAAAGCTTTGTCTAAATTACTACTCCACTCTTTTAGAATCTGATGTATTGATAACTTTTTTTGCTGTTCTTTCAACAACCCATTATATCTCTCAATCATGCCTGCAGCTTGTGGATAGTAGCTAAGGTCTAATATCCACCGAATCCCCTGCTCTAGGGCCCAATCCTGCACTGCTTTCCCTGAAAAGGGTGTGCCTCTATCTGTTTAGATTTCATCAGGTACCCCATAATGTTTTATCAGGTAGTTTAGCCCTCGCAAAGTGGACTTCTGGTCTGCAGAATTACAAGGTATACCCAACATAAGGCCAGAGTAGGTGTCCATCATGGTCAATACGTAGCTTTTTCCTCCTTCTTTTGGAGATGTCCCGATATAGTCCAATTGCCACACCGTGGCAGCTGCAGTTCCTCTTTTGATATGTCCACTAGGCTTCTTTTGCGGAGGCATTTGTCTAATTTGGTGGCATGTAGGGCACACCTTTACGGCTTGTTGCACTTGTTCTTTAGTAACTGGAATTTGTTGTTGCTGCGCCCATGCATAAGTGCCATTTTCTCCTAAATGTCCTGAGGTTGCATAGGCCCAGTTTGCTAAAGCAGCCTCTGCTTCTTCATTGATGATCACTGTCTGTGTTTTGACCATCTGATCTGCAGTATCGCTGAATAGAGATGCAAGGGAGGTGTCTGATGGACAATGGGCATCCACATGTCCCACATAGGTTTGACACCTTTGCCCTTTCTTCCACATCTCTACCCATAGCTGCTCGCCTCCCCAGATGTGGGTGCCTTTAATTTTCCATCCATCTTTGCGCCAAGTTGGGGCCCAGCTTACTAGTCCTTGGTAAGTGGCCCAACTGTCAGTGTACACAAATGTTTTCTCTCCGATGGGGGCCTGTTCGATTACTGCTGCTACCCCCTGCAGTTCTGCAAACTGGCTTGATCCATTATCTCCTCCTCCCAACAACAGCGTTTCTGTTGCAGGCTGGAATGCAACTGTTTCCCATTGTCTTTTTCCATGATGGTACCGGGCGGTGCCATCTGTGAACCATGCATTTTGTTGTTCTTCTTCAGTAAGTTGCTCAAAAGGTGGGGCTGTTTTGAACGGTGAAGGTTCCATTTCGGTAAGTTCTGACAAGGGGGCCATTGCCTGCAAGTCCACTGCCCCTGACATATCTTCTTGTAACTTCGATACTCCTGCTGGCCCCGGCTTTGCTCTCTGCTGCAGGTACCATTTCCACTTTACGATGGTAGACTCCTGTGCTCTGCCTACTTTAGCACCAGCCCCTCCTTCTCTTATCCAGCCTAGTAAATGGACCTATGTTCTTAAGGTAACCGGACGGTCACCAGTTATGCATTCCGTTTCCACTAATGCCCAGTATGCTCCTGCTAGTTCTTTCTTTAACGGGGTGTAATTGCTCACGGATGGAGTTAATCTCTTTGACCAAAATCCTTGTGGCACCCTCTTTTTCCCTTGCCTCTGCCATAGACTCCACACCACTACATCGTCCTGTACTATCATTTCCAACTCAAACGGGTCTCCTGAGATAGGACCTAACGCAAAATAGTTCTGTAATGCATCTTTTGCCCCCTTAAAGGCCTCTTGCTGTTCAGGTCCCCATTGGAAAGCGTGCCTTTTTCGTGTGACTTTATATAATGGTCTCAGTATTAATCCTAAGTGAGGGATATGTTGTCTCCAAAATCCCATTAAACCAATGAATCGCTGCGCTTCTGCTTTTGTTGTGGGAACCTTTAGCTGCTGTACCGTATCAATCACTTTCTGTGGTATTCTTTTTACTGGCCCTGACCCAACCCCCCCGGAATTTGACCTCTTGTGCAGGGCCTTGGACATTTTTAGGGTTAATAGCCCATCCCCTCTGCTGTAAGTACTCAATTAACCTCTCCAGTGTGTCTGAGACTTGTTCTTTGGTTTCCCCAGTGATCATGATGTTATCAATGTAATGTGCAAGGCGGGTGTCCCCTGCCGAGAAGTTGGCTAAATCTCTGGCTATTAGTCCGTGGCACAAGGTGGGGCTATGTACATACCCCTGGGGCAACTTTCTGAATGTGAACTGTCTATTTTGCCAGCTTATTGCAAATTTGTCTTGACTTGCCTCATCAATGTCAATCGAGAAAAAGGCATCTGCTAAATCAATTACAGCATGCCATTCCCCCACATCTTTGCTCAACTGTTCAACCAGCGTGACGATGTCTGGACTGTGGCTGCCAAGGGCGGGCCACTTTGTTCAGTTGTCGATAGTCAACAGTCATTCTATATGTATCATCTGGATTCTCTACGGGCCATATAGGGGAATTAAATGGGCTCACAGCTGGCCTAAGCACACCTGCATCTAGTAGCCCTTGAATGGTTTCTGAAATCTCTTTGTGACCTCCAGGTATGCGGTACTGTTTGATACACACTGGCTCCTTTGGAGGAGGCACAGGTAATGGGCTCCACTTTGCATGCCCAACCAGAATTGTCATTGATTTCTTTATATGTACGCTCCTCACACCAAAAGTGAATCTTCCCCATTGCGTTTCAATAGTTTTGCCTAGTAACAGATCCATGCCAATAATGTATTCTGGTACTTATGCTATTAATACTTCTGCAGTGAACGGGGTTCCTTTACCAATTGACAATTTAAGTCTAACAGGTTTGGTCTCTGTCCCAGCACCCACATAACCATTAATGATCACGCTTTTTCCTGGTAGCTTCGTAGGGTTCCCATTTATCAGAGCTACTTCCGCACCTGTATCAAGCAGTGCCATAACATGATGCGTTCCTTTTTGACAATAAATAATAAGAGGTATATATGGCCGCCTATCTCCGGGGCTTACCTCTTGCACTGCTCTGATTCCCGGGGTTTGGCCTGACCTTCATAATAAGGGGTCTGGGACTTCCCAGCCATCGCTGGACAAGTCGGGATATAGAGTCGAGACAGGTACCTTCCTATTTGTTCCTGACTCCGCTTTTTCCTTCTCAGCCTCTTCCATTGGTGCTGCTGAAGGCTGCTTTTCATCGAATGCCCCCTTTTCTTTCTGTCTACGCTGCAATGCTTTCCATTTTTTAAGCAGAAAAGGGGTAGGCTTCCCGTCTATTTCCTCTTTCTTCACCCCAGCATTTAATAGATCTATCCACATTTGTTGTCTGGTCATTTTTATTGTAGACTCTCCTCCCTTATATTTATTGTCTTGCCCCACAGCTCTTGCTGATATTTGTCTGTCAAGCCCTTCCAATTGTGCCATTTATAATACCACGTCCCCCACTGGTCTTCCCTGAGCAGGTCCTAGAAGGGCTAACAAGGCACCTTTCATATGTGGAGGGGCGTTCCTTATCAGTCGTGCTCTGATCCCTGCTGTCACGGGTTCGACATCAGGTCCTGCAAATTCTTGGGAGTACACTGCATTCTGCATCCCAATTTCTCGTAATTGCTCATTTGCCTCTGAGAGTGTGTGCCCAGGGCCCCAACTCTCGTCCACATCTGTAGCAGTAGGATACAACTGCTTCACTCCTTCCATCAGCCAACCCATCAGAGAAAAATCTTGTTGCCCCTGTGCACCTTGCAACCGTTGCCGTAGCATGGCATGAGTAGTTACAGACCCCATTTTCAAGAGTTCGGTTGGTGATACAAATGTACCATCTGCTCCAGTGTCCCACAATGTCACTAGCCATTTAAACAAAGGCTCCGCAGGCATTTGTCTAAACATGCGGGTTATTTCCAACAACTCCCTTTGTGTATAGTCTTTTACTAAGCGAGAATTCTGTATTTGCCCACTATTTACTCCCTTTGATTTGTTTTGCACAAGTGTGCGATCCTCCAATACACTTTCCTTCTCACTTTCAACTTCACCTAGTTCTGCTACTCGTACTTCCAATTCATCCTCCCAGTCCCAATCATCATCATTATCAGAGACCGTCCCATCCCAAGCATAGGGATCCCAGTTTTCTTTACGTACTAGTGCCCTCACCTGCACAGCCGAGGGTACTTAGGCTTCCGCATACTCTTCTGGTTTGCTACTCGTACTGCTAATGCGGTGCACCTTGCCTCCATTTGATCACCACGAGTCACTGCACTTTCTATAGTTTTGTTCATGAGTAAGATCCTAGCCATAGAGAGGGAAAGACAAGAGATGGGCCTAGGACCCATCAATGGTGGCAGCAACATAAATAGGGTCAGAGATTCTCCTGACATGTTGAAAATCCCCAAAGGGATTGTAACTAAATATGAAGATGGTGATGACATCACCAAATGGTTCACAGCTTTTGAGAGGGCTTGTGTAACCAGAAAAGTGAACAGATCTCACTGGGGTGCTCTCCTTTGGGAAATGTTCACAGGAAAGTGTAGGGATAGATTCCTCACACTCTCTGGACAAGATGCAGAATCTTATGACCTCATGAAGGGTACCCTGATTGAGGGCTTTGGATTCTCCACTGAGGAGTATAGGATTAGATTCAGGGGGGCTCAAAAATCCTCGAGCCAGACCTGGGTTGACTTTGTAGACTACTCAGTGAAAACACTAGATGGTTGGATTCAAGGCAGTGGTGTAAGTAATTATGATGGGCTGTACAATTTATTTGTGAAAGAACACCTGTTAAGTAATTGTTTCAATGATAAACTGCATCAGCATCTGGTAGACCTAGGACCAATTTCTCCCCAAGAATTGGGAAAGAAGGCGGACCATTGGGTCAAGACAAGGGTGTCCAAGACTTCAACAGGGGGTGACCAAAAGAAAGGGGTCACAAAGACTCCCCAGGGGAAGGGTGATGAGACAACCAAAACTAAAAATAGTAAAGAGTCTTCTACAGGCCCCCAAAAACCTGCACAGGAGGGTGGGCCCAGAGCCTCTTCACAAAACAATGGGTACAAGGGTAAAAACTTTGATCCCAAAAAGGCCTGGTGTCATAGCTGTAAACAGCATGGACACCAAACTGGAGACAAGGCCTGTCCCAAGAAAGGTTCCACTCCAAACTCCCATCCAGGTAACACTGGTATGGCTAGTCTCCAAGTGGGATCAACAGTGTGCCCAGAGCAAATCAGGGTCCACACTGAAGCTACTCTAGTTTCTGAGGGTGGGGTGGATTTAGCCACACTAGCTGTCTGGCCGCCTAACATGCAAAAATACAGACAGCAACTCTTAATTAATGGGACTAGAATAGAGGGCCTGAGGGATACAGGTGCCAGTGTCACCATGGTGACAGAAAAACTGGTTTCCCCTGGCCAATACCTGACTGGAAAAACTTACACAGTCACCAACGCTGACAATCAGAGAAAAGTACATCCCATGGCAATGGTTACTTTAGAATGGGGAGGGGTCAATGGCCTGAAACAGGTGGTGGTCTCCTCAAATATCCCAGTGGACTGTCTGCTTGGAAATGACCTGGAGTCCTCAGCATGGGCTGAGGTAGAACTAAAAACCCATGCAGCAATGCTGGGTATCCCTGAACTGGTGTGTGTGAAAACAAGAGCACAATGCAAGGCACAAGGTGAACAAGTAGAGCTGGAGTCTGGAAGAATGGCCCAGCCTACCAAGAGAACAGGGAAGTCAGTTGGGAAACCAACTGCAACACAGCAAAAGAAAGGGAACCTCTCTTCTCAGGAAGAAGTTCTGCCCTCTGAGGGAACTGAGCCTTTGGAGCTTGAACCTTATCAGGTTGAGTTCTTAGGCCCAGGGGGACCCTCAAGGGAAGAGCTGTGTAAGGGACAAGAAACCTGTCCCTCTCTTGAAGGCCTTAGGCAGCAAGCTGCTGAAGAGTCCAAGGGCAAGAAAAATGGAACACATAGGGTCTATTGGGAAGATGGACTCCTGTACACTGAGGCCAGAGACCCCAAACCTGGTGCCACTAGGAGAGTGGTAGTGCCTCAGCTGTTCAGAGAGTTCATCCTAACATTGGCCCATGACATTCCCCTTGCTGGACATTTGGGACAAACCAAGACGTGGGAGAGGCTAGTCAACCACTTCTACTGGCCCAATATGTCCAACATGGTTAAGGAGTTTTGCCTCTCCTGCCCCACCTGTCAAGCCAGTGGTAAGACAGGTGGGCATCCAAAGGCCCCCCTCATTCCACTTCCAGTGGTGGGGGTTCCCTTTGAAAGAGTGGGTGTGGACATAGTTGGTCCACTAGAACCTCCCACAGCCTCAGGAAATATGTATATCCTGGTAGTAGTGGATCATGCTACCAGGTATCCTGAAGCTATTCCCCTTAGGTCGACTACTGCCCCTGCAGTAGCCAAGGCCCTCATTGGTATTTTTACCAGAGTGGGTTTCCCTAAGGAGGTGGTGTCTGACAGAGGTACCAACTTCATATCAGCATACCTAAAGCACATGTGGAATGAGTGTGGAGTGACTTATAAATTCACTACACCCTACCATCCACAAACTAATGGCTTAGTTGAGAGATTCAACAAGACATTAAAAGGCATGATCATGGGGCTCCCAGAAAAACTCAAAAGGAGATGGGATGTCCTCTTGCCATGTCTGCTTTTCGCTTACAGAGAGGTGCCACAGAAGGGAGTAGGATTCTCACCCTTTGAACTTCTGTTTGGTCATCCTGTAAGGGGACCACTTGCTCTTGTTAAAGAAGGCTGGGAGAGACCTCTCCATGAGCCTAAGCAAGACATAGTGGACTATGTACTTGGTCTTCGCTCTAGAATGGCAGAGTACATGGAAAAGGCAACCAAAAACCTTGAGGCCAGCCAACAGCTCCAGAAGTTTTGGTATGACCAAAAGGCTGCACTGGTTGAGTTCCAACCAGGGCAGAAAGTCTGGGTTCTGGAGCCTGTGGCTCCCAGGGCACTCCAGGACAAATGGAGTGGCCCTTACCCAGTGCTAGAAAGGAAGAGTCAGGTCACCTACCTGGTGGACCTGGGCACAAGCAGGAGCCCCAAGAGGGTGATCCATGTGAACCGCCTTAAGCTCTTCCATGACAGGGCTGATGTGAATCTGTTGATGGTAACAGATGAGGATCAGGAGGCAGAGAGTGAACCTCTCCCTGATCTTCTGTCATCAGACCCAAAAGATGGCACAGTAGATGGAGTGATCTACTCAGACACCCTCTCTGGCCAACAGCAAGCTGATTGTAGGAGAGTCCTACAACAGTTTCCTGAACTCTTCTCCTTAACCCCTGGTCAGACACACCTGTGTACCCATGATGTGGACACAGGAGACAGCATGCCTCTCAAAAACAAAATCTTTAGACAGTCTGACCATGTTAAGGAAAGCATCAAGGTGGAAGTCCACAAGATGCTGGAATTGGGAGTAATTGAGCGCTCTGACAGCCCCTGGGCTAGCCCAGTGGTCTTAGTCCCCAAACCTCACACCAAAGATGGAAAGAAAGAGATGAGGTTTTGTGTGGACTACAGAGGGCTCAATTCTGTCATCAAGACAGATGCTCATCCAATTCCTAGAGCTGATGAGCTCATAGACAAATTAGGTGCTGCCAAATTCCTAAGTACCTTTGACTTGACAGCAGGGTACTGGCAAATAAAAATGGCACCTGGAGCAAAAGAGAAAACAGCATTCTCCACACCTGATGGGCATTATCAGTTTACTGTTATGCCCTTTGGTTTAAAGAATGCCCCTGCCACCTTCCAAAGGTTGGTGAATCAAGTCCTTGCTGGCTTGGAGTCCTTTAGCACAGCTTATCTTGATGATATTGCTGTCTTTAGCTCCACCTGGCAGGATCACCTGGTCCACCTGAAGAAGGTCTTGAAGGCTCTGCAATCTGCAGGCCTCTCTATCAAGGCATCCAAATGCCAGATAGGGCAGGGAACTGTGGTTTACTTGGGCCACCTTGTAGGTGGAGGCCAAGTTCAGCCACTCCAACCCAAGATCCAGACTATTCTGGACTGGGTAGCTCCAAAAACCCAGACTCAAGTCAGGGCATTCCCTGGCTTGACTGGGTACTACAGGAGGTTTGTGAAGGGATATGGATCCATTGTGACAGCCCTCACTGAACTTACCTCCAAGAAAATGCCCAAGAAAGTGAACTGGACTGTGGAATGCCAACAGGCCTTTGACACCCTGAAACAAGCAATGTGCTCAGCACCAGTTCTAAAAGCTCCAGATTATTCTAAGCAGTTCATTGTGCAGACTGATGCCTCTGAACATGGGATAGGGGCAGTTTTGTCCCAAACAAATGATGATGGCCTTGACCAGCCTGTTGCTTTCATTAGCAGGAGGTTACTCCCCAGGGAGCAGCGTTGGAGTGCCATTGAGAGGGAGGCCTTTGCTGTGGTTTGGTCCCTGAAGAAGCTGAGACCATACCTCTTTGGGACTCACTTCCTAGTTCAAACTGACCACAGACCTCTCAAATGGCTGATGCAAATGAAAGGTGAAAATCCTAAACTGTTGAGGTGGTCCATCTCCCTACAGGGAATGGACTTTATAGTGGAACACAGACCTGGGACTGCCCATGCCAATGCAGATGGCCTTTCCAGGTTCTTCCACTTAGAAAATGAAGACTCTCTTGGGAAAGGTTAGTCTCATCCTCTTTCGTTTGGGGGGGGGGGGTTGTGTAAGGAAATGCCTCCTTGGCATGGTTGCCCCCTGACTTTTTGCCTTTGCTGATGCTATGTTTACAATTGAAAGTGTGCTGAGGCCTGCTAACCAGGCCCCAGCACCAGTGTTCTTTCCCTAACCTGTACTTTTGTATCCACAATTGGCAGACCCTGGCATCCAGATAAGTCCCTTGTAACTGGTACTTCTAGTACCAAGGGCCCTGATGCCAAGGAAGGTCTCTAAGGGCTGCAGCATGTCTTATGCCACCCTGGAGACCTCTCACTCAGCACAGACACACTGCTTGCCAGCTTGTGTGTGCTAGTGAGGACAAAACGAGTAAGTCGACATGGCACTCCCCTCAGGGTGCCATGCCAGCCTCTCACTGCCTATGCAGTATAGGTAAGACACCCCTCTAGCAGGCCTTACAGCCCTAAGGCAGGGTGCACTATACCATAGGTGAGGGTACCAGTGCATGAGCATGGTACCCCTACAGTGTCTAAACAAAACCTTAGACATTGTAAGTGCAGGGTAGCCATAAGAGTATATGGTCTGGGAGTCTGTCAAACACGAACTCCACAGCACCATAATGGCTACACTGAAAACTGGGAAGTTTGGTATCAAACTTCTCAGCACAATAAATGCACACTGATGCCAGTGTACATTTTATTGTAAAATACACCACAGAGGGCACCTTAGAGGTGCCCCCTGAAACTTAACCGACTGTCTGTGTAGGCTGACTAGTTCCAGCAGCCTGCCACACCAGAGACATGTTGCTGGCCCCATGGGGAGAGTGCCTTTGTCACTCTGAGGCCAGTAACAAAGCCTGCACTGGGTGGAGATGCTAACACCTCCCCCAGGCAGGAGCTGTGACACCTGGCGGTGAGCCTCAAAGGCTCACCCCTTTGTCACAGCCCAGCAGGGCACTTCAGCTTAGTGGAGTTGCCCGCCCCCTCCGGCCACGGCCCCCACTTTTGGCGGCAAGGCTGGAGGGAACAAAGAAAGCAACAAGGAGGAGTCACTGGCCAGTCAGGACAGCCCCTAAGGTGTCCTGAGCTGAAGTGACTCTAACTTTTAGAAATCCTCCATCTTGCAGATGGAGGATTCCCCCAATAGGGTTAGGATTGTGACCCCCTCCCCTTGGGAGGAGGCACAAAGAGGGTGTACCCACCCTCAGGGCTAGTAGACATTGGCTACTAACCCCCCAGACCTAAACACGCCCTTAAATTTAGTATTTAAGGGCTACCCTGAACCCTAGAAAATTAGATTCCTGCAACTACAAGAAGAAGGACTGCCTAGCTGAAAACCCCTGCAGAGGAAGACCAGAAGACGACAACTGCCTTGGCTCCAGAAACTCACCGGCCTGTCTCCTGCCTTCCAAAGATCCTGCTCCAGCGACGCCTTCCAAAGGGACCAGCGACCTCGACATCCTCTGAGGACTGCCCCTGCTTCGAAAAGACAAGAAACTCCCGAGGACAGCGGACCTGCTCCAAGAAAGGCTGCAACTTTATTTCCAGCAGCTTTGAAAGAACCCTGCAAGCTCCCCGTAAGAAGCGTGAGACTTGCAACACTGCACCCGGCGACCCCGACTCGGCTGGTGGAGATCCAACACCTCAGGAGGGACCCCAGGACTACTCTAAGACTGTGAGTACCAAAACCTGTCCCCCCTGAGCTCCCACAGCGCCGCCTGCAGAGGGAATCCCGAGGCTTCCCCTGACCGCGACTCTTTGAATCCTAAGTCCCGACGCCTGGGAGAGACCCTGCACCCGCAGCCCCCAGGACCTGAAGGACCGAACTTTCACTGGAGAAGTGACCCCCAGGAGTCCCTCTCCCTTGCCCAAGTGGAGGTTTCCCCGAGGAACCCCCCCCTTGCCTGCCTGCAGCGCTGAAGAGATCCCGAGATCCCTCATAGACTAACATTGCGAACCCGACGCTTGTCTCTACACTGCACCCGGCCGCCCCCGCGCCGCTGAGGGTGAAATTTCTGTGTGGGCTTGTGTCCCCCCCGGTGCCCTACAAAACCCCCCTGGTCTGCCCTCCGAAGACGTGGGTACTTACCTGCAAGCAGACCGGAACCGGGGCACCCCCTTCTCTCCATTCTAGCCTATGTGTTTTGGGCACCACTTTGAACTCTGCACCTGACCGGCCCTGAGCTGCTGGTGTGGTAACTTTGGGGTTGCTCTGAACCCCCAATGGTGGGCTACCTTGGACCAAGAACTGAACCCTGTAAGTGTCTTACTTACCTGGTAAAACTAACAAAAACTTACCTCCCCTAGGAACTGTGAAAATTGCACTGTGTCCACTTTTAAAACAGCTATTTGTCAATAACTTGAAAAGTATACATGCAATTTTTATGGTTTAAAGTTCCTAAAGTACTTACCTGCAATACCTTTCGAATGAGATATTACATGTAGAATTTGAACCTGTGGTTCTTAAAATAAACTAAGAAAAGATATTTTTCTATACAAAAACCTATTGGCTGGATTTGTCTCTGAGTGTGTGTACCTCATTTATTGTCTATGTGTATGTACAACAAATGCTTAACACTACTCCTTGGATAAGCCTACTGCTCGACCACACTACCACAAAATAGAGCATTAGTATTATCTATTTTTACCACTATTTTACCTCTAAGGGGAACCCTTGGACTCTGTGCATGCTATTCCTTACTTTGAAATAGCACATACAGAGCCAACTTCCTACACTGCTTCTCTTGCAAGGCTGCAACCTCATCCCGCAGTTTCCTTATTTCTGCATCTTAAGGTAATGTTTTCCGATACACCGTACGGAGCGCAGACAGGAAAAGCCATCTCACTTGCCCTGCGGCTTTCAGCTCCAGCTTCGGCCCTCTTAGTTTCACACTCTCAACTGCATCTTCCATTAAAAGAGGAGTCATTTTCTCATCTAGTGCTTCCCATAAAGCCGGCTCTGCCCACTGGTTCAGGAGTCCTGCTACGCCAGAGAACGGGTCAGTTGCTAACCACCCAGGAATGGATCTGGCTTCTGCCCCGTGCTGCCTTTCACTCTCTGCCCCACTCTTTTTACGTCCCCAAAGAGGCATTATTGACTTATACCCCGCTCCTGGTACCAAATTGTCTTATCCAGGTGATTGATTGACACCTGATCTGATCGATATAAGTCAATAAGGACGCTCAATGAAGGACCACACACCAATAATTCACACAAATGAGCTTTAATAGAATGTGTATATATATATATATATATATATATATATATATATATATATATATATATATATGTATATATGTATATATATATATATATATATATATATATATATATATGCGTTTGGCACACCAACAGAGTAGAATGAAAAATAGCAACACAATATCTATTTATATGTACGCAAATAGTTCACCAATATGGCTTCACTATACGACACTGCATTAATGACTGCCTATGAAATGCATATTCAGCTACTGCATCACATTCACATTGAGACGTTCAAGAAAAATCAAATATAAATGTGCAGAATACATCAGATTACAGATATAACGCTAGTATGTTGATCAATCAGAATAGAGCAGAGAAACGAAGGCCCTTCATCCCTGGGTGGAACTTAACTTTATCCACAATGCTGGGAAGCCCTCTCCCGCTCACTCGAACTTCTCTCCCTCTCGAGCGTCGCAGTCTAAGAACAGCACAGCCAGGGAGGCAGCGATGTGGGCGATGGTAGCTTGCACAACTTCATCTGCAAGCTTCGATTCCCCCACCTTCGATTCGGTGCTTAAAAAACCTGAAGCTTGGACTCTATTCCTTTCTCGCATTTTTTAGCTATGTTATCAGTACACATCCCCTGGCTGCCCTGTTGTTCACTAGTAATTATTTTATGGTCTTTTCCTGGACTCCCATTCTCAAGGTTAGAGCAACCTTTGCTTGTCTTCCTCCCACACTTCCTGCTTCTTACACATGCAGACTGTGGATAATTTTATCTATGGAATGTTGGAAAACAAGCTTGAAAGCTACATCGTGGTCTTTTCCACGTACGGTTCAGGTTTCGCACCTTTCCCTACACTGATCAACATATAATAATGATCTAGAGCACACATGACACTTTTCTCCCTGCTTAGTGTTCTCCAATGACATTGTTGCCTGGGTGGGTGGCAGATGTGTTTCTAGGTGGAAGTTTAAAACCATCCC
This sequence comes from Pleurodeles waltl, assembly GCF_031143425.1. Taxonomy (NCBI): domain Eukaryota; kingdom Metazoa; phylum Chordata; class Amphibia; order Caudata; family Salamandridae; genus Pleurodeles; species Pleurodeles waltl. The sequence goes on from NC_090441.1 coordinate 171,607,440, forward strand.
TCTTATCAAATCCCCCTCAGTGCAGAGATATAGTCTAATAATTTTAAGGTGAAAGGGTTAAGCTTTCAGCATGGTTAAAAAATGCATGTTCTTGAATCTTGAAGAGGTTTTACCATATTTTTACATCCATGCTGACCTTTTCATGGCTGTCTGCTCGTGCAATGGGCTTGACAGGCTGGTCCCTGTTAATTTTTTGGCTCGCCCTCTTCTTATGAGGAAGGGGCTCTTTCTAGTTTTTTGTGTTCATGACTTACTTGAAGAGCAGCTGCAGAAACATTTGCTTACCGGTCACAAAGTACAGAGGACCCCAGCAGCTGGCTCTTTGTTCCCCTGGAGTGCCCTCGCTGCCTGTAGCTGCCCTGGTCACTGGAGCTCCAAGCAAAGCCAGGTCGGTGCTGAGCGGAGAGCTTCAAACACAAGGATGCCAGCTGTTATAGCTCAGGCCCTGACATGGGCAGCTCCGCAGGTCTGTGCCAGCAGGAAGCCATATACAGATCGTACATGCTGTAGGGGAGCCCTCTCTGGCCCTGTCAGGCAGGTGGAAGGTGCTGTGCTGCAAATGGGGGCCAGGCCGCAGGAGACCAGTCCCTACCCAGCCCCGCCCCTTCCTCAAGACATAGAGAGCGTTCTAGGAACACTCCCAAATAACGTGCAAAGGTAGCAAAAGGAAGTACAAAGCCTGTACTCTTTAGGGGGGCCACAGAGAACTATAGGCTGGCCCTGCTGCCTCCCACCCCTCCTCCACCCAGCCACGGCCCTGCACCAGCAGGGAATTGATGGGAATGTATAAAATGTATACAGCTACCAAGTGGGATGCAGACAGTCTTGAAGAACACTAGTGGTGGTGCTTTCTAGGAACAGGACCAGGATCAGAAGAGCTGAGAGATGTCAGATTACCATGAGATAGGACTCCAGTGTTAAATAAAGGGGGATTCATCTTACAACATTATGTCCTGGTGTTACTCACACACAAGCTGATGGAAATCTGACATCCCTAGCACATGGAGCCAGCAGACAGTGTTCATGTCTGGCAAGGTCTGCTTGAGAATATTGTGGCCTATAGCTTCTTTGTGGGGACCCAACAGTGACAGAAACACACATTTATGCCCATATTTATACTTTTTAGCGCCGCATGTGCGCCGCTTTTTGACGCAAAAAAGGCGCAAACTTACAAAATACAATTGTATTCTGCAAGTTTACGCCGCTTTTGCATCAAAAAGTGGCTCAAATGCGGCGCTAAAAAAGTATAAATATGGGCCTTATTCTCTTGAACTAAAAGATCATATATATGCCACAAGTCATGTACAGTAAAGTAGAAAGATCTACAGACAAGACTTAATTCTCTTAGAACAATGCAAGTCACATAATTCTCCTCCATACATAGGATCTAGAACAAAGAGAATACTTACATTTTGAAATGACAAGGAGTTGGAAATTCAAGGACCATAAGGCACAGAAGTAAATGGAATTATGTAGTCATGGCGGTCTTCTCCACCGTGCAGCATGTAAAATGAAAGTACAATAGTGTTCTCACCTCACAAGGAAGCTTTTTCCTTTCTGCAAGGTGAAGATCAACATGAGATTCTCCCCTTTTTAGGTGTCAGTCAGTGCATGTGCTATTACTTACGAGCTCTTTCTTTAACTTAAACTTAAAGAGGGCTTCAAACCCACCCCTTACTTACCATTGGTTGCCTTCATCATCACTCTGATTTCCTTGCTTCTCATTGTCAGCGCGTGCCAGTTTTACTTTCTCTCTTTGTGCTTCGTGTGTTAGGCTCTTTGATGGAGCAGGGACTAAGTACTGCTGAATGTCTTTGTTAGTGTCTTTTCGCCGCTTGTGCTCAGAATGAGCCAATTTGCCACTGGAGCCACAGACGTATTAAATGTTTAAAAGCTCCAGGGTGATACCACAGCCACAGACGTATTTAATGTTTAAAAGCATTTTCTTTTGTTTCAACATGCAATTTTAACTTTTTATTAAAGCAGTCTGTGTGACTGAGGTGGTCATTACAACCCTGGCGGATGGTGTTAAAGCGGCAGTAAGACCGCCAACAGGCCAGCGGTAAAAAAATAGCAATTACGACCGTGGCGGAAACCGCCAACAAAGACAGCCACTTTAACACTCAGACCGCCACGGCGGTACAAACAAACAGCTTGGCCGTCACCGCCAACAGACAGGCGGGAGACAATGTACCGCCCACACTATTATGACAGGCCAATCCGCCACCTTTTCCGGGGCGGATACACTGCGGATGAAAACACGGAGGAAACAGGAATTTCGAAGGGAAAACGCTCACCTCTACACACTCCACGAGGACACCATGGAACCGGAACTCCAAATCCTACCTGCGATAGTCTTCCTGCTCCTCTACCAGGATCACGAACGCCGGCAGCGAAGACCACGGTGAGTACTGCACCTACGACGCAGGGGAGAGGGGAGGGAAAAAACAGGGACACACACACGCAAACACCCCCACCCCCCACCCCCTCACCCACTACAACATACACACCAATGCATATCAATACATCACAGTTACATCCCCCAAACCCCCACGGAAGAGTGCAAAGACCAAAGAAAATGAGTGTAACCATCAGAATATATTACAAACAAGTAGGCAGAAATATATATATACACCATGTACAAAATAAATACCAGGCATAGAAGTCCAGGTACTGCACAAAGAAAGTCTGTGGAACACTGGGACCACATGGTATGGGCGAGGCCCACACAAGATCCCCGACCATGACGGAGAGAACACTGCAGGGGCATCAGATACCAATAAAACAGGCACCTCAGGGGGAGGGAAAGGGGGGCACCTCAGCCGCTTGAGTGCACGACGCCAAATCCATGAGGGGGCCACATGCCCACTGTAACATCCTGGGGAGTGCAAAGCCACAGTCTCTCAAGTCTCTACAGTGGGTGGCTTGTCCACTGTTACATCCTGGGGAGTGCAAAGCCACAGTCTCTCAAGTCTCTACAGTGGGTGGCTTGTCCACTGTTACATCCTGGGGAGTGCAAAGCCACAGTCTCTCAAGTCTCTAGAGTGGGTGGTTTACCCACTGTTCAATCCTGGGGAGTGCAAAGCACCAGTCTCTCAAGTCTCTACAGTGGGTGGGTTGCCCACTGTTCAATCCTGGGGAGTGCAAAGCCACAGTCTCTCAAGTCTCTACAGTGGGTGGTTTGCCCACTGTTCAATCCTGGGGAGTGCAAAGCCACAGTCTCTCAAGTCTCTACAGTGGGTGGTTTGCCCACTGTTCAATCCTGGGGAGTGCAAATCCACAGTCTCTCAATTCTATACAGTGGATGGCTTGCCCACTGTTCAATCCTGGGGAGTGCAAAGCCACAGTCTCTCAAGTGGATGACAGTCTCCACTGGTTCTGGATGGGGCTTTGTGCCCAGAGTGCTTCATCCTGCTAAGGACTGAGGTAGTGGATGGATGTCTCCACTGGTTCTGGAGGGGGCTTTGTGCCCAGAGTGCTTCATCCTGCTAAGGACTGAGGTGGTGGATGGATGTCTCCACTGGTTCTGGAGGGGGCTTTGTGCCCAGAGTGCATCACTCACCCCGTGACTGACCCAGTGCCCCTGCCGCTCATGGGCTAGCGGTGGTTGAGTTGGCGGTGCCCTGTTCAGCGGTGCTTGAGTTGGTGGTGCCCTGTTCAGCGGTGCTTGAGTTGGCGGTGCCCTGTTCAGCGGTGCTTGAGTTGGCGGTGCCCTGTTCAGCGGTGCTTGAGTTGGCGGTGCCCTGTTCAGCGGTGCTTGAGTTGGCGGTGCCCTGTTCAGCAGTGCTTGACTTGGCGGTGCCCTGTTCAGCGTTCCCTGAGCTGGCGTTCCTTCACGGCCCAGCAGGGCTTGTGCTGGCGGTCCTTCACGGCCCAGCGGGGCTTGTGCTGGCGGTCCTTCATGGCCCAGCGGGGCTTGTGCTGGCGGTCCTTCTCAGCCCAGCGGGGCTTGTGCTGGCAGTCCTACATGGATCAGCTGGGCTTGTGCTGGCGGTGGCCTCCTGGCCAGCTGGGCTGGGGCTGGCGGTGGCCTCCTGGCCTGCTGGGCTTGGCGGTGGCCTCCTGGCCTGCTGGACTGGGGCTGGCGGGGGCCTCCTGGGCAGCTGGGCTGGGGCTGGCGGTGGCCTCCTGGCCAGCTGGGCTGGAGTTGGCGGTGTCCTCCTGGGCAGCTGGGCTGGCGCTGGCGCTGGCGGTGTCCTCCTGGGCAGCTGGGCTGGGGCTGGCGGTGTCCTCCTGGGCAGCTGGGCTGGGGCTGGCGGTGTCCTCCTGGGCAGCTGGGCTGGGGCTGGCGGTGGCCTCCTGGGCAGCGGGGATGATGGCGGTCTTCTCCACCGTGCAGCCCTTCCCAGACTTGCCGGGTTTCTTGTGGCCCTTCCCCACAGCTGACTCCACATTCCCAACGGGACCCCTGGGAGCGGCTTTGGTGGCTGGAGTCTTCCCCCTCTCCCGCCGGGCACTGGCCAACTTCTGATGCTTCACAGGTGGGGGACTGGCTGTGCTGTGGCTCCGTGCCACACTGGCTGTCCTGGTGGCCGGTGCACTCCACATACCTGTGACTACAGGCACCACTGGTCCCGGAGGTGTTGTGGCTGAGGTGCTACTTCGGGACCTATGAGATGGACGGGGTGGGGGAGGTGGGGGAAAAAGGTCAAGGCTGGACAGGAAAATTCTTTTGGACACACTGGGACGGGTAGCTGGAGGGGGTTTGGGAGTGAAGGAAGAGGTGGTGGTAGTAGGAGGTGTATGTTTGGTGACTTTGGGTGCAGGTGCATGCGCTGGAGGCTGTCGTGAGGTGGATGGCTGTTGGGTGGGTGTGTGCCTGCGTTTGTGTATCTTGGGAGGGGGCGTCACAGACACACTGGGAGAAGACACAGGGGACGTGTGAATGGTAGTGGGGGTGGTGACTGCACGTGAGCGGGGTGTGCTCGTGAGGGACGTAGTGGCTGTAGAGGTAGTGCATGCAGGTGTGAGTGTAGACGAGACTGGGAGGGAGGAGGGACATGACGAGGATGGGGACACAGTGGAGGCAGTGGGTGTTGGTGTGTCTGCATGTGTGTGTTGCTTGCGTGAGTGCCTGTGGGATGTGTGGTGCTTATGTTTGCCTGAGCTTCCCTTGTGTGGTGAGGTGTGTGCAGGCTGGTCTGATGGTGTGCTTGGGATAGGCAGAGGTACAGGGGATTGGGTCTGGGTGGAGGAAGTTAGAGGGGGGAGGCTAGAGACGGGGACAATGGCTGCCATCAGTGCTCAGGCCAGAGTTTGAAAAGCTCGGTGACGGGCCGCCTGACCAGAATGAATGCCCTCCAGGAATGCATTAGTTTGTTGCAACTGCCTTTCTACACCCTGGATGGCATTCAAAATGGTAGACTGCCCAACAGTGAGGGACCTGGGGAGGTCAATGGCCTCCTCGCTGAGGGCAGCAGGGGTGACTGGGGCAGGGCCTGAGGTGCCTGAGGTGCCTGGGGCGAAGGTGATGCCCACCCTCCTGGGTGAGCGGGCACGGGGTGAAGGCTGAGGGGCTGCTGGGAGGCTGGTGCTGGTAGGGGGGTGGCGGATGTACCTGTACCACAAGGGAGCTCCCATCAGAGGACGAGTCCGTGTCGCTGGTGTCAGCTCCTGTCCCCGCCGTGGAGCTCCCCTCGCCCTCCGTCCCACTGGTGAACTCAGAGTCCTTTGTCTCGCCCTCCAGAGCCATGTGGGATGCAGCTCCCTCATGCTCCGGTGCCACTGCTCCTCCGCCTGATGATGCTAATGCACACAAGAACAGGAAGACCACAATAAGGGGGGGGGGGGGTGACAGAAGAAAGACATGTTGAGTGCATGGATTACCGCTACCGTTGGCGGACAAGACAGACACAGAAGCCCCCTGCACTACGCAGCGCTCTTGGGCTCCACAGTTCAATTCCTGGGAAATGGCCTACAAGGCTATGTACGACATCTGCACACATAGATGACACAGGGGCATGAATAGCTGTACTTGGCACTCTTCAGAGGTGGGGCGGGGTGCCACAGGGCCTGCCTTACGGAGGGGCCTAGCCTACGGAACTCGCCCTTGCCTGGGAAACCCACAGCCCTCCTCCCCCACCCAGACAACTCCACTGTGCGCAAAGTCAGCAGAATGAGAGTGTACTCACCCCCTTGTGTCTGCTGTGATGCCCTCAAGCGCCCATCCAACTCCGGGTAGGCCACCGCCAGGATCCTGAACATCAGGGGGGTCATGGTTCGACGGGCACCCCTCCCACGTTGGGAGGCCATCCCCAGCTGAGCCTCCGCCGTCTTCTTGCTCCAGCGGCGAATGTCCTCCCATCTTTTCCGGCAGAGGGTGCTCCGTCTGTGGTAGACCCCCAGGGTCCGGACGTCCTTGGCAATGGCACGCCAAATATCTTTCTTCTGATGGGCACTGACCTACATGAAATGTACAGGGGAGAAGAGGAGTCATTACCAACTGCACCGTCAAAGTGAGTGGCCCCCATCCCTACCCTTGCCATGTGGCACATGCATTCACCGTCTTTCATGCACGCAGCACTCTGCCACCTTCCTTCTTACATCCAGCCCTCTCCACACTGGCATAGCCCATACAACATGCTCCCTGTGTACTTACCTGTTTGTCTGGAGGACCGTAGAGTAGCGTGTACTGGGGGAGGACCCCATCAACGAGCTTCTCCAACTCCTCCGATGTGAAGGCAGGGGCCCTCTCCCCAGACGCACGAGCCATTGTCACTTCCAGACCGAGGTCACAGCAGCACTTGCAGTGTAGGTCCTCTCCTGTCGAAGATCAGGTATCGAGTGATTGAACAGAGAGAAAATGGCGGTCACGTCCGCGGCGGTGCGTACCGTCACCGCCGGCGCACATCGTCAATGGCTCCTGGGACCCATAGGGTCCAATGTTAACCAATGCAGCATTGCGCCATGGTCTTCGACCACCTACCACGATGGTGTACAATGCCAGCGCAGTTACCGCACATCCCATTGTCCCACTTCAGGGGTCAGGCAGCCGCCATTTCAGGGGCCCACATGGCTTCATTTCCAACTGCGTCACACATACCTAGGCTTAGACTCAACACACATACAGGCCACCTTTTGTGTATGATTAGTGTTCTGGGTAAACTGTGGGTACGTACCTCTGAGTTTTTTGACGCTGTGCTCGCTGTTGTCCTTCATCGGCACCGTCCGCTGGGACATGTGGGGAGATGGCGGCATCCTCCGGTGTACCGACCGTTGGTGGACCTGTCGACAATGGAGGAGCGACATTTGATAATCACCTACAGGTTGACCGTGCCACAATCCAGGAACTGTGTACCCAGTTGGAGCCAGACCTGTTGTCAGCAATCCGCCATCCCACAGGAATCCCCCCTCAAGTGCAGGTGCTGTCAGTGCTCCATTTCCTTGCAAGTGGCTCTTTTCAAACAACTGTGGCCATGGCATCAGGGATGTCCCAGCCCATGTTTTCCAACGTATTGTCCAGAGTGTTGTCTGCCCTACTGAAACACATGCGGAGCTACATCGTTTTCCCTCAGGTGGAGGATTTGCCTACAGTGAAAGGTGATTTCTATGCCCAGGGACATATCCCCAACATCATAGGTGCCATTGATGGGACACATGTGGCTTTGGTACCCCCCGCAGGAGTGAACAGGTGTACAGAAACCAGAAGAGTTATCATTCTATGAATGTACAGATGGTATGTTTGGCAGACCAGTCCATCTCCCATGTGAATGCCATGTTCCCTGGCTCAGTGCATGACGCCTACATCCTGCGGAATAGCAGCATCCCTTATGTGATGGGTCAACTCCAGAGGCACCGTGTATGGCTATTAGGTGAGCACCTGGAAGCAAGTCAGTGGGAATGGTTGTCTGGGTCTGGGGTTGTCCCTCCAGGTTAGTGTGTGTCTAACAGTTGCCCCTCACCATTTGCAGGTGACTATGGTTACCCCAACCTGTCATGGCTACTGACCCCAGTGAGGAATCCCAGGACCAGGGCAGAGGAACGCTACAATGAGGCCCATGGGTGAACTAGGAGGGTGATCGAGCGGACCTTCGGCCTCCTGAAGGCCAGGTTCAGGTGCCTCCATATGACAGGTGGATCCCTATTCTACTCACCAAAGAAGGTGTGCCAGATCATCGTGGCCTGCTGTATGCTTCACAACTTGGCTTTGCGACGACAGGTGCCTTTTCTGCATGAGGATGGTCCAGATGGCGGTGTTGTGGCAGCTGTGGAGCCTGTGGACAGTGATGAGGAGGAAGCAGAGGAAGAAGACATGCACAACAGAAACCCAGTGATCCTGCAATATTTCCAGTGAGACACAGGTAAGAATACAAACCTGCCTACTACATGTACTTTAACACTACTACCTCTCTACTGTCTGTCATTTTCACCCAGTGTATGGTCACTGAGTTGTCACTTTCCCTTACGGTTTCACAGATGTGGGTCCCACTAAGTGACATCTGCTTAGATTCCTCATGGACTAGAGGTGTGTGACATAGGTATGTTGACATTACTATTTTAAAACAAAAATGTGTCACTGTAATTGCTAATACACTATTTGGAAATCACAGACAGACTCCAGATCATTTTGTGTTTTAGGTGTGTTTATTTAAATGCTCAAAAGTGGAGGGGGTAGTGAAATGGTGAGGGGTGATGGCGGAGGAGTGTCCATAGCAGAGTCCAGTCTATTAGTCTCACAGGTGCATTGCCCATATGGGCATAGGAAGTGGAGCTGGGGCAGTTGATGGATGGACAGGGTGACAAAGTGGGACAGAAGGATGACAATCAGGGTGGTCTCATTTCTTGGCGGGGGTCTTGGCATCGTGCTCTGTCTTGTTCCTGGATCTCAGGGACCGCTTGCGGGGTGGTTCTACCTCTGCAGGGGGTGGGGTGCTGGTGTGGTGGTCCTGTGGCGGGGCGTCCTGTCCACTAGCGACGGCGGAGGTGGTGGGCAGTTCATCGTCCATGCTAGTGTCAGGGGTCCCTTGTAGTGCCACAGTGTCCCTCCTGGTGTTGAGTACTTCCTTCAGCACCCCTACGATGGTGCCCAGGGTGGAGCTGATGGTTCTGAGTTCCTCCCTGAAGCCCATATACTGTTCCTCCTGCAGGCGCTGGGTCTCCTGAAACTTGGCCAGTACCGTTGCCATCGTCTCCTGGGAGTGGTGGTATGCTCCCATGATGAAGGAGAGGGCCTCGTGGAGGAGGAGAGTGGGTTCCCTTGGCCTGTCCTCCCCCTGTCGCATGGCAGCCCTCCCAGTTCCCCTGTGTTCCCCTGGACCGTGTGCCCACTACCACTGCCCCCAGGTCCCTGTTGTTGTTGGGGTGGTGGGTTATCCTGGGTTCCCTGTAGTGGTGGACACACTGCTGATTGGCGTGTCCTGGGGACGGAGGTATGGGCCCGCTGGGTGGGTGCTGTGTTGGTGTTTCCAGAGGGGTAAGGTCTGTGGTGGCGTGTGCCTGTGTGAGGGGAACCGACTGTCCCGAGGTCCCCGATGGGCCGGGCTGGTCATCTAGATCCAGTTGGACAGAGGTGCTGTCATCACTGTGGGCCTCTTCTGTTGGTGGTGTGGACATGTGTGGACCCTCCTGTCCGGTGACGTTGGGTAGGGGTCCTGCAGGGGTATAAAAGGATGTTTATTAAATCTGTGTGTGTAATGGTGTGCAATGGGTGGGTGACGGTGTACCCCAGTGCTAGCATTCCTGTGTGGGAGCTTGTATGATGATGGTTTAGGGGGGTGTATGGGTATGTGCAGTGGGCATGCTTTGGTGATGTGTGTCCATGCTTTGTTGTTGCATGCAGGGCTTGGTGTTGGGATGGGTGGTTTGTGATGTTGGGACATTTGTGAGGAGTATGGGTGCTGGGGGTGAGGGTGGGGGTATGTGATTGCATGCAGGTAGGGTAGGGGATGTAATAGTAAAGCTTTGACTTACCAGAGTCCATTCCTCCATCTACTCCTGCGAGGCCCTCAGGATGCAGAATCGCCAAAACTTGCTCCTCCCATGTTGTTAGTTGTGGGGGAGGAGGTGGGGGTCCGCCGCCAGTCCGCTGAACCTGCGATGTGGTGTCTTGAGACCACGGAACGCACCTTCCCTCGTAGGTCATTCCACCTCTTCCTGATGTCCTCCCGATTTCGTGGGTGTTGTCCCACTGCGCTGACCCTGTCGACTATTTTTCGCCATAGCTCCATCTTCCTAGCAATGGAGGTGTGCTGCACCTGTGCTCCGAATAGCTGTGGCTCTACCCGGACGATTTCCTCCACCATGACTCTGAGCTCCTCCTCCGAGAACCTGGGGTGTCTTTGCCATGCCATGGGGTGGTGTGGGTGATGTGTGGGGTGGATTGTGTGGTAATAAGTGTGGTGATATGTAGTGGTGTGATGTGTGAGGTGCGTGAAGTTGTGTGGGTGGTGGTGTTGTGTGCCTGTGGATGCTGTTGTTCTTGCTGGTGCTGTCTCGCTCTGGCCTTCTTTCTGAATTTTGGGTAGTAGGGGTTTGTGGGTGATGTGGGTGTGTGTTTTATATTGTAATGGGTGTGTGTATCAGGTGTGTGTATTTGGAATTGTCCAATGTGGCTGTGTTTTGTAAGAGTGTGTGTATTTTGAGCGCGGCGGTGTGTACCGCCAATGGAATACCGCGGTTGAAAGACCGCCGCGTGGATTTGTGTGTCGTGATAGTGTGGGCGTATTTCTGTTGGCGTGACGGTGTCGGTTTTGTTTTCGCCAGTTTATCACTGACCTTTGGTGTGGCGGACTTGTGTGGGTGTCTGACTTTTGGCAGATTCCGAGATGTGGGTCATAATAGCTGTGGCGGAATTCCGCGGCGGTGTGTTGGCGGTCTTCTGACGGCGGTAAGCGCCAACACACCGCCAATGTTGTAATGAGGGCCTGAATGTTTTTTGCCTGATTTGTCTCTTCTCTGGGCTAGCAATGTAAGTACGGAAAGCAGTTCAATGCGGATTTACATGTTGTTGTCTGCTGTATCTCTTCTCCCTGCTAACATGGTAGCCATGGACTTATTTAATGTTTAAATACACTTATTGGTTTTCCAAATTCAATCTTTACTACAACATTGCATTTATATCCTTCAGGGCGACACTGTACCCATGTAATTATTTACCACACCAGACTATAAAATGACAGACCATGCCATACAAGACTATGTCATACCGTACCATAGAGGACTATACCATACTGTACTATATAATGACAAACTATATCATACCATGTTACGCAACAGGCCATACCATAATATACAATGACAGACCATACCATACAGTGCTATACAATAACAGGCCATACCATACTGTACTATACCATACCATAAATTGACATGCCATTCAAAACAATACTATACAATACCAGGCCATATCAGACCATACTATACAATGGCAGACCATATAATACCATACCATGACAAGCCATACCATACCATGACAGGTCATATCACACTATACAATGAAAAGCTATATCATACCATGCCATACCATACTATACAATGACAGGCCATACCATACCTTAACATACTATACAACATACCTAAAAAAAAATAACAAAGTCAGCAGATCTTGCATAGGCAAGACCTATTGGCTTTGCAAATGTCGTTTAGAGCTCAGAAACCAGGGGTGGCCCCTCCGCTATGGCAGCGAAGCATCACCCCACTGCTAATAAGCCAGCAGAAAAATAAAATGATAGTACAGTATTATCATTTTATTTTTACGCTGTCTGTGGTGGGATAGGGCCAGCATCCTCTGTGTCAAGAGGGAGGCAGAATGTGGTGCACTCTAAGTATGCATGTCAGTTTGGTTGGCTGTCTGAGTCCGGCCAAACTGACATGCACACTTAGCACTCTCCACCCGGCTGAGTTGCACAGTCGGGTGAGAGGCTCCCACTCCCTCCCTGAGTGGCATTTCAGCCCGCTCAGGCCAATCCTGGCGCTTCTCTCATGCTGTGTAATAGACCCTCCCCATCCCCATGCACCACGCGCTGCCCTGCCTGCCCTGCCTGGTAGGAGCCGCCACTGTCAGAATGTCAAACCAGGAATCAGTATGCTCAATTAACAATGTAACCAAACACGCACCATTTCGTCCATAATGTTTTTGCAAGCTTCCATGTTAGACCTGGGGTTTGTTATCTATGATCTTTGGCCTTGGAAGCCTCTGCCCATAGAAAAGTAAAATAATATGTGTTTTATTGTCCATGATCTTTCTATTGTGCTCTGATAATCTATATATCATTATCAATGCTTTTGTTTAGCAACAGTATGTTTAGGAAACAGAATTCGCATTGCAACGATTGTGTTTAGGGCATGTAATGTACAATGCCTGTGTCTTACCCTTACCAACATCTTGGGAAACAAGCATTGTCTGTTGACCCATCTGTGCCTGGTGCCATACAGTATATAAGCTGCATGTTGCAGCTAGGGAGGGGCATCGCTGTGCTGTTGATATTCTGAAGGACAACTGCAGGATCTGATTCCTCTGCCAACTGACTCAGTGCCAGGGCTGTGGGCACAGCTGGCAGTATTGGATAGGAATGTGGGTCTGGGTGCATCTCCCTTCTAACAGAAGAAAATGATACAGGAATATGTCAGACTATTTTTATAAATTGTTATGTATTTTTTTATCGTCCTCTTGTATTATGTGCCTGTCATAATGCTCTTTTTATACTTGCAAAAATGTTTTTTCATTTTCTAAACACCAGAGTAGTGAAAGGTCACTGACTTTCACAACCAAAGTGAGAGTCCGGCTGGTAATACCCAAGAAGGTTCTCTGGTAGGTCTGTTCAGTCTTCATACCAACCTTTCCTGCAAAGCCCATGAGTCGTTTAGTGACGCCCCATCCTCTCTCCACGCCCACAGACTCACAGACTATCTCCAGGACTGTGAGGGGTCAAGGCAGATCTAACAGGAATCCCAAAACCCTTGGCTCACATTAAGGTGTGCATCACACGTGGTTCTCTGTGGCTTTCTTCAAAGATAGCGCTCACACGTTTCTCCATCTGAAGAGGACATATGTACAAGTACATCAACATACAACAACAGTCATGTTCACACCATCATCCAACTTGTGAGCAGCTTCAGGAATTGTCTAAAACTCCTTTCCAAATATTGGTGGCTAACAACAGAAGACCACAGCTTAAATCTCATTCGATTACACAGACCTCCACAACCCTTCAGTAAGCACTGCGTCTTGTCCTCTCTGGTCTGCACAGCTGCCATTTCACATGTACTTCTTGGACTTAATCCTTGACTCCTTCTGGTGCAGGTTCTAGGGACATAGATATGGGTAGTATCAGCCTTCTCCCACCCCCCGACACAGCCTGCAGCGATCAAGATCAAACCAACAGTGTTCTCACACAGGAAACGTTAGGACATCACAGGGCAGATGGAACATGGCCAGACCTCCTTTCTCGTGTTGAGAATTCAACAGGTATCCTGGGGGATTGTAGCCTCATCTCCCTGCCTGGGTGAGTTACACTTCATGGGCAGCCACCATGGACTTATTGGCTCACATTCTGGTTATGTAAACTGCATATTCTCTCTCAGGTTTGAAAGCCCTTTGGACAAATGCCAATCCCTTCAGGCAACCAAGCAATAGCTTTGACTATGTTATTTTATACTTAGAATGGAGCCTTAACCTTCTATGTGGTGACTATCAAGCATCTGTCCTGAAAAACATCTCATCTAGTACTTTTCTAGCCACAATAAAACCCTATTGGCCCTTAATACAATGGCTTTGTTAGGTCCTAACATGGAGGTGTAAATCTGGAATGAGACATGTATGTGGTGTACCTTAATCTACTGGGGGTTGTGATTGGTTGCCTGGTAAAGCTCTCCTACCACTTGCAGTCTCATCCTCCATTTTGTTGAGATGTTTAATTTTGTGCTTTCGCTCTACCAGTGCGTTTCAAACTTAGGTAGCCTACGCAGTCCTGTTTTTCTTTCTGGCTTCTGTGTCTGGTATTACTGCACTTAGAATGAACAAAGCAAAACCACAAGTACCAAAACTGAGGACTCAAACCCAGGACTGGATCATGTGTGACATTTTCAGCTAGTCCTGGCTTTCAGCCAACAGGCAAAGGTTTTCTTGTTGTTATCTGGTGTATTGGGTAGTATTGGGTAGGTTATGTTCCAGAGGACAGAATGTTATATGCACAGTTGAAAAGATGCCTTGGATGTGGTCCTTTCAGCTCAACAACCAAACAAATTAAGCTCTATATTGAAAGTGTGCTTGTGCCTGTGCATGCATCAATATTCATCTTTTAAGGCAATTATTTTTAAGGAGTCCTACACCTGCTCAATCGAATATGACTCTCCTCCAGCTGATTGTGAGATATTGGCATTTCAGATTTCCATTAAAGGGCAGAAGATTTTGGGGGGAGATGTTCATTATAGATCACCAGGCTATAATCCCCAATTTAGCACCAATTTACTTGCTCAGCTTTCGCCTCTCTGTCTAAAACATGACAAATATTTAGTTACTGGAGATTTTAATTTGCATTTTGAACAGACAGATGTTCCTCTCTGTAGACTATTCAAGAATGATATGCATATCCTTCAACTTAAACAATGGATCACTGGACCTACACATGTGGCAGGACATACACTGGATCTCGGATCTATTATAAACTTGGGAATCGATCCTCTGACTTGAACAGACCATTCTTTGATTTCTTTCTCTTTGTTCCTTCCGGAAGAGACAAAGAAATGTACCAAGACCACAATAGGCTGTAACAGACCTTGGAGTCTCATAAATTTAGACTCATTTACAAACCATTTTTTACCTCCTATTGAGATTGAGGAGATGTCATTAACCAATCAGGTAGAGAGATTAAATCTATCCATTATGAATTCCCTGGACTTCTGTGCACCTCAGAAGACAACTAATCCTACCAGAAGGTCTCCTTCTGAAAAATGGTATTCACCAGAACTAATAATCAAGAGAAAGTGTAAATTCTTTGAGCATAGGTGGAGACAATCTAAAGACATAATGAATAGAGTAATATATAAGAAGGAATTAGATAAGTACCATAAATCCCTTAAGCAAGCGAAGAGAGAGTATTTCATGAAAAGAAGTAAGGACAATAGTGGTTCATCTAAAGAGCTCTTCAGAATAGTGAAAGAGCTCGCCAACTCAACTTGTCTTTCTCATTCAACCACCCCTCCTGCAGCTCGTTGTGAAGAGATTAGTCATTTTTTTCAATGATAAAATAACAAAACTATATTCTACCTTTAAAACACAACCCGCAATAGATGAGATCAACTGGGAACAATTAGGGCCCCATCCTAATATTACTACTCACCTAGGACCATTTAACTTGATTTCAGAAGAGCAGGTGGAGAATCTGATGAGAGAGGTAAAATCTGGGTCCCCTATGGACCCAGGTCTGCATTTTATCTATTCACGGTTAGCCTCCATATTGAGTCCACACCTGACTCAGGTATTTAATCACTCATTATCAGAGGCTTTATATCCAGACTCCTGGAAACAAGCATTAGTTATCCCTTTGGCAAAAAAATAATTTGGCATTGATGTCTCCATTCTCTCTTTTCATCAGCCAATTTCTCAGTTTCCTTAAATGTCGAACATTTTAGAGACAGCGGACAGTTAACTACTTATTTGGAGGAGAACAAGCTACTGGATTCCTCCCAAACATATTTCAGAACTAAAAACAGTACAGAAGCCACCGGACTGGACAACATTAGATTGGTAGTAGATCAGGGCAAAGCTGCGGCCGGGATAATACTAGATCTTTCTGCAGCTTTTGATACCATATTACACAGCTTACTGATCAAAACTTTGCACAAAACTGGACTCCACTCTAAAACTTTACAGTGGTTTGGTTCTTTGGAAGGCAAAAAGTTCAGCTTCCCCTTAGAAATCACATTCCCAGATAGCCAACTGCGGAGTCCCAGAAGGGCCATCTTTGAGCCCGCCACTTTTTATTGTATACGTTTCCTCCCTTCCAAAAGATTGTCAAAAGTTGGAGATTTGACATCTGCTCCTATGCAGATAACGCACAGTTGTTGATATCCATAGAAGAAAGATATGCTGAAACTAGAGATAAACTGTTAAACTGTCTCCTGAAGACAGTCGATTGGATGACAGATCATTGTCTTAAATTAAATGGCGACAAGTCGGAGATCTTACTGTTTGGTGCAGTTTGATTTGGGACTCCTCATGGTGGCCGACCCAACTGCGCTCTGCACCCGAGCCTAAGAGGGTTGCAAAAAATCTTGGAGTCCTTATAGACAATTCTCTGTCTAAGCAAGATCAAGTGAATGCCACCTATGGTAAGTGTTTTGGCATTCTCAAACTTTTAAGGAGATTGCTCAACTGGACACCAGTCAATTGGAGGAAAACCATAGTCCAAGCTCTCATTACAAGCGGACTGGAGCATGGTAACTCATTGTATGTAGGCATGGCAGACTATCTGCTTTCACGACTTCAAGTGATTCAGAATGCAGCGGCCAAAATTATTTGTAGTAAAGACAAATAGAGCTTCGCCTCTTTGTGTCTTCCCACTTTGCATTGTTTGCCTGTGCATCAAAGAGTGAAGTTTAAACTTGTTTGCCATGCACACAAAGCTCTTTATAATACTGGTCCAGTAATTCTACAAGCGAGAGTAGAATTTTATTCTCCGATACGTGACCTAATATGACACGGTTTGGCCTTAGCCAAAACAAAATGAATGAAGAAAGTTAAATCAGACGTCCACTCATTTTCTTACCTGGCGGCGGCTCAGTGGAATATGTTACTACTGGATATCAGTCTCACTGAAGATCACTTGGGGTTTAGGAATAAGTTAAAGACTTGGCTGTTTAGGCGTTAAGGACATTATCTATGTGCTGGTTTGTGCCCAACATAATGATGGTCTGCATTTTGAGCACCGTGATATCTCTTAGGGGATGAGTCATGAGCTTCATAAAAAACATAAATAAATAAAATGGCAGATAACTGGAGGATGAAGGAATTAATATTAAGCTGTCCCAACAATGGTTGCAGATTATTTCCTGGCAGACTAGTTGATAGGCTTTGGGTGGCTATTAATCTGCCAGATGTGCACTACATCGTACCTTAGGGATCCTAGACTCCTTTGCCATCTTCCAATGTGACCGGCAATGTTCTTATATGGCGTGAAGTAAGCTGAACCAGTCTCCCCTCTCACCAAGAAGCGATTCATGTTGGTGAAGCCTAAACCAGTGCTTCTGCCAGTTACTGTTAGGAACAAATGGATGCAACTGACAGCACACGGCAAATAAATTCCCACGCCATCAGAATATCAATCAAGACAAGCGACTAGTCAGATTCAGGTCCCTAAAGTTGAAAACCCAAAAGATAGAACACTGAGCACTCGCATCTGTTTTCCAGTAGCAATTTGTCTTCGTGCCCTGAACTTTTTGACCAGTTTGGATCAAAGACTAGTGTCACCAAACTGTGTTCAATCCCACAGTTTATTGACCACCAGATTTTCCATTTGTCCCATTAGCTGGACAGTCAATTGGGCACTGATTACTTTCTTACCGTTCCTAAAACCTGTTGGTTGGCATCCAGCTCACATTTTGATGATCTTTTTTTGGTTTTGAACAGAGTCCCTACAACTCTGGTGCAGGCCCACTTCACTATCCAACTTGAAGCCAGTGCTGCAGGAGTAACTAAGAGGCAGCCAAAAACATTTCATGGGACAGGTGTTACATTGTAGCAATATTTTGCCCAAACTATCTCTGATAGGTCTAGAACAGTCTCTGGTGTTGGCCAACATTAGCAGATAAGAGCCCTCAATACTATGAAAAACTAGTAAATAAAACATTTGTTTTAAAATAGTTTCTAGCACTTGCAATTAGAACAGGGCCCTGTACACCAGTAGCCAGTGGCCGCCCCATAACCAGGAGACCACAAGAAAAACCCTCACATGGCTAGCAACTATAGTGAATTCAGGATCTTTACCATCAGTTGAAGTTCAGTGTTTATGAAGAGCAGTACAGTGGCAACCACAGATGTAGGTGACCTCTTCATCACCATTGACTATCGCACCCCTCAGTCACACTACGAAGTCGCGAATGAGATTCACCGGCAATGTCTTTCACTGGATCTTCCCTACTTATCCAACGGGCACCAGTTTGTTCAGATGGATACCTCTGGGTCCCAGCACATCCCTGTTCCTATCCCTCAAGATTCCATACTGTCATCTGTCATCTTAAACCTGTACATGGACCCCTTATGGCTCTAATCAGTGATAACTGCATCAAAATTCATCACTGGGTTGATGGTACACAACTCTGCATCCAAACGCCTCAAACACTGCATGTGCCTCATCCAGACCTGGATGTCCAGCGCCTACCTGGAGCTTAACCTGACCAAGTCTAAATACTTAGTTGCCAACAACAATGAGCAGCAATTACTTCAGACTTGGCTCCATGATCTGAACCTTGACAGCTTTGAACCCCAACTTTCTCCCAGTGCCATGTCACTTGGATTCACCCTGGACACCAACCTCAACCTCAACCTCAAGGAACATATTGCAAAGAGCAAAAAGACGTGACGGTACCAGATCTATCTACTAAATAAAGTCAAACCTTTCCACCCACAAAGAGAATTCAGAGTTACTGTTCAAGACTCATACTGTTGCAGGTGTATGATGGAAACACCTTGTTTCATAGCTGCCCAGAGTCCACACTGTCCCCTTAAGTGCATTGTACACACCGCTGCACATCTCATCCAGGTCTTGAAGAAATCTGATGGCATCAGATCTATGCTGAAAGAACTCCACTGGATCCCATTGCTTGCCCGTGCCATACTCAAAACCAGGTGCATAATTTACAAAGCAGTCACGACCAGCACCATGGCTATCTAGCTGACAACCTCCGGTAGCCTGAGGCACACCTGCAACCTGTACACCATCAGCCTAAAGGTGATGAAGTGCAAAAAAAACATGATAAGGCAGGCCTTCTCCATCTATGCACCCAATGATCTGGAACTACATTTCTGACTTTATCAAGACTGCCCCACCCTGCTCCCACTTAGGAAATAGTTGACGGTGGACCTCTTTAAAGACCACTGCATCATGATTCAGAAATACTACACATCTGCTCCCAGAACCCAGCTGTCTCTCCAGGCCTTCATTGATGGTGTCTTCGCTCTGACCCTGTCCTGCTCTGCCTTTCGGCCAGGTTTGTTCTCAACTAATACCCCATAGATAAAAATATATTTACAGGTTCTCTCAACCTAAACCCTAAATCCTAGCTCTAACAGTAGCTCCTTCCTATGCACAGTCTCAGGGTTACCATAACCTTAATCCATATAATTAACCAAACCAAACTCCCACCTTCATGTCCACCCTGTTCCTAAAATTAACACTTACCCGAACCATCTTTTTAACACCTAACTCTAAGCTTTTGCTAACCATATCCTTTAGCATAACCATCACTTTGTACCTTTATTCAAACTTTTATTCTCAAGGTTTAATTTGGACTTTCATTATATGTTTCCAATCCAATTGCTAGGAAACCAAACGTTTTAACTTTCGTTTTGAACTAATATCCCTGGGCATATCCTTGAAGAAGGTTTATTATACTGCTTTCTTTTTTCCAGTTTTTGTTTCCTTAGTCCAAAAAGGCTGTGACTCCCTACGTTGGGTCTGCCTCTTCAGCTGGATAGTTGTTTCTACCATCAGCTGCCAGAACATGCTGTCTACCTACAAACTAAACTTTGCTATTCTCTACTATAGAAAGAGAACTGAAAAACAGCCCACCAGGCCAAACATTGAACCAAGACTTGCATGACAACTAATCTAGATTCAGGCAGAGAAGGCACCAATACCACCATCTGAGTAAAATGTCCACTAGCCCTGAATGAAAACAATAAATGAGCCTTGATAGTCTTCAGCATCTCAATAGCCTATGGCATCATGGATCAAGGCATCTCCCAATGCTGCTTTCTATAGAGTCATCCACTCTGTCTTTCAGTGTGCCACAAAAACCACCCTTGACCTGTCAACTATTCAAGATGCGCTTTGAGCCCCCAAGTCAACTATTCTGCAACATCTTCTAACTTGGACAACAGGCAAAGCAGACAAAAGTGATGGGGCGGCAGGACTAGATTATACTAGCCACTGCGTAGCTGGAATCACATAAATCCAGTCACTTTCTCTCTGTAGAAATGAAGATCCAATTTTTAGTCATCTGCTGTCAGGATTCTGCCATCCTGCCACTATATGTCACTCATAAGGGCCCTTTGTGAACCAGGCCTTACATCAGCATCAGAAAGAATACTCCTTGCTGTGAGATAGGAGAAGGATCTTCCTCCAGCCGAGGTCTTCCGTATGCGGGTACGGTGGCCAGTCCCTTTTGAGCAGAGAGGAGAGGTCTGGTGGGGGAGTAGAAGGCGATGCAATGGTTTACGTAGGTAGGTCCTAAGTCATGGAGAGCCTTGTATGCATGGACGAAGAGTTTGAAGTCGTTCCTTTTCTCAACAGGAAGCCAGTAGAGGTCGTTTGGGTGTTGAGTGATGTGTCCGCGGCAGGGGATGCTAAGGACGAGTCTGGGGGAGGCATTCTGGATATGCTGTAGCTTCTTTACATTTTTCTAGGTGGTTTCGGCGTAGAGGGTGTTGCCATAGACAAGCCTGCTGGTGACCAGGGCGTGGGTTATGGTCTTTCGGCAGTCGTTTGGGATCCATTTGAAAATTTTCCGGAGAAGTCGGAGTGTGTGGAAACAGGAGGCTGCGAAAGAGTTGATTTGGTGGGTCACAGCGAGAGATAAATGCAGGCTGGACCCGAGGTTGCGTGTGTGGTTTGTTGGGGTGGGGTGCCATGTCGCCGGCCACTAGGAGTCGTCCCAGGTGGATGCGGAGGGTCCCAGGATGAGGATCTAGGTCTTGTCTGAGTTGAGCTTGAGGCAGCTCTCCTTCATTCTGGCGGCTATGGCTTCAATCCCATTGTGGAAGTTCTTCTTGGCAGTTGTGGGGTTTTCAGTCACTAAGATGAACAGCTGGGTGTCGTCGGCATAGGAGACGATGTTCAGTCCATGGATTCTGACGATGGACGATAGTGGGGCCATGTAGACATTGAGCGTATCCACTGTAGGGCCTTGCCGAGGATGTCAGCTGCGTGGAGTCTGGAGCAAAGGATTCAGTAGGAGACCATGTTGAAAGCAGCCGAGAGGTCCAGTAAGATGAAGGCTGCTGTTTTGCCCCGGTCGAGGAACGAGCAGATGTCATATGTGGCTGCGAGGAGGGCGGTTTCCATGCTGTTGTTGCTCCTAAAGCCTGCTAGGGAGATGTCCAGGATGTTGTTATTATTGATGTGGTTGCGGAGCTGTGCGTTGATAGCTTTTTCGATGACCTTGGCTGGGAAAGGCAGTAAAGAGATGGGGTGGTAGTTCTTGAGATCCAGAGGGTCGGCGGTGGGTTTTTTCAGGACCAGGCAGATTTCGGCTTGTTTCCAGTCTTCGTGGAAGTTAGCCGTCTCCAAGGAGCAGTTGAGGGTGTGACAGAGTTTGGATGCAATGGAGGTGTTGGCTTTGTTGAAAATGTGGTGGGACAGGGATCCATGGGTGCTCCGGAGTGGATGCTGCTCATGATGGAGCGGATCTAGTCTGTGGGGAGGGTGGCATAGCAGTGCAGGGTCTGCAGAGGTTCGGGGGATCTGGCCTGGATGGTTGTAGGAAATGTTCCCTGCAAGGTGTGCGGGCGGGCAGAGCAGGACAACAAACGGAGGTGCAGCCAGCCGAGGAGAAATCACTGCACAACGAGGGTACCAAAAGAAATCAGGTACATGTGATTAAAGGGCCACGGTGGCACAGCAGGCATCTCCTCTGCAGTGACTGTGCTGTCTGCACTGCTCAATCTTTAAAGGTAAACGTGCTGGTGCCCAAAGCCCTCCACTTAAACACGCGGCTGCTGCAATTGTGTCTTTTTAGGCGTGCTGAGCCGATTGGTAGAAGCTTGTCCAAAGTCCCCACGTCTCTTCCACATAGGCACGTAAGTCTCTCTCACACTACACAGACTTTCAAATAGACCGCAGACACATATATTATCTTTAGGTCCTCTGTTTTTTAGACGAAAGCCTCACAATCTTCTGGCCGCGTTTGAGAAGGCGCTCTTCTAAACCAACTCTGCATCATCTCGTGGCATGCCCCTTACCCTTAGAGGCTGCCGATGCACAGCACGCTGCAGATCATACCTATTCCGCCAAACACAAGAGTACACGCAGAGCAGAGTGGAGAGATCGAAAAAAAGTGTGGTGCAGTTTGCCAAGCTGACCACAGATGGTGCCGGAAACCCCGCTCGGGGCTCAGTTTTTCCCTATCAACCTAAGTCAGCAAAAATAAAGAGGAGCGACGCGATAAGAAGGCCCCACTGCAGGCTGTGCAGCAATCTACCTTGCTTGTCCAGAAGAGCGCCAGCGTGCTGCCTCCTCAGCAATTACTACTTGGGTAATGGGCCTGTAATAACCACCTTGGGAAGCGGAGGCTGAAGGGGAGTGACTAAAGATGGGGAGGGAAGGAGCAAGGAGCAGGGATGCAGGTGGCATCAGGGCTGGCACAGCAGCAGCTAATCAGGTCTGCCAGCACCATCTGTCACAACACGAGCATCTGGGAGACAAGTTGGCCCTGTCACCCTTCATTGGCGCTCCCAGCCTGGTATCTCTGTTGGAGCTCACCAGCCACCGAGGAGGCAGAGCCAGAGCCTAGAGAAGAGAGTGAACGTGTCCGACAATGTGCCTCCAACGAAGAAAGCAACCCGACCACCCAAAAGCCGCATCCGTCTGCATAATTCACACCAATGATCTGTTTCTCCATTTCTTTTTTTTAATATCCACACACCATCCCTCATGCCCCCTCGAAATAATCTTTCCAGATTTTTTGGAAAAAGAGAGCGTTGTTTTCCCTCTTTCACAGCACAGATGGTGCCCCTCTCCCCCAGCCCTCCTCATCCTTGTGTTCTTCACTCTGAGGGAGGTTTGGGGAGGGGTCGATTTCTGGAGCATGTGCCTATGTGTAATTCTTGGCTACATACCTGGACGTTATTCGTGCGGCCGGAGGCGTCTTTTATCTGGGGACGCCTTTCCGTAACTCAAGCGGACATGGGAGAAGATGTTTTACAGGATGTGTTGGAGCTGTAGAGGACTGGGTGGGAGGTGATGGCACAGGGTCAGAATGGGAACTTGTTAGGCCTCACTGCATTCCCACCAGAATGGGCCCAGATGTGCAGGACACATGTTCGGTTCATCACAATCTTATTCGGAGTGAGCGATTTAGGAAATCGTAATTTTCGTGCACGCGTTTTCCTTCCTCCCTCCACTTCCTTTCCCATCCCTTCTTGTCCCGCCCATTCTCTTCCCTTCACCAAACGCTGACGTGGCTGGTCCAGCTCCATCGCCATCCTTTCCGGTCTTCCCACATAAATTCAATAAGACCAATCTTCAACTACTAAGGAACAGAAGCACCTCAGATGCCATTGTTGATGGTCCAAAACAGCAACCACCTGCCTTTGCCAGCCAGTCAGCTTGGTACCTCCCATTGCTCCTATCTGAAAACACCACTCCAAGGACTTATGTTGTCTAAGTGTCCTTGGCAAAGGTCAAGTGAGGACAAGGCTACAGCCTGTTGGAACCTTTTAGTGGCAGACCCTTCCTCTTCGCCACAGATATGCAATCCACATTGTATGAATACTCTTTTCTTGGTTCCCAACTCTCCCCCAGTGACAACCCACCAGTACAATCTTGCTAATCTCACTGTTGCCCACTGTACGGGCCTATTCACAAACTGGATTTTGTAGTATGTTTAGTAGTGCTGCAATATTATTACTACAGTACTTCAAAAAGCTATTCTGAGAGTATATATCCACCTTCACCTCTCCGATCTTTTCTGTGGTGAGATCCTCACACATGTAAGTTTACTTCTTAATAGTAAACGCGTGAGGTACCAACTGGAGTTTCTGGAAAAGGAGCATATTTAATTCTAAATGGGAGGGGATTAGTAAAGACTAGGAAAAAGTGAGATATAGTGTGCACAGAGTACAGGGGTTCCCCAGAGGCTTGACAGAGGCAATAATAGATAATACTAATGCTCTGTTTGTGGTAATGTGGGCAGAGCCTTTGAGGCTCACCGCCAGGTGTTACTCTTCCTGCGAGGGGGTGTGAAGCACTTCCACCCAGGACAACAGGCTTTGTTTCTGGCCAGAGAGTGCACAAAGGCACTCACCCCATGTGGTCAGAAACTCGTCTGAAAGTGGCAGGCTGGCACAGACCGGTCAGTCTCACGCTAGCAGTTGGGCTAGCATACGGGGGCATCTCTAAAATGCCCTCTGTGTGAATTTTTCAATAAATCCTGCACTAGCATCAGTGTGGGTTTATTGTGCTGAGGAGTTTGATACCAAACTTCCCAGTATTCAGTGAAGCCATTATGGTGCTGTGGAGTTCGTAATGACAAACGCCCAGACCATATGCTCAATATGGCTACACTGCTCTTATAATGTCTAAGAATGGACTTAGACACTGTAGGGACATATTGTTCATGCAGCTATGCCCTCACCTGTGGTATAGTGCACCCTGCCTTAGGGCTGTAAGGCCTGCTAGAGGGGTGACTTACCTATGCCATAGGCAGTGGTTTGTAGGCATGGGACCCTGAGAGGGGTGTCATGTCGACATAGCCCTTTTCTCCCCACCAGCACACACAAGCTGCAAGTCAGTGTGCATGTGCTGAGTGAGGGGTCCCTGGGGTGGCATACTACATGCTGCAGCCCTTAGAGACCTTCCCTGACCACAGGGCCCTTGGTACCATGGGTACCTTTTACAAGGGACTTAACTGTGTGCCAGGGCTGTGCCAATTGTGGGAAGAAAGGTACAGTTTTAAGGAAAGGACACTGGTGCTGGGGTCTGGTTAGCAGGGTCCCAGCACACTTTCAGTCAAAGTTGGCATCAACACTAAGCAAAAAGTGGGGGGTAACCATGCCAACAGTGGCATTTTCCTACAGTTGCCATAAACGAATGCATTGAAGGTCTAACGCATGATGTAGGTTTCTAAATGCATGATAATATGGAACCAGAGTTCGTCTAAACTGAAACCCCAGGTAACTATTCAATTGCTCTGGAACCGTCATGCATAATGTTTTTGTAACTCCTATAACCTATGCTAAATATCTTCTTTCTAATTACAGACGGTCAACATATGGATTTGAACGGGCAGGCGTGAGTACCAAGGAAGACCAGGTAATTCTGTAGACGTTCCAGGTGGGAATAAGGATCTCTAGATAAATCACATTCATGATCCACACCTTTGCTTTTATTACAGGTTTGTCGGACCGAGCAAGTTATAGATTCGAATGAGCTGACATGTGTAGAAGCATAAGGACCAGGTAATTATTTGGTAGGTCCCCCATGTGGGTCACCTGGCACATTATAATATGACAACATGCTGTACCCAACTGTTAACCATCTTTTCTTCTGCTGCAGGCATCTCAGACTGTACTGGTCATAGAGGAGGACGGGCAGACCGGAGTAGCAGCTGAAAGAGCAGGTTTTTATTTGCTATTATTTCCTTGTGGTGCATCTGAGACATTGAAACGATCAGGTATGTTAACCATTTTTTCTTCTTTTGCAGGCATCTTAGACCCTGCTACACATGAATTTGAACAGACACATGTGAGTAGAAGAAGAAAGACAAGGTAATAATTTAGCAGATTTTCATTGTGGTGCACCTAGTAGAGTAGAATATGACAACCTCCTTTAATCACCTTTTCTTCTATTGCAGGCATCTCCAACAACACTACTCAAAGATTACAAAAGGCACAAGTGAGTAGAAGCCGGAAGACAAGGTAATTATTTGGTAGATTTCACTTGTGATGCACCTAGTACATTATAATATAACAATATTCGTCAACCCTTTTTTTTTGTTCTTTTGCAGGCCTCTTAGACAGTGCTAATCATATGTTAGAAAAGGCAGACGTGACTACAAGCGGAAAGACCAGGTAATTATTTAGTAGTTTTTCCTTGTAGTACATCTGAAACACTGGAACATAAGCATGTGCTGTAACCATTTTCTTCTTCTATTGCAGATATCTTAGACAGTGTTACATCTACAGGCAGGTGTGAGAACAAACAGTAAAGCCCAGGTAATTACTTGATACATTTTCCAAGTGATAGCTCAGATTTGTCTGGTAGATTGCATTCATAGCATAAGAACCAACTCTTAATAATGTTCCTCACTTTAAATAATGTTCCTCTTTTTTTGCAGGCTTTGCAGCATAGTAGGCTCAGACTGATTGCCACCAAAATGTTCAAGCGCAAAGCTGCGACTACTGCAGACAGCAGTGCTTCACCACAAAGGAAGAAATGCTGTCTTGTGTTCAAAGAAGAATGGCTGAAGAAATTGTGGAGACTGAGACACAGAAGTCACGGAGCAAGGTTTGCGTATAACTGGGAGAGCTATTTCTATACAATCTACAAGTAGGCCTGATTTGCAAAGTATGTGCAGAAGCAAAGAACGCAAGGTAGTCTTCTACTGGGAGGAAATAGAGCGATGACTGGAAGCTGGACTACTTGAAACGCCATCTATGTAGCAAAGTTCATGAATCTGCTTTGGTGACCCTAATAAATAAAATTGCAGCTGCCAGGCTGGGTTTTTGAGTGTGCACCATGCTGACGGAAACCGCCAGTGACAGAGCAAAGAGACTGGAAGTGGTTGAACGGCAAAGATCCATGCCTGAGGAGATAAAGATTCTCATCACCAATGTGCTGCTAGCAGTCAAAATGAACACTTCAATGTTATCTGTTCAAGACATCCATGACCACGTCGCATTGTATGTGAAGATACCAGACAGCTGGAGGAACAAGAACTATGCCTTTGAGTTTTTGGAGGCCATCAACAGCGTGATACGCTCTGACTTCATGCAGACCTGCGCAGTGCTCGGTATCACACTTTGATAACTGATGAGAGCACAGATATTTCAGTTACAAAAATGCTCATCCTCTACTTCAAGTACAGATCTATAACATCAACAGAGCACAAAACAGTGTTTGGGGGAATTGTAACTCTGAGTGCATGCAAAGCGGAGGCTATCACTATAGCTGTAAAAGAGTTCTACACTGCCAATAAACTGGACTTTATGAAAATGGTCATGTTTACATCAGATGGTGCATCAGTGATGCTGGGAAAGAACAATGGTGTTGCTGCCCGCCTCAAACAATCCATTCCCCATCTAGTTGAGCAGCATTGTGTTGCGCACAGAGAAAATTTGGGAGTTGATGATGCCTGGAAAAAAGTGCTGATGATCAGGGAAACAGAAACATTACTGAGGACTGTCTACACTTCGTTCTCCCGCTCCTCTGTAAGGAAGTCCAAGCTGAACAAAATTGCTTTGGTCACTGAATGTGAAGCGGTCTCCTTTCGGCCACTCAATGAAGTGCGGTGGCTTTCAAAGCATTTTGCTGTTGGTGCACTCTTGTATAATTATGAGGTTGCTCTCAAATACTTTGATCATGAAAGAGTTGAGGAGAATGACCCAATTGCTAAATATTGCTTTGAAAAACTATCTGACGCCAACTACCATATTTCCTTTGCAGCACTGAATGACATTCTGGGTGAACTTGCATCTTTGTGCAAGTTGTTTCAGAAAAGCTCTTTGAACACCGTTGAAGCTGTACAATATGCAAGAGCAAAAATTGGCCAAATAAAGGAACAGTACTTGGGAGACACTGTTTTTTGGAGAAAGACAGTAAGAGATCTGATGGCTTTGTATAGAGAAGACCAAGAGTATGATAGTGAGCCAATGTTATCTTTCATTAAACTTCTTTGTGAGCACATGGAAAGAAGGTTCCCAGAAGATGAACTAAAGGAATGGACAAGTTTTGATTTCCATGCAGTAGCAACACAATCGCAGTTTGATTTTGGGACTGCAAATGTAGAAAGACCTTTTGAAAAGTATAAGAAGGTCTTGGTCCTGGGTGAATATGACACACCTGCTGATGTTGTTAAGCAATACAGAGACCATAAATATGTGGTGGCAGAACATGTAAAAGGAGGATTGTTTAGGACCTTTCAAGACATGGTTAATTTCACTGCACAGTATAGTGTTATATCTCAGCTTGTTGATGTCTGTGCAACTTTTCAGGCTTCAAATGCAGACTGTGAACGAGGATTCAACCTCATGAACTCAATCAAGTCTAAAGTAAGAAACAGACTAGAGGAGAGTCATCTAGATATGCTGATGAGGACAATGGCCTACCTCTCAAATGGGAAAGTTGACTTAGATCGAGTTTACCCGCACTGGAAGAATGGCAAGGACCGGCGAGAGAAGCAAACATGTCACATGTCTAGTGTCAGCACCTGACTTGTCTAAACTCTGATGCGGCTCCTCCTACAGTCCATATGTGGCTTGGGTAAGAACATTTCTCAGCCTGTTTCTTGGCAGGAGCCTCATGGCATTTCTCAGTAGTGTGTTCATCAAATTGTAAATGTTAACTAATTGTACAACGTGCTCTATTTGATGTGCATGGCCATCTGTAGCACACTGAGAGTATTCATTCAAGTTTCATACTGGTTCAACCACCTGATTTCTGTTTTCTGTAACTGGGGTGTAGGTGGCACTCAACAGGCCATGTCTTTGGGGTGTGCCACCAGGTCACAAAATTGCCTTAATGCCCTATTACATGGAGCAATGTTTATACAAATATCCCTTTTTTGCTTTAGTGGTAAAACAAAGCTACAGAGAGGCAAATGCCAAAGAGCTTGGTAGCTATGCGCTGCGCTCGCGTGAATGGTCAATTTCTTGGCGCGCGTATCCTTGGCTGCAGCGCACAGAAACCTTACACTGCCGCACACAGCGGAAAAAATTAGAGGGCACATTGGTTCTAGGTGGGTTCAGGAGGGTTTTGGGATCTGAAGCTGCTGTAGATGTCCTTGATTTTTCGGTAGAAGAAGGTGGTTAATCTGTCGCAGAGGTCCTGGGATGGAGGGATGTTTGCAGCTTCTGACTGAGGTTTGGCAAACGCGTTGACCACAGCGAAGAGCTCTTTAGTATTGTGTGTGGTGGTGTTGATATGGTCTTGCAGGGCAGTTTTCCTTGTGGATCTGATGAGGTGGTGGTGAAAGTTGATGGCGGATTTGAAAGGTGCAAGGTCCTCTGGGGTCTTGCTGTTCCACCTTCTTTTTTCTAGGTATCTGCAGGTGCGCCTGGAGTCCTGGAGTGTGGGGGAGAACCAGCTGGCCTTCTTGGGGTTATGTTTGTCTGAGGTCGTTCGGAGTGGCACTGGGGTGTTGGCGCATTCAGAGATCCACTGGTGGAAGATGCATGTTGAGATGTTTGCGTCTGTGGCGGGGTGAGGTGGTGCCTTGCTGAGAGTGCTGGTGAGTTGCTCCTCGGTAATCTGGTTCCACTTTCTATATGGTGTGCGGAAGGTGTGGACGGTAGATGTGGTGGTCGGTCCAGTGTAGTGTGGAGGTGTTGCCGAAGGTGAAGTTATTGCTGGCGGAGGAGATGGGATCGAGTGTATGTCCGGCTATGTGTGTAGGCAAGGTGACCAGTTGCTTGAGGTCAATGGTGGCAAGGTTCTCGAGCAGGGAGCAGTGTTGCAGTCATTGTAGTTGTTGCTGTGATAGTTGAGGTCGCCAAGGAGAAAGTAGTTCATGGGGGCGAGTGCGTGGGATGCTATTATGTCGACGATGGAGTCAGTGAAGGCTGGGTGTGTGCCGGGTGGCCTGTAGATGAGGGTGCAGTGGAAGGTGGAGTTTGGGTTGATGTGGATCTGAAAATGGAGGGGCTCCATGATAGGGGAGTGTGCTTCTGAGTTGGTTGTTAGGTGGAGGGTGGATTTGTGTGCGATGGCTAGGCCTCTGTCTGGCCGAGAGGGCTGGTCCTTGTGGAGCAGTTTGTAGTTACTGGGGAATGAGGTGGTGCTGGGTTTGTCCATGTTTTGATGAGAAAGGCGATGTCCAGGCGGATGTAGTCTAGCACGTCCCAGAGTTCTACGGTGTGTTTGTGGAAGGAGCGTATTTTGCTGAGGAGGATGCAGTTGAGGCACTCAGGGTAGGTATTCGATGGTCCTATGGTGGGAAGGTCTGGTGTTTGGTGTAGAGTGGGGGTGTGGTGGCAGTTGCAGCAGGATAAAGGTCCATGGGTGTCTCTGGGTAATGCGAGAAGGCAGGCGGTGGAACGACCTGTGTTCAGTGCATGGAGGGTCTTTGCGTTGTAACAATGGATGGTCGGAGGACCAAGGTTCATGATGCTGGGTGCGGTCCAGGCGTGTGCTGGTGCAGACGGGCTAGCCTTTGGTGTGCGTTTGGTGCGCCCGCAGCTCGCCCGCTGCGCGCAGCCACACAATGCCTCCATTAAGAAGGGGAGGGATGTGGGAGGGTCTGGTCAGTTGGGAGGCGGGAGGGCGGGAAAGCGCTTCGCAGGGAGGAGTGCAGGGCCACAGGGGCAGCAGTGGCAGGAACGGAGAGTGGAGAGAGGAAAAGGTGCAACAAGTAAAAATGAAGCAAAAGAAACAGAAAAAGAGATAGGAAGAAAATATAGATGACAGAAAAAAAAGAGACACACACAGACAGGTACAGATGGTCACTAGGCTGCAGGCAGGTGCCTGTGGGTGCAGGTGGGCCTCGAGCTGAGACTCAGGCAGGCTTGCACTCCGATTCGCAACAGCAGCAACAGGTGGAGCTGTGCAGAGGGGAGCGAGCAGATGCTGTCCAGGAGGTCAGAGGAGTCACCCTCTCACTGTGCATCGGCCGCCATTAAGAAGGGGAGGGAGGCAGGAGTGTCTGGTCATCTGGGAGGTAGGAGGACGGGATAGCGCTTCGCAGGGAGGAGGCGGCAGGGGTAGCAGCAGCAGGGATGGAGCTGGGAGAGGAAAAAATGCAAAAATGCAAAATGTATAAAATGGTTCAAAAGGAGAAAAAGAGACAGAAAAAGAGAGATTAAGAAAATATAGATGACAGAAAGCGAAGAGACACACACAGACAGGTTCCAATGGCCACTAGGCCACCACAGTTGAGGCACAGGTGGGTGCCTGCAGGTGGAGGTGGGTCTCGAACTGAGAGTCAGGCAGGCTCTCGGTCCGATTCGCAACAGCAACAGCAGCAGCAGCAGCAACAGGTCGAGCTGCGCAGAGGGGAGCGAGCAGACACGGACCAGTAGGAGTATTTATTGACACTCTTATATCAGAATTCAGAACTTTTCTCTTTCTTGGCTCCAATCCACACTCCATTCCAGGCTTTCCTATCTCCTCTCTTGTGTCTCCTGGTTTCCTTGGTCTTCCCTTTTCCAAGTCCCAGTTCAGCCTTCTCTTCGTTGGTGGTTCCATGATTCCTTGCACCTGGTCCATTCCATCCCTTGCACTTGGCTCTCTCCCTGCACATGTGCTCCTTCCCTGAGTCTCCAGCTGTTTCAGCCGTGTGAGCCCAGAGTGCAGCGGCTTGCAAGTGACTTGATTGTTGAGTCTCCTCGTGCTCTGTCACGTTTTCACTGTTGTGATCTGTTTTGCCTTTTGATTTAGCTTCTATCCCTGCCTACTCCAGTCATTAGCCTCTGTGCTCCCTTCCTTCCCAGCCTTCGGCTACTCACCTATATGTGTTTTACTCCAGCACTGGAACCCCTTTTTCCTACAGAGACCTCACTCCACTCTATATTCCAGGCCTGCCTCCAACTCACCCAGCTAAACCCCTGACATCCACTCTGTTCACTGGTGCAAAGGTCTGAAGGAACCCACACTCATCAGTGGCAAATGTATTCAACCAACTAGCTTTAGTCGACTCAAAAACATACACAAGGACTTAGGGGATTATGGGTCCCAGACCAGGGAATGTTCCAAATGCAAGTTTTAGAGCAGAGCCCAACTACTTGTATGTCAGAAAGGGTATAAAACACAACTTTTCAATATCACCTAGGATAGTATTTTCAAGCACCTGGAGTAGTGATTTTGGAATCTTAATTTGGAAACTTGTTTACCCTAACTACTTTCCTGGTAGCCCCAAAGTTTAGACGGTGGCACTTCTGCAGCATTCAGGCACCACTGAAAGGCGACATGCAGAGCTGTAAGAAAAACCATGATGAAAAAATGTATATTGAGAATTACAAATATATAAGGCAAGCACAACTGCTGGTCCTTCCTGTTTGTAGCTCTGAGTTATTCCTGAAGAAGGCAGAGTTCTCTGGGGGAGGTGGAACTTATGAGGCTGGCCCCATGGCGGCACGAGCATCAGACTGTATTCTGGAGCTCTGCTTGTGCTGCTATGATCCAATTCCTCATTCTTCTCCGCGGGTTCTAGTTTGTAAAGGTTTATGTTTCTCTGTCAATTGCAGTCAGTCACACATTCTGGAAGGAAAGCAGGAGAAGGGAGAGTAAGATAGAGAGACAACATGAGGGAGAGGAGATAATAGAGTAAGTGAGAGATTAAAGAAGAGTAGTGCTTCAATTTCTTAAACAAAAACACCCAACCTAGCATTCATCTAAAAAATGTAAGTGACTTACTACCCTGGTCAGGAAAAGATTGATTTAGTCAAAGAACACCCAGGGGGATGCATTGTAGGCTTGGTTGTTATTTCTTAGTTGACTGTTGGGACAGTATGCATGGTGGCCATGGTCCCCAGAGACAGAATCAGTGCTGGTGGGGTCTGCCAGCAGGCAGAGGATGGAGAATAGTGGTCTGCATACCCTAGGTGTGGGCAGACATCAGACTGCCAGAGTGGAGGTTCCAGTCAGGAATAGGGACCAGTGCCAGTGTGACCTAAGAGGTGCAAGCCTGACTCACACTTCCTGCTGTGAACAAAAAGTGCGACTGCAGGTCACCTCTTGACAGTGTGATGAAGAAGGGTGACTGCGGCTCATCCTGTGCTCCTGAGCCCAAGAAGTGCGACTGCGGCTCATCCTGTGCTCCTGAGGCCAAGAAGTGCGACTGCGGCTCATCCTGTGCTCCTGAGCCCAAGAAGTGCGACTGCGGCTCATCCTGTGCTCCTGAGGCCAAGAAGTGCGACTGCGGCTCATCCTGTGCTCCTGAGCCCAAGAAGTGCGACTGCGGCTCATCCTGTGCTCCTGAGCCCAAGAAGTGCGACTGCGGCTCGTCCTGTGCTCCTGAGGCCAAGAAGTGCGACTGCGGCTCATCCTGTGCTCCTGAGGCCAAGAAGTGCGACTGCGGCTCGTCCTGTGCTCCTGAGACCAAGAAGTGCGACTGCGGCTCATCCTGTGCTCCTGACACCAAGAAGTGCGACTGCGGCTCATCCTGTGCTCCTGACACCAAGAAGTGCGACTGCGGCTCATCCTGTGCTCCTGAGGCCAAGAAGTGCGACTGCGGCTCATCCTGTGCTCCTGAGGCCAAGAAGTGCGACTGCGGCTCATCCTGTGCTCCTGAGACCAAGAAGTGCGACTGCGGCTCATCCTGTGCTCCTGAGCCCAAGAAGTGCGACTGCGGCTCATCCTGTGCTCCTGAGGCCAAGAAGTGCGACTGCGGCTCATCCTGTGCTCCTGAGCCCAAGAAGTGCGACTGCGGCTCATCCTGTGCTCCTGAGACCAAGAAGTGCGACTGCGGCTCGTCCTGTGCTCCTGAGACCAAGAAGTGCGACTGCGGCTCATCCTGTGCTCCTGAGGCCAAGAAGTGCGACTGCGGCTCATCCTGTGCTCCTGAGGCCAAGAAGTGCGACTGCGGCTCGTCCTGTGCTCCTGAGACCAAGAAGTGCGACTGCGGCTCATCCTGTGCTCCTGAGGCCAAGAAGTGCGACTGCGGCTCATCCTGTGCTCCTGAGACCAAGAAGTGCGACTGCGGCTCATCCTGTGCTCCTGAGACCAAGAAGTGCGACTGCGGCTCATCCTGTGCTCCTGAGGCCAAGAAGTGCGACTGCGGCTCATCCTGTGCTCCTGAGACCAAGAAGTGCGACTGCGGCTCATCCTGTGCTCCTGAGGCCAAGAAGTGCAACTGCGGCTCATCCTGTGCTCCTGAGACCAAGAAGTGCGACTGCGGCTCATCCTGCGCTCCTGAGGCCAAGAAGTGCTACTGTGTCTCACCCGCATCACTGTGTTCCAGAGATTGGCACTGCCCCCTTGGGCCTTCACAGCACACACTTCCCCCAGAAGGTGGCAGGAGGGGGCTTCTCTTATGCGGCCACTAGGAGTGCAGGTTACCTGAAATGTCTGGCCAGAGGATTCTGCTATCTCCTCGCGCTGCATCTTCATTGGGCTGAAGGAAGCTGCATCTGCTTGGGAAGTGCCCTCTCTCCCAGAAACAGGAGAGAAAGAGCTCTGTCCTGATTGGCTGCAGGTATGCACTTCAAAGACCGGCATTGTGGTGAGATACCAAAGTCTAAGAAACACTGATAAATTGAGCACCATGAATGTACTGGGTGGCAGTAATCTGCACCACAATTCCTGCTAATAGAGACATTCCTACCCAGAGGGACCTAATTAAAAGGAGGAAGTGAATTTGGGGGGGGGCAGAAGTCGATAGCAGGTTGCGGTACAGTAGCTCCAGTGACCAGTTCATTGAATTGTGTCTGTTCACTATTGTGTAGTGTTTAGTTATTTTGTGTATTAAATTAATAAGCTCTTATACATTAAGGAACTCAGTTGTACAATCTGTTATTGCATTGTTGGGTGATTGTTGAATTCTGAGCTTCAACACCATCCCTACACTACCTCCCGGAGAAGCCTGTGACTCTTCGCCATCGCTAACACTAAGCATCTACCACTGATGGGGTGCACTTGGCCCAGTTTCCGAGTGTCAGGATGGGGCGCGACCTGCTGAGTGGCAGCAGGTCGGAGTGGTGGGCAGAGGGCTCCCTGTGCACTCTTTCTTGCGACGGCCAGCCTTACATGTGCACTTTAAACCACTCAACCCAGTTGAGAGCAAGTGCAGGCCTCCAGTGCACTGGGGAGCACCGAGAGAGGCCACTCCCTCCAATCAGGGTGCTGCTCACATGCTGGTTTACAGCATGTGAGCAGCGCCAGGATTGGTCAAGGGAGTTTGCTTTGGTCCGCACACCGCACTTCAGTCTCAGCAGAAGACGTCCGGCAGGAGAAAGACGTGATTTGGTGAGTGTTTTTTTATTTCTTTTTTTCAATTATTTTATTTGCGCGCATGCACCCGCATTCACTCGTCTGTCAGCCCCCCTTCCTCCGTAGATACCAGCCGCCACTGCATAACAGTCACATGGCTCCGATGCCAACTTTTGACGCTTTGTGTCAAGTTGCATTAACACTGCTATGTTTAGTCACATATGTGACGTGGACGGAGTATTCACAGACCTTTGTCTTGATTAAGATTTGATGTGCGAACAGGAAACCGGGGTGGCTAAAGGGGAGGCGGGGGGGCAAATTGCGCTACAACTTTGAGCAACCTGCGTATTTATTTTGCAGTGCGACTGATGTACTAATCAGTTGGGTCGCACAATGTTTATTTGGAGAGGGTCAGAAAATGGCCTATTTACTGAATATTAATTAGGCAGGTTACTATTTGTGACTTCTTGTCTATGGCTATGGACGCAGGGATGGTGGCCTGCAAGGGACAGCAGACCTACATCCCTACATTTACATTCCCAAATAGGAAACATGGTTTACAGCAACGCATGCCCCTTATAGGGACAGTTTCTGCAGGTTCCAATGTTTATTAAGACATTGAGCGCATGATGTGGCCTCCTCAAACACTGTGCTCATGCATTCCCCCAAGCAGCCAACATGCTTCCCAAAAGGTAAGCTGTCCTCTGGGGATGGATTTCATTTGGGAACAAAATATCTCTGTAACTTGAGTGTCATTATCGGATCAATGGTTTGTGACCACAATTAAAGTCTCAGATCACTGATACAGGTCCTTCTATTTGCAATTGGAGAGGACCCCCTTTTATGCCCCCACTCTTAATTGTGACTTGGAATTACTTGAAATTGATTTACTAACTAGTAAAAAGTCCTTTTGAGATTGCAAAACCTGTGATTTTATGATGTACGACCTCAAAAGGGCTTTGTGCATCAGGCTGTTGGTTTGTAAAGTACAGTATAGTATTTGTCAGTTCAACTTAGATCACAATCTGAAAAAATGATATACTGAGAGTAGTTGACAAAATAAACGAAAATTAACTCACATCAGTTTCCTCATAAATGTGAAATAAATTTCGATTTTTTGGAAGCAAGAACTGTCCATGGGACTCTTCATGGTGGCCCTCATAGCTCGGCCCCACACTCACCCCGAACGAACGTACCAGAAACCTCTGAATTATCCTTAATAGTAATCTCTCCATGCTCTCACAAATCAATGCTGTCACATCTCCTGCTTCTTCATCCTGCACATGCTATACACAATCTTCAAATGGCTCCTCCAGGACTCAAGGTGCACAACCACCCAGGCCCTTGTTACAAGCAGACTGGATTACGACAACACACTCTATGGAGGAATTCCAGCCCATCTCCTCCAAAGACTTCAGACCATCCAGAACGCCACCGCCTGACTCATCCTTGACCTTCCTCATCGTACCCATATCACCCCTGACCCCAGGTGGCTGCACTAAATCCCAGTCCAGAAATGATGCCAGTTTAAGCTCCTCATACATTCATTCAAGGCACTGCACAATACTGGACCCTCCTACCTCAACCACCATCTCCACAACAACCAACCCTCTAGGCATCTTTGCTCTGCCTCTCTCTTACTCCCCCATGCACTCCACGTATGCAGAAGTAGACCGTGAGGCCGATCTTTCTCCCACCTTGCAGCGAAGACCTGGAACGGCCTCCCCATCCAAACCAGAACCTCCATGTCGCTGCCTGAATCCTGAAGGAAGCTGAAGGCCTAGCTGTTTGGCTAGTACACTACTCCCTCCATCGCCCTCAGCCACATTCAAATGACACCCTACTAGCGCCTGGATACCATTACAGGTGATTAGTGGCACTCTACAAATCCACAAATTCAGAAGTGTTTGCAGGAGTTTGTCTTGTTAGGTGTGACACCTACCGGTTCCTAGGAGCCTTCTTGGAAACCTATACTTTCTTGTCTACTCACAGGCAAAGGCGTTTATGCATGCACACACGTAAACACTGTACATTTATGGATGAGAAAAAGTGTTAAATAAGTGTGATTTCACTTTCAATACTTTTTGCTTAGCTGCTTCTTTTACATTACCACGCAAGAGACATATTTACTTATACCCTTGACAGGAGTACACATCTCACGTTTTCCAGGGTGGAAATTGACAGGGGAAAATTGAAATAATTAAAACAGTTTTGTGATGTTCCCAAACGCTCAGTGGCATTATCATCCTGGGATTCCACCCTTTACTACATGTTATTAAATCTTTTTATTCGCATAAAACCGCATTTTGGGAATTGCAATTGTGGCATTACACTGATAAACAAGCACTGACAAAGCCAATATGTCTGGTTTTCATGCAGTAAAGCATGGGAAAAGTGGCATGCAAAACAAATGTTGTGGTGGTAATGGTGGTGTATGTGCTGATTATGGTAGTGAAGGTAATGGTGGTGGAGGTAATGACTATGATGCTTAATGAATGTGGATTTGATGGTGGTAGTGAAGGTGGGGGCATAGTGGCTTCCACTCTAACCCAAACACAATTGTATCAAGCCCTTACACAAATGCTATAAGTTAATACAAAAAGTATTGTTTACTATATGCAACTTATGTGAGGGGTGCAGATTTGAATTCAATGTTACATATGAGAGTATTTTTCAGATGGAACAGTGCCTTATGCATTGCAATGCAAGCACTTCAAAAGTGGCAGAATGATACACACCCAAAGTATGATGTGAGAAGGTTTTACTTCTCCAGGTGGGGGCAAAGCCCTCTTCATCTATACTTTTAAAGAACTATTAACAACACGTTTGAGGCTGCTGCACTCTCAAGCCAGACAAAAAAGGCTACTTGCACCAGTACTGTGAGTCATTTGTACGTGGACGTTGACGTTACACACAGGGCCGGCTTTAGTGCTGGTGGCACCTGGTGCGACAATCTTTTTTTTATCCCCGTCCCCCTTGACCTCCTCCTCGGATTCCCTCACTACCACACGGCAAAAGTGCCCCTCATCTCTCCATAGCCCCTCTCTCAGATACATTCATTTGTTTGAAAGCACTGGTAAAGGCTGGCTTTACTAACCCACACAGCTATTCACATAAAATACAGATCTGCTCTTTGTAGCAGGCACATTAACCGTCTGAGCTACTTTATGGTGAGTCAAAACTGCCACTAGACAACTCCAATCTCTCTCTGTCTAGCAGGAACATTAATCACAAGAGACCTCAACATTTTTATTGCTGCCTAGAAGCTGGATACTTAAGGAACTCTGCAGCAGGTGTTTCAAAGTCCAAAGTTATTGCTCAACACAGCCCACCCAACGCCCGAGGTCAGTGCCCCCTCCTTCCAGGTCAGCGCCCCGCTAAAGCTGACCCTGGATGCACACACAGGCACAGCTGGCATTGTGAAAAAGCAGCTGAGAGCTCAGTCCTTCAGCAAGGATCAGATGCCCTGGTCACCTTTCAGAAATATTGTTCTTGTGCACCAACCCCTATGTACGACCTACAAAGCAGCGGATTGACTAAATTGTACAGGATTCGAAAGCTACCCACAGATCGTGGTGTTACATATGTTCAGACCAGTGAAAGCCAAAGCCCCAAACTCAAACAAGTCCATGATTGACTTGCAACCTTTCCTTTCCTAACATTGAATTAAAATTGCCCCAGAAATTCTTAATACTGTTCATAAAGCCCAGAAGAACAACATTGTCACAGAGCTTTCTTCAATTTCTGGAAACGTACAAAGGTGAAAACATGTCCATTTCATGACTTCTTTCTGCAATTGCTTCTCCCAAATGAGGAAACAAACTGTGAGAGCGGAAGTCTGCTAACCACATCCTGTCATCTCGTGCTACTATTCTTGGCTATCAGACTCTACATGCTTCCCAGCTTCAACTCTGCTCACTCAGTGCCCACTTCTGTATAATTGTGCACAAGGGGTTATTCACAAACGTAAGTAGCACTTGTGAGTAGTTTGCACAAGTAATTTACTCTTACACTTTTGGGTAACTTTACTAATTTTGGCCAATCAAATAATCTGAGACTGAATTTACTCAAAAGTGTAGACCTACACGTGTCCTCTCGCTGAAAGGGGGTGGAACCACATTTACGAGTGTAGGTTACTGTAGTGCTTTCCTCTTATTTAGTTTCTAAGCACTAACATAAGACACTAGAAATGCACTTGTGAGGTCAAAGAAGACTTTTATTGTTGTTAATTCTTCCCCAACCACAATATTTTATGTATGACGAATTAGTAGCTTTCAAGTCCGCGTTAATCAAACAAAATATATCAGTTTGCAATATACACAGCAGGTTATATTTATAAGATAATGCAAAGCAAAACAAATACTTCACCGTGTGGGAACTATCTACAGCTTCATCTTTCTAAGGTCTGCAAGCTGATGACCCCTGTCAGCCGCGAGAAAGAGAGATTCATCTACCCACACGGGATTGCTGGCAGCTGGCGCCAAGCTCCAGCACGAGGTCCGGCAGATTCGAATCTGACTCTCTGCAGCCTGTTACATTCGTTACAAAGGTGTGCCCCCTCCTCTCAGACCTGGGAAACTGAGCAAGCCTTTTGGAGACTGGCCAGGTCTCCAAGACTACTCCTGTTCCCAAGCTCAAGCAGAGAGAACAACACCCATGTACTCTCTCTTATCATGTCTAGTCTACTGTGAGAACAAAACATCTTGGTTCTCTGGTGCAAAAACACAGCTTGGAAAAATACAGCTTGGATTCTCAACTGCAATGTCTAACTCCACGTTAAAGGCAATGGGCAGCTAACCTAAATATCAAATGCAATGTCATGTTAAAGGCAATAGGCAGCTAACCTAAATATCAAATGCAATGTCTAGTGTCATGTCAAAGCCAATAAGCATCTAAGCTGAATACAAAATGCAATGTCTTATATCATGTCAAAGCCCATAGGCAGCTGAGCTGAATACAAAATGCAATGTATAATATCATGTCAAAGCCAATAGGCAGCTGAGCTGAATACAAAATGCAATGTATGATATCATGTCAAAGCCAATAGGCAGCGGAGCTGAATACAAAATGCAATGTCTAATATCATGTCAAAGCCAATAGGCAGTTAAGCTGAATACAAAATGCAATATATAATATCATGTCAAAGTCAACAGGCAGAATATCTAATAGCATGTCAAAGTCAATAGGCAGAATACAGAATGTAATGGCTAATGCAATGTCAAAGCCCATAGGCGGCTCAACTGAATACAGAAAGTAATGGCTAATGCCATGTCAAAGCCAATAGGCAGAATACAGACTAATGCAATGTCAAAGCCCATAGGCGGCTAAACTGAACAAAACATACCATGTGCTACTGGTGAACATTGAGCAACTAATATGCGCAGTGGTGAAACACAAAGTCATTGGTCAAAACAAACTTTATCAAATGGCAGTACATTCCGCCCTTTGACCAATGAATTTTTGTTTCACATATCTCCTGTTTCAAACAAAAACAAAAAAAACATCAGATCAAAGCAATCCCTGTAAAGCAATAGAAGTGGATTAACACATTGATTTCATAACCTTTCACATCAGATACATCTACATAGAAAAGACTGAGCAATTTTTTTTCTCTGAATGAGTCTCTAATTCAACAGTGTTAGCAATTTGATGTGGCATGAGTTCTACTCATGTAAAGGGGCACGGTCCACCTGAAAGGTTTGCTGGAAGATAAGCAAAAGTCAGAGTTCCATACAAGAGGGGAAAAAAAAAAAAACACAGCTTAGTTCCAGTGGAAGAATGCAATCAAACAAGTTGAACTTGAACTGAAGGCGCAGTTTGCGCAAAATGGATCCATGGTGCTGGCACTTTACTCAGCCAGGTTCAGGTTGGGGGTTCGGTCCCTTCCCCGACCCCACACGCACACACCGGAAGGGGGACCACACAGCACACTCAGGGACAGTGGCGAAACGTGGTAGGATCTGCAAAAGAAACAAGTATGACTTTTCTTGCAAATAACATTTTTCATTTAAACTGCACCCTTCCTCTTTCTTTCCCTGTTTTATAATCAGCAGGACGTTTTTGGGCCCCTTTGTTATATTCACTGCAGGTTCTGGAGGATCACTTGGGGCTTCAGCCCACACATCAGTACTGAGGTTTTTATCTGCTGCGCCACAGCTTCCCTTTTCTTGCACTGTCAGAAGGGCTGGGGCAGACTCCTTCTTTACCAAACCTCCATTCACTGCATTTTTGTCAAGTTGGGCCATTCTGTCTCCAATTTGTATGAATGAATCAGATTCTTTTCTAGGTATCAGCATAATTTCGATTTTTCCTTGGTAATTTGCAGCAATCACTCTCCCTAAAACCTGATCAATTTGCCATTTCTTTCCTGGTAACTTTCCTCTCCCCAACTGCTCTGTGACTGCTTGCATGACAGATTGCTTTTGTGCGTGCTGCACAGTTTTTATCAAATCTAGGGGAATGTGCATCTCTCTCATCTCTGCCCACCTGTAAGTGGCTTTTTCTCTCAGCTGTTCACATTTCTGGGGCACCCACTTAGCCATCCCCACTAAGGCAGAATTCTGGGTGTACACTTCTCTCTCTGAATTTTTCTCATTAACATCTGCAAGGTAATTGAACCAGTTAGGTACAAGCCATATGTAAAAACAAACAGCTAAAACATTAGCAATAAACCAAAAATCAGCGTAAAAATGACACATCTCACGTAGCTCTTGCTTTAAAATCTGACACACATTATACAACGCTGTTCCTTCTACGGTGCCAGAAAACAACATTTCAGTCAATGAATCATTAGTAAAACAAACATGCTTTTTATCTTCAGTGGACACGAATTCAAATGGTGCACACAATTTCATTGGTAATTCTTTTACTTGTGGTACTCTAG
This sequence comes from Pleurodeles waltl, assembly GCF_031143425.1. Lineage (NCBI taxonomy): Eukaryota > Metazoa > Chordata > Amphibia > Caudata > Salamandridae > Pleurodeles > Pleurodeles waltl. The sequence goes on from NC_090441.1 coordinate 171,649,278, forward strand.
CCCTGTCTTGCAAGTACCAGATCCAGTGTATGATTCTAGCTAGGGGCACTATTTTCTTCCCTTGTTCTTGAGTTACATGTACATAAGTATTTCCTTCTTGCACTGCGCAGAAACCTGAAGTCTGCATTATTTCATTTGCCAAATCACAAGCGCGCAGCTGCATATAAATTTTCACAGTGACCATATACAAAAGTGTTAGGATTTCTCTCAAATGAGGGCTATTCTTTTTCCAAAAATCAAACAAGCTAATGAAAGTCGGGGTGTCTTGCTCTAAAATCCTTCGTTTTACTTGTGCATTTTGCAACGGTAACTCGTAAATCACATTCTGGTCTCTCTCGTCCATCTTATCAGTTAAGGAATGCATTTTGTCTGCCAAAAACCCTGGCTCACAGGAAAACTCAGTGTAGCTCGGAGCTGTCTTAACCCCCTCATTACTGGAATGGGACAAGAAAGATTCTTCAAAAACAGCCTTTTTATAACTTTCAGTCGGGCTAATTTGCTCACGTAAATTCCTATTTTCATGTTCCAACTGCCTACATTTCTCCTGCATTTCTCTGTAAGCAGATAAAGGTATCCAGACCTTTCTGTCATCATTACTTCCAAAACACACTTTTTCTACATATATACAACGGAAATTATTTCTCAAAACATTATCAGGCCTTTTAGCTACACATGCATTTTCTTCTGTAATTCCCCAAACAGAAAACAATTCACAGTTTTTCTTAGCACCATCAGGCAGTTCATCAACACATGTATTCTCAGACATGGTCTGCCGTGCTACTGTGATTCTCCAAACAGAAAACAATTTCTGTAATTCTCCAAACAACAAAAAACAATTACACTTTTAAAGTGTGCACTTAGAAATCTACCAACTCGTCAATACCCTCTTAATCACCTCTTAATGACCGACCCCACGACTCCTGGTACCAATTGTAGTGCTTTCCTCTTATTTAGTTTCTAAGCACTAACATAAGACACTAGAAATGCACTTGTGAGGTCAAAGAAGACTTTTATTGTTGTTAATTCTTCCCCAACCACAATATTTTATGTATGACGAATTAGTAGCTTTCAAGTCCGCGTTAATCAAACAAAATATATCAGTTTGCAATATACACAGCAGGTTATATTTATAAGATAATGCAAAGCAAAACAAATACTTCACCGTGTGGGAACTATCTACAGCTTCATCTTTCTAAGGTCTGCAAGCTGATGACCCCTGTCAGCCGCGAGAAAGAGAGATTCATCTACCCACACAGGATTGCTGGCAGCTGGCGCCAAGCTCCAGCACGAGGTCCGGCAGATTCGAATCTGACTCTCTGCAGCCTGTTACATTTGTTACAAAGGTGTGCCCCCTCCTCTCAGACCTGGGAAACTGAGCAAGCCTTTTGGAGACTGGCCAGGTCTCCAAGACTACTCCTGTTCCCAAGCTCAAGCAGAGAGAACAACACCCATGTACTCTCTCTTATCATGTCTAGTCTACTGTGAGAACAAAAGATCTTGGTTCTCTGGTACAAAAACACAGCTTGGAAAAATACAGCTTGGATTCTCAACTGCAATGTCTAACTCCACGTTAAAGGCAATGGGCAGCTAACCTAAATATCAAATGCAATGTCATGTTAAAGGCAATAGGCAGCTAACCTAAATATCAAATGCAATGTCTAGTGTCATGTCAAAGCCAATAAGCATCTAAGCTGAATACAAAATGCAATGTCTTATATCATGTCAAAGCCCATAGGCAGCTGAGCTGAATACAAAATGCAATGTATAATATCATGTCAAAGCCAATAGGCAGCTGAGCTGAATACAAAATGCAATGTATGATATCATGTCAAAGCCAATAGGCAGCGGAGCTGAATACAAAATGCAATGTCTAATATCATGTCAAAGCCAATAGGCGGTTAAGCTGAATACAAAATGCAATATATAATATCATGTCAAAGTCAATAGGCAGAATATCTAATAGCATGTCAAAGTCAATAGGCAGAATACAGAATGTAATGGCTAATGCAATGTCAAAGCCCATAGGCGGCTCAACTGAATACAGAAAGTAATGGCTAATGCCATGTCAAAGCCAATAGGCAGAATACAGACTAATGCAATGTCAAAGCCCATAGGCGGCTAAACTGAACAAAACATACCATGTGCTACTGGTGAACATTGAGCAACTAATATGCGCAGTGGTGAAACACAAAGTCATTGGTCAAAACAAACTTTATCAAATGGCAGTACAGTTACTGTTGCCAAAAATGAAACAGTAGTAAGTCCGGCTGCACACATGGCCAACCCCTGATACAACAACAGCCTCCCATGGAAAATAAAGGAGGCAGGCACTTAAAGTAAATCTCGTTAGTAAACAATGGTGAATTAAATTACTTAAAATTGTTACAAATATAAATAAATGCAGTGTGTTTTTTAAAAATCTACCATTTCTACATATTCATATTTATTAAATAATATAGAATACTTAAATAATCTTTTTTGAAATAAAAAAAGGAATGCAAATATTAATATTTTAGTAAAATAAAATGAAATTACTTTTAATGAATTGTGTTAATCACTTTTATTATTTGTTAACGCACAATACAAATAGAGTAAAGAGGAATTTATTTTTTAATTTAAACCTCAGTAAAATATTTTAATTAATTTAATTCAAAATTAAGTTTATTGCATTTTAGCATTTTTAGGATAAACATGTAAAATGAATTTACATTCATAATTAACATACAAATAATTGTACTAATTTATTATAAAGTGTAATAATCTTTTTTAATTTTCCCTATACTTTACCATAAGGAGATCTCCACCCAACTGTGGAGTCTCTCTGTGATAAAGAATATGTGCTTACCCTAAGAATATGTTGGTAGTCGATATTGTGGGCATGTTATATGTGCAAGTTCATATTATTGACTCAGATATTGAAACATACAACCTTCTTTTTACAAGCACCAACAATATTTTTAATTCAGCATTTACAGTCTAGACAGTATCCTATACAAAAAGCTCACAATCCCACATGCTGGAGCAATCACTCATAACAATATGCATCTCACAGAGACATGTGAAGCCATGACAGGCTGTTGTGCCTTAAAATGTGTCTTTGAAGGATAACAGTATCAAAAGGCCTGTTGCAATAATCATAATTGTTTTTTTTAAATATCGCTAAATACCACACTGCTGCCATTTCTAAGCACTATAAATAACAGATATCACTACTCTTCACCTTCTGGTGCCCAATTTACCTAGCTTAGAAGGGCAGAAGCTGAATTTGCCTCCAGATCATTTGTCAGCAGCAGTTCACTGAACCAGCCTCACAGCATCTTGCATTTTCTTTGCTTAACTTTTTTGGACATATATTATATATATCTAGAGTGTTGCTGGTGTTGCAGGGTATTCCTTACTGGAGCTGCTCTCCACTTAAACTTAGGAACTACCCAGAGTTCTCTTTTCTTTTTAGCATAATTTATGCGTCACTCTAACCGTGAAAGGGTTTTGTTTTGACTTATACTGGGTGCTCCCTTGTGTCTGGATGAAGCTAAACCTCTCTGAAGAGATGTAATGACATTGAAACACGTGCCAGAGGTTGCTTTCACTCATTCAAGGTTGGTTTGGATGGTATTTTACCAGTCCAAAGCTGTAATACTGTGCCTCGAGTGGTGAATGGCTTTTGTCACTTTCCAGCTCGGCGTGGACAGCACTGTGCTGATCCTATGCTTAAAAACTTTGCTAGATAAACAGACACTTGAGATTAGAAAATCTAGAGTGTCACTGGTGCTGCAGGGTGCTTCTTACTGGAGCTGCTCTCCACCTAAACTTGGGAACTACACAGAGTTCTCTTTTCTTTTTTGCTTAATTTATGCGTCACTCTAACCCTGAAAGGGTTTTGTTTTGATATATATAACATTTCACATGTACAAAACCAGTGAAATTCAGCAGTTATAGTTATCTCAGCTAACTAGAACATGTGCCCCTGTATTGCTCTGCTTGTGACCTCACATATTGTGTCACTCATGACATGGTCAGTGACATCGCTGATAACATCACTGATGACATCGTCCAGTGGGTCTAAGTGGTTGTATAGATGTGTGAGTGGGAGTGGCTGTACAGGTGACTGGGTGCATGTTTGCTTGTATGGGTGAGTGACAGAGTCTGTTTGTGATTGTATCAGTGAGTGAGTGGGTGAGTCAGTGCCTGTATGGGTGAGTCAGTGTATGTATCACTAGGCTTTTGCATAAGTGTGTGGATGTATCAGTGCCATTTTTGGGAGAGTGAATAGATGTGTGAGTAGCTATATCGGTTAGTCACTGGGTGTGTCAGTGTGTGCATTGGTGAGTGAGTGGTGTATGATTTGCTGCATGGGTGAGTGAGTGGTTGTATGGATGAGTGAGTGGGTGTGTTAGTTACTATTGGTGAGTGAGTGGATGAGTCAGTGACTATATGTGACTAAGTAGGTATATGAGTGACTATACATAAGTGACCGGCTGTATCAGTGACTGTATGGGACAGTAAGTGGGTGTGTGAGTAGTTCTCAGTAAATGAGTTGGTGTGTTAGGGTCTGCATGGGTGACTGACTGCGTGTGTCACTGATTGTACGGGTGAGTGACTGGGTGAGGTAATTGTTGTGCAGGGGACTTACTTTGTGTGTAAGTGTCTGTATCGGAGAGTGAGTGGCTGTGTCTATGCCTAGATAGTTGAGTGATTGCTTGTATGGTTGAGTGAGTGGGTATATTAGTGGCTGTGTGGGTATGTATTTGTTTTGGTGAGTGGTTCTACAGGTGTATATGTTGGTGTCTGAGTGGCTATATGAGTGTGTGAGGTGGTGTGTGAGTAGCTGTGTAGGTGTATGAATAGCTTACTTAGTAATGTTTGGTGAGTGAGTCATGTTAGTGGCTATGTGAGTGAGTGCATGTCTGTCAGTAGTCTTATGGGTTTATGAATGAGTGTGTCAGTAGCTGTGTGTGTTGATGTGCAATTATTTGTATGAGGGTATCAGTGGATGTTTGAGATTTTTTGGTGGATGATGTCATCAATGATGTCATTTGAGATGTCATCAGTGATGCCATCAGTAATGTCACTGACCATGTCATGAGTGATGTAAAATGTGAGGTCATAAGCAATGCATTACGGGTGTGCAAGTTATAGTTAGCTGAGGTAACTATAACTGCTGATTTTCACTGTTTTGTACATGTGAAATGTAGCCTAACTATAGCGTCCCTGTAATCTTTGTTTTTTTCCGTGAATTTGTATGTTTTTTTTAACTTCTGTTTCCAAACTATAATGTCCCTGTAACCTTTGTTTTTTTCATTGAATTTCTATGGTTTTTTTTTTAACGTAATGAAATTTTCATTACTATATGTTAATCCAACCACCTCCGTGCACGGCCTTTGGCCGTGCACAGGGGTGGTTGGCCAACCCCTATAATCACACAACCCTGTGCTGCACACAGCCTTCGGCCGTGCACAGAAGGGGTTGCCTGCAATGCCTGCAGCAAACCCCTATAACCACCCAACCCCATGCTGCTCACGGTCTTCAGCCGTACGCAGCATGGATTGGCCGCAAGGCCTGGCTTGTGGCCAAACCCCTGTGGCCAACCTCTATAACCACCCAACCCTGTGCTGTGTATGGCCTACTCCGTGCGCAGCATGGTTTGGCCACAGAGCCTGGCTAGGAGCCAGGCCCAGCAGCCAAGCCCTATAACCACCCAACCCAATGCTGCACGCAGGCTTCGGCCAGGCGCAGCAGGGGTTGGCCACCACACCTGGCCCATGGCCCTCCTCCCCAGGCTGATTTCGGCCCCAGGGACCCCGCCACCTAGGGCCCAGCTATGTGACCTGGGTGCCCCCAGGATACCCAGTCACAATGTTGGGGACTGAGGTGGGAGTCTGAAGGTCCCGAGGTCCCAGCCTCTTGGGGGAGCCAGTATTGCTAATGCAGCTCCCTCTCTGGGAGGTCCCAACCTCTTGGGGGAGCCAGTATTGCTAATGCAGCTCCCTCTCTGGGAGGGCAATGTTTCCTCTATTTCCCTCCCTGTCTCTCTGCGGGCAGGGAAATAGAGAAAACCTCAGCTCGCAGTGAAGGAGAATTGTCTGACAGCACTCCCGCACTGCAAGTGGAGTGTTTGCTCTGACTTGGTGGGAGCTTTCAAAGCTCCCACCAAGTCACAGCAAACAGCTATGTCCCAGGGATGGGCACCCCGGGACATAGCAGGAGCTGACCCTGGGGGGTCGCGGTCCCCAGGGCCATCAGTGGCTCCTTGCGGGGGGCTGCACAGCCCCCCTCCAACAATAGTAGCCCCGGATATCTTTTTTAATTAGCCCTGGAATTCTTCAAGCCCAGTGCATGGAAATTGCTTCCTGTGCACATAACATTACTTCTTCCAAAGGTGACATTTGTTTAATATGTCAGTACATTCTGAGAATGGACCTGAGGGCATGGTTCTCTGCCTAGCACTCTGGAAACTCCCGCAGCCTCCAGCGCTGAACTGGTTGTACAGAGGTGGGCTGTGGGGGTTATAAAAGGACAGGTGGAGATAGCATTCAGGTGAAGGGTGAAGAGGCATCCTCGGATGGCATCCTCTACAGATCCTAAGCTCCGGGCTTTGAGGAGCACTCACCTGTAGGCTTGAAGGCCCACTCATTTCTAAGTGGCTAACCTCCACCCCAAGCCCAGGCTTCATGGCGCACTCACTTGTAGGCACCACTAATCCGTGGACACCACCACTTTACCCTACAGCCTGACTTCGAGGCGCACTCACTTCTCATAGATACATTGAACACATATATTTTAATTGAAAGAAATACAATTCAGCGACATCTTAATGACTTGGGGGGCCATGGGCCAAAAGTATTTTAGGGGCCCTTGTTCAGTACAGCTTTGAACGTATGATCCGATTACAGCTGTTTCATGCCCCAGGTCCCTGACAGTGCACAGGACACTCCTCCAAATTCTAAATGTGTTTACATCTAATATTCAGGGATAGTGACGTGTTGACAATATTGTAACACAGCAGCAGCAGCTCACTGACATTACTGCAAACAATCTCTGTCACACCTTCCCATTTCTCATATGTGAGGTCCTGTTTTGATCTAATATAAAGTTTTTTTATATAAATGTAGCATGAGACATAAACACTACTTTTTTCTGTAAAATATCAGTAATAGACTCGCACATCACCCACATTAAAAATAGATTAAAGGAAAACGTTATTTAAAACAATCAATTTAAGAATTATTCAAGGTCATCAGGGCAAGTCTCTCTGCAGAAAAAAGATGGCTGTATCAGGGGATCCCCTGAAAGGCTGGGGGCCTGGGCAAGACCCCACTTTGCCCATGCCTTAAAACCAGGGGTGACTCCTCCACAATGGCAGAGGGGGGTCACATTCCCTCCTTTACCCCTCCTCCTCCCTCCCCCCAGCTAAGAGTCAGGAGCTGAAAGATAAAACAATAGCTTATTATTGTTTTCTTTGTCATCTGCTGGCTCAGCCAGCAGGGAGGGGCGGGGCTAGCCACGTGGTGTGGGGGGGGGATGAGGAGAGAGTGCACCTCAGTGCTCATGTGTGCTTGGCCTGCCATCTCAGACCGGCCAAACATACATGTGCACTTAGGTTTCTCCAACCCGGCTATGTACACAGCCAGGCTTGAGAAACTGCACAGGCTCCAGGGTTGTGTCTGAGCGACAGTCCGAGCTGCTCAGACCAATCCTGACACTGCTTTCATGCTATGTTTAGCATGAAAAGAGCACCAGGATTGCAGAGGAGCTTGTGTTCGTGTCCCAGTAAATGCTGGGACACCACAAGATGAGGAACGAGGAGGCAGGAGTCGGCATGAACGGTGGGCACGGTAAGTGGGTTTACTTTTATTTTTTTCCATTGTTTCCCCCGTCCCCACCTCCCGCTATTGACATTTGCAACGGCTGCTGCTCTTTAAAACGTTTTCACCACCTCTTTCAGTCTACGTAATTGGTGCTTCACAAACTGCATTACAAGAGCATAATTTTTCCTTATGTCTTTTTAATGCATTTTTAAAAATGCTTTCATAGTCCACCCCTCAGCATCTATGATGCAAATAAAATAAAACAATGCGCCATACAAGTAAATGATACATCATTTTGAACCTGATTAGTGCAAGAAATATTAACCCATCTTCATGTGTTCCTTTTTAAAAATTGCCATATGGAATCAGGGTCTAGACAAATGTTGGGGGGCAAATCGTTGGGTTCAAAAACGTCTGAGTCCTTTCACTCTAGAAATATTGCTAACCAGTGCCGACCAATCTTCTATTAATCATTCATATTGACAATTAGGTGCTAGCGGTCGCTGAGGCTTACTCAGAGTCTGAAGCAAAGAGGCAACCGCAAATACCCCTAAAAATGTTTAGCAATCTCGTCTTTGGAGAGGAAACGTTCCAGTTGTGACGTATTCATCACCTATGGCTAAAGTCGATCAGTATCTCCCTCCTATGAATGATCTGTAAAACATTCTGAAAGAGATTTTTAGCAGTCGACAGAGCTATGCTACACCATAGCTCCAGACCTATATTGCCTGACTTTTTTTTAAATAAAAAGATGGTCACCGCCCACATCATTGTTAGGAGATGAGATCGAAAGGCAGCATTAAATAGCCCTTTGTATACTCGCTATCCATAACAAAGGGTCCGTGTGCCAGGTACTTACCCCCTAGCCACACCCTGCATCTGGAACCACCTGGAACCACGGTTGTGTCAGGCTAGCTTGACCGGCTACAGAGGGTCTGGGGTGTGATATATTGTAATACCTACAATTAAAAGGGTTTTCGATTTCATTTATCGACCACTGTTATAATTTCAGTTATAGGCCAAAATCAGAAACAAAAAATCTCTGTGTTCGACTGGAGTGCTCCGGCTGAAATGCTGAACACTTTCAGCTCGACTCCTTCGGTGGTATTACCAGTTAAAAGCATATGGGCGAAAAGTAAATGAACCACGGTGCTGACTTTGACAAACTTCACAAAATGCCACACTGATAGGCTGATCACTTTGTTAATCTTCAGCATCTCCCCTAATGAAACAAGAAATGTCTTTATCACTCATCAGTCTAATCTTCACATCTGGGTCCTGAGTATTAGCTTCTCCTGGAATCACTAATCGCCGTGTAATCGCCTGATCAGGTTGCTTTAGGACTTTGGGCTGTAAAGCTCCCTCTGCTCTGACATCCCTGATTCGCTCCATTTAAAGCCGTATCCTCGCGCTCTCCTGCAGCATCTCTGAAGAAAAGACCTGCAGAAAGTTGTGCCTTCTAAGTGGAATTCTCGTAATTGAGTATTGTCTTTAGATAAGCCTTGTATAGATCTGATTTGTTTGACTTACTAATGAGTTAGTCTCCGAGGCCCACAACCAGTTGCTTGAAGAGTAAAGTGATAGATATGGGGCGACCATTACTCTGGCAGCGGCTGCGAGATCAGAGCCCTCTTCTTTAGTCATTTTCCAAGAGAGACAAAGCAGCATGGCTGAGAGATCCAATTAATCACCCAAACATGCAAAGAAGAATTCCAGGGTCGCTGTAGGGCTGAGAAATGGATCTTTGCCATTTAGAGAACGTTCAATGCTCTTTTGTGTTGGTGGCACTTGGAAGAGCCATCTGCAAATGTGTGCATTTCTGGGAACCGCAGAGGACGAAGGCCATGGTTCGATTTAAAACATGTTGCCTTTAGAGACTCTGTTTTTTCTGCGTCTTATCGGGCCTTGCATGATCTCTTTTGAGCAGAACAGCGATGCTTCATCCTGCTTTGAAGGAAGGTGGGCAGACCCTTTAGTGAGATGCCTCTTTTTCTCTTACGGGTTCTTTTCTAATAATTGTAACCTTGAGCCTTATTGATCTGTGATATTGAACTTTTTCATCCTGAAACATGCTCTACTACATCTTTGGCAATATTTTTCACTGTCATCCTGTAAAACCCACATGTACATCCATGTGCGCTTTGTCTGAAGAAGAAGAGTAGTGGCGTTAGCACTCTCCCCAGTTGTGCATAAAATGCTGCAGTCTTGTGTATTCCTAAAGAATACTTTTCTAAGTATTTTACAGATAGTATTGGAATACCAATACTCTTCTAGGTATGAAATAATATGTTAATCCAAGGACTTTAAATTCAGTAGTGGTACTGATGGAGTTATTCATCACTTCTGCAATGTCTCTGATGTTGCCAAAGTGCCCTGGCGGGTATTTAAGCTCGTATGCTCCTTCCTTCTTGCGTGCGATGGTAAATTTAGTATCCTTAGCTTCAGAAGAGTCCTCTTTTTGTGGGTGCTGAAGTTAAGTTTCAGCGACCTCCCAGTCGCCTCGTAGATGGATAGTCTTTGCTCATGTCACCGTAGAATTCGACATTTTGTTATTGGAGGAGGTGTCCATAGAGCTGTTACTGGGGAGCATCGGATAAAAGGTCCTGCCTCCATGGTACTTCAAAGAAACCGAATGCTTCATAATTTACATTGTATATTTTTTATATCCTTTAACTCTAGCACAGAAACCCAGCTGCTAAATGTATCAGGCCACACTATCTAGGACAGATATCCTAAGGCAATATCACCTTTTCTGAATGTGCTTTATGAAAGTGCGGTGTTGAATGTATGTCCAAACATAGGTCTCCAAATGTTCTACTCATTTTGAGGAGTCACTTCTACTGGTGATGTCTTAATGGTTCTATGATGACTGCGGTTGTAACTTCCAATGAATCTTGTAAACAAAAAATGTGGTAAGCAGAACCTCTAAATTTGAGTCTTGGGAATTCTGTTGAACCTTTCCACGACTGCTGCCTTAACTTTGTTGTTTGAGACAAAATAGTCTACCTCATATTGGTTCAGCAGAGCTCTTAGTGTATTGTTTTCTGTCTGGTTGCAACTTCTTCTGGATTTTTACTTCGCTGAAAATGTAATCGAACGCTCCTGTGAATGATCTCCCTGATTTATCCTTCAAGCCGACTTTGACAGCAATCTATCACTGTTAATCTAGATTTTAGAGAACACCTAGATGCACAGTTCCACAAAAGGGTAAAGAACACTTAACCCAATGAGGGGACAAGAAAAAAGAAAAACAGGTCCCTGTGAATATCCAATATTTTTTAACAAGAGCCCTCACTCACCAATTGGTGATATGCTTCATCATGGGGCTTTTTTCCTTGTCAGGCCGGCGCTGCAATGCCCGACGGGCCCCTCAAGATCTTTTATTGAAGATATTTGCCAGTGAGTGAATGCAATTACGTGGGGATTGGTAAAGAAGCTGTTAAAAATGACTAGAGGGAAAAATCTAAATGGAACCATTTATTGACAAAAAACAAGACCCTCTGTAATGGTTAAAAACAATGAGTAAGGGGAAAATAGAATGATGTCTATTCTACCCTATTATAAACAATGTCTAGTGACTACAATCCCTATTTTCTGGGAATGTGGTTTAGGCAGGATCGGTCATCCCTATACTGACATTATTCTATTTTTCCCTGTAGTCATTTTTAAAAGCTTCTTTACCAATCCAGATCTCTGGGAAAGAGCTCCCTTGATTGCAGCGCTGGCCCGACGAGGAGCAAAGCCCGATGATGAAGCATGTCACCAATTGGTGAGTGAGGGCTCTTGTTCCAAAATATTGGATATTCACAGGGACATGTTTTTCTTTTTTCTTGTCCCCTCATTGGGTTAAGTGTTCTTTACCCTTTTGTGGAACTGTGAATCTAGATGTTTTGTGATTTATATGGGAGTATCATGCACAGGACCATTTTTCGCTGTCTTTATAATCTCCCACTACTTTAGACCTTTTTTTGTTTTTTGTTAATATAGATTTTATCATCATCATTATTCACATTATTCATGGATGGATCTCTAGGAGGTCTGTTTGCCACTGATTATTTAATCCTCTGACAAAAAAAAATGTCTTTCAAGGCACTTTCTAGAGCCCTTATGTAATAAGTAAGCATCTTTGCTTGATAATCAGTCCCATATATATTTTCATTTTATGTTGTTAGCTTGAATTTGGGTGTCTACTCCTCAAAAACACCAACCCTCAAGGGATTGCTTTAAACTCTTCTGAAAAGCTTCTGCATCCTAGAGCTTCTTGACCCAAAACACTACAATCCACCCCTCTGCTTCCTTTCTCTTTTCATTTACTTTTTGATTAATACTTAATTTATCATGATATCAAGATGCTAAGACGTTTTATGTGAAATGAAAAGCTTATTTTATTGATAATGAATCAAAAACATATGATTTAAACTTAGTGTGATATAGGAATTTAAAATAATATAAGCAATAATGAAAATGCATTGTTGGTGCTCTGAGATCTGAAACAATTGCATTAATACAACGCTCTCAAAAACTCATGACACAACACACCATGTTCGCACTCTGGGCGACGTCTTGACTAATGGCAAGCTATACCTCCTCTTTATTTTCGAGGCTACCGGAGTTACCTCCACAATGGATCACTTTGTCCATCCCAGACTACATAGTACACTTTTTAAAATATTGCCCTCATTTTCTGAAGAACCACTAGACTTTCTCCCACTTACCATGGCGATCACGACAGAGGAAAGCACTAGACTTGTTTCTCGCCTCTACCATGCCGGCCTGGAGCTGAAACCGGGGCGCTATGTCAGACAAGCGGTGGCAATTCTTTTGCATGCAAACTAAGCTGTTTTCCATCAATAGCCGGCACAAACTACTTCATTACAAGTTTCTGCACCATGCGTGCATGACCCCTGCGCTTGCCAAATTCGACCACTCGCGTTCGCTCATATGTTCCAAATATGCAGCTAACCATGCCGATGTTGTCCATCTAACTTAGAACTGTACCATTATACAGACCAACTGGCAACCTATATTCCCACTCATGTCTGCCAAGCTGGAGTACACTATGGACCCAGACCCCCTTCTGGCGCTCTTGGGTTATGTCAAGCCACTCGCCCCCGGGCACAGAAGATTTGCAGCTATGGCACTACTAGTAGCTAAACTGCGTTTCGCCATGCTAAGTGGTAGCAGTAGGATACCTACCACAAATAATTGCCTGAATGATCTTATGTGTTGTGATACCACGGGTGAACTTTATGCATCTCTTCAGCCTCCCACGTCCAGGCCCAAAGGTATCTGGGCTCCACTTCACCCTTACTTATTGGCTCAAAATGTGACCACTCCAGCCGACGTCGTGGCCCCACTCTTGGTCCTTGACTTGTTACTGTCTAGTATCCACTGCACGCGCTTGTGATTGTAAATGCTAATTGGATGCAATGCATTTTTTCATTATTTCGTTGCATTCTGAAGTATGCGGCTATTTCCATTGTTCTTTGAAAAAACAATAAAAACATTTTTTTTTAAACATCATGACGCAGAGGCACTATGTTGATTTTATTTGCTATTAAATTAATTCGTTTTTTTGCATCTTCCCCATCACCCTTCAAGCATTCTCGGCAGAAGAGATTGGACATTATATTCATGAAACAGATAAACTGATTCTGATTCAGGGTTGTTCCTTGGGCACAAAATGTACACGTCATATAGTTGTTGATGCAGTGTCCGAGCGCATCCTAAGTTGTAAAAGACTTTCAGTTTCTTCCTTAGCTGTTAATCAATATTTCGCGTTACATAGAGACATCGGCTGAAACACACTGGCTTGTGTTCTGATATCTTTGCACTGATCAGAACATAAAAAGCATCTTTGAGCCATTTAAAGCCCGGCTGAAACCCCGACCTCCATCATCTGGTGAAATATACTTTTCTGTAATACAAAAAACCCACATGCATCATAGTAGCAGCCCCACATGTCTGTATGTTTTCATTTACTGTTCGTTATAAAATATCAGAAGCGCAATTTTAGGCTCCTTTAAAGATACTTGACCTTAAAATATCTTCGATAATTCTTCCTCCACAAAAGATGTTCCATAATGAAACGAACGTCCTTATCGCCCTTGTCGTACACGCTTCCCACATCTCTGATGGGGTCTGTATTCCTAATATGTTTTAAAAATTGCACAATCACCTTAAAACATTCCAAGGGCTACGATATTTCTTGCACTCTGTGGGCTGCCCCCACCGCTGCCAGAGCTTTAAAGGGGTCGCGCCTGTCACAGAGGTTCTGTATCTATCTTTTTCATGAGACAGTCGTGATTCGATTGACTTGGGTCATCGATTTTACAAATTCTTGCAATCACTGTACCACCCCTCTTTTAAGCACAATTGTATGATCACTGCTACCGCAGTCTGAAGAGTGCACGACTCACCCAGCCTTCCATTTACTCCAAGACAACTTTGCAAGTTGCATCTAGTCACTCACAGCTGCAGTTTTTATGAGTTGTGGAAAGTTATTTCGGTCTTGAGCAACAGGCACCTAAAAAAACGTAGTGTTGGATGTGCAACTTCCGTGGTCGTGCCAGCGGTTTGTCCCCTGGGGCGCCGCTTCCTGTCTTTTCTGATAAACTGAAACAAGCAGTTTTCGAACAATTGTCATCTTTTGACAGCGCCCACGAGCAAACACAAAACATGAGTGGAAACTGAGAAAAGACGATTTAACAAAATAAAGTTAGATTTTAAAAATAAAACTTTCCAATGTTGTCTGTCCTGCTGGGCACGTTTTTGCAGTCCCAAGCCTTCTGTTTGCGGAGCACTGGAAGTTAGAATAAAATAGTGCCTCGATCACGTCGGGAGCAGCGGACGGGCACTAATTAAACTGAAATGAATTAGTACTTGATCCCTGCTCCACAACAGGAACGGAAATGATGCCAGGCATCCCCTCACGAATTACAAGGCTGCAAAGAAGAGTGTCACTCAAACCAACAAATGGTGAGCGACAGGCGGGACCTAAGCCATTTACTGTACACAACAGCGTCTCGCAAGCGAGACGCATGCGCTAGCGCACGCACTCGCAGGCTCGACCTTAAAAACGGTTTTTCAGCCTCGATCTTCCTCATAGCTACCTCCTTATTACCAAACTCTTAAACGACCATTGGTGTATGCTGGAGATACAACTTATACACACTTTTTGTTTTCTGTCTTCACATTCGTCTTCTTGAATCCATGTTGGGGCCCTCACTAGACCCCTCTGGCTCGAACGACGACATGGACAAAATACGTTTTCATTCAGTGAATCACGTAAATTTACGCGAATAGGTTACGCTACATTTTTCTCGAGGAGATACTTGTGAATGTGCCAAAAAAGAGTCAATAACAAAAGGACGTAAAGCTGGTTGGAACCCTACAATAGAGTTAAGTCTCTCCTATTTCCTTGAACCTTTGAGAATCATCTAGTGAGAACCATTTCTTATAATCCTTTTGTCTTTCCATGTCCAATAACAAACTACTAGAGCTGCAACATTGGTGCCAACATCCCATACCTACCAACTATGGTAATCTCCATCTTCTAACAAACGTTTATGTACCGCCTGCTGATTTTCATGAAAGATATCCCTTATGGAGCATTTCTTTTTTGGCATAAACTATAATTTTAGTTATGAATAAAAATTCCTTTATTGGTTTGTAACAGAGCAGCAGTTCTTAACCTTTTGATGTCTCTGAACCCGCACTGAATCATTACTGGAATCAGAAGTCGCCCCTGAGTAATTATTGGAAGCTGAACCTCAGACTCAGCAACTTCTATGATTTGAACCTCAAAACAATACACGGAAATAAAGAAACACGTATACAGCAAACAAATGGCCAAATATTGAAAAAGCATTTTTAATCCACAATCGAACATAGAAAAAGTTTTGAAACTTTCAATATTGCTTCTTTACTCGTATAAACGTATTAATTGTAATTAATTAATTATAAAAGGACAGCAGTGGAAATCCTGTATAGGCATAATTGACCCCTGGGGTCCTCGGACCACAGGTTAAGAACGACTGCAATAGAGGGCTTGAAAATCCACACACAAAAGCACCCCAAGTAACACATAATAGTAAATATGAACAAATCGGTCAACAAGGAAAGGCAGCATTATATTATAGCTACATTACCAAGAACTGCAAAGACGAAACACCCTGTGCGCAACTTCTTTTAAACTGCATTGTAGGGAGCCAGGGGAGAAATATCCATCGGACCTAGGGTTTTCTCCGAGGTGCCAAACTGGATTGGGATGCATTTTTGTTCTTGATTGTCACCAGCTATGCCGTCAGCCATTTTGGAACGGGACGTAGTTCGTGCGCATTTTCTTATAAGGTGTATAATCAATACATGCATAAAGATCTATATTCAGTGGTGCTGGAACCTGGTCAGGGACACCATTTCACTAAATTATAGAGGTTGTACAATGACTGCCTGATGTTACTGAACGGGTGAATGCAGCAAATAAGCCAAAAACTGGAAGTGGGGATTGTGTGTTTCTTGGAGGAAAGTGAATGAGTGTGTGAGAGATTGATTGCTAAAATGTATTTCAGTTGCGCATTTTGATCCCATGTTCGCAAGTGCATAGATAAATTGTGTTCTTTGTTATTCAGAAAAGAAGCTATTTAAAAGAGAGATGATTTGGCCATGCCTGCACGAGGGTAAAATAAACAGGGATTGGTTTATTTTGTCAGCCTGGTTTGAAATGGGCCTGCCACAACATTCCACAATTTAAAGGCCACACAGGCACATTTTTATACCCCATGGGACGCGACCACAAGAGTGCCAAAAGTTTGGTACTAATGCCCATATTTATACTCTGTTTGTGCAGAATTAGCATCATTTTTTTTACGCTAATTCAGCCCAAACCTAACTCCATATTTACACTTTGGCACTAGACACGTCTAGCGCCATAGTTATGCAGTTTTCATCATTTTCTGGACGCGGAAACCTACCTTGCATCAATGAGATGCAAGGTAGGCGTTCCCGTGCAGAAAACGACTATATGGCCTTAGCACCATATTTATCCTCGTGCTAAAATCTAGCACGGGCATGGGGGCCTTAAATAATGATGCTAAGCTTGCTTAGCACCATTATTTAACTCCTGGGTCAGGGCAGGCGTTATGGGACCTGTGGGCCTTTTTCCACGGTCAGAGACCATGGAAAGAGCCCACAGGAGACCTTCCCTGGCCCCAGGGACACCCTCACCCACCCACACCAGGAAGACACCTAAGGATGGGGGGGACCCCATCCCAGGTAAGTAGAGGTATGTATGGGTGAGTATTAATTTTTATTTTGTGAAATGCCATGGGGGGGCCTAACTTTGGCCCCCCCTACATAGCACTGGGCCCAATTGCCGTGCCCAGGGGACAGAAGTCCCCTGGGCACAGCCATTGTGCTGGGGGGCATGACTCCAGTCTTAACTGAGACTGGTGTCATGTCCAGGGGGTTCTAACGTCAGAAAATGACGCCAGTCTGGGCAGAGGGATTTTTTTTGCCTCTGCCCGTACTAGTGTCATCCTCTGATGCTAAACCTGCTGTTCCCCCTACGCCTCCCCCACCTGGCTAGCATCCTTTTTCATGATGCTAGCCGGGCCTTACCGCCGGCTAGCTTCATACCATAAATATGACACCCGGCTGGCGTCTTGGTGTGGCGCTAGCCCGCGGTAAACTTTTTGACGCTGTGCTGCTTTAACTGGGAAACTTAAAAATATTCGCAACAGGCCCATAGGTGTAAATGGGGTCAGATTCTCTATTTGCGATTCAATAATAGCATTTGCGAATTTTAAGAAATCGCTATTACCGAATCGCAAAAATCATACATACCATTTTGCATTTCTTAAATAGCGATTTCTTAAAATTCGCTATTTAAGAAATGCAAATCGGTTTCTTGATGCATCTGGCCCTAAATGATTTTCACAGAAGCACAGGATGTTAAGCGTCCCACGAGACTCAAACCCGGTTCCCCAGCTTCACAGTTGACCACTCTGGTTGTTGTGCCACAGCCTCTCTCATACTCTTGATTGCCCCCTCCTGTTGCTCCCTCGTGTTCAACAAACCCCCTTCCATCCACCTCCCCGCAGCCTGTTCTACTGCCTCCCTCCTCCCTCCTCCCCCACACCTTCCTCATTGGGGCTTGTCATGGTTTAAAGTTAAAAACAAAATAAGCACAGTGACAGGGTGAATGCTAGCCACATCACAGTGTTTTTATATTTTTAAACTTTAAGCCATGTGGTACAGCAGATACTGCCGCTGTGCAACATGCCTTAAAACCACACTGAAAAAAACAATAGAGTTTGCAGAGGCGAAATCTACGGCTTTGCCAATGCATGTTGAATGGGCTTTCAATCCATTTTAAAATGGCCACCCGTGCATGCACCTACTTACCATTTTTTGGCCATTTTGTAATGTCTTTTTAAAACTTTATTAAAAACATATTCAAAGGATGGGATTCACAGGAGTGGAGAAGTGTAGCACAATGGTTAGAGCAGCAGACCCTAATGCAGAGATCTGGCCCAGGTCCAGGGTTCAATTCCCGCCTCGGCGGGTCTTGGGCTCAATTCCCTTGGACCAGATAACTCTTGCCTCAGTGCCTAATCTAATTAATGGGCGCCACTCTGTAACTCTGGGCAATAGCTTACTTAATCTCCACAATGGCCCTGACAGCAATTGGATGCCTGCTTCACCCTGGGGGTTGCCCAGGAGTGGGTGCCTCACAGGGAAAAAGCCAGGAGGGGTTCCACAATGGTATGCGTACAGCGCCTTGAGACCCTAATGGCTGAGTAGTGCGCTATACAAGTGCGAAGTTTACAGTTTGCAATGGCAAACTAGCACCTTTGTGTAACTTTAATACTTTTCGGAATTCACAAACTATGTGCAGAGTTTTACTACTTTGCACTCCCTATTCTTATGTATACGGAGTTCTCCACAATGATAGATTCCGCAATCACACACATAAGTATAGGGAGTGCGGAGTTGTAAAACTTCACACATAATCTGTGAATATCGAAAAGTAGTAAACTAACAAAAAAAAGTGTAAATTTATCTTTCTGAATCAGGCCGAAAGACGCCAGTCAGCTTGTGCAAGCATACATATGCCCACACATCGGTGGCCATCTGACTTGCTTTTTTAACTTTATTGCAAACACATTCAAAGTTGTCTACCTGTATGTCTGAATGCATGTGCAGTCATGGCAGAGATGTAAAGCGCTTTGAAATAAAGATTTACAGTAGCGTTTAAAAATAAACTGTCAAAGCTTATAGTCTGGCAGTTAATGCTGTGCCTATTGGCTTTGCCAATGTTTGTTTTGTACTTCACTGCAAGCTATTAGTTTGAGCTGATTCTGCATGTCATAAACATAACAGAGACCCAGTTGTGTTCATGAAAACTAATTTAAGTGACTGTTATATATAAGGGAAAAGGCATCAGGGGAGAACTGTTCCATTATACAGCAACAGTTCAGAGGGACCTCACAAAACATAATAGTGATGCAAATCTCCTTGTATAGGGCACTTCCCAGTATCCCAACCATATAGGGTGCGGAGGAGGGAATCTCTGCACTTAATGGGCCATAACTAAAACTCTGACTTTTCCTTTTGCATTCTATTTTTTTGCACATACAGAAGAAAAAACATTTTGTTTCCTTGTCTTGGTTGAGCTTAAAAAATGGGGAAACGCTGAAATTGGGATTTGCTGTTAGTGTCTGCTCATGCTGTTAATTACGGCTATCTGGCCGATAGCTGTGCAAACTGACAATATAGAATCTAAAAAAAAGAATGAGATACATTTTAAATAGTTGTGGATATGCACATGTGCTACTGCTACATTGACAATATTGTATGTGAGAGTATTGTTTTTATTACTTTCTAATTCACTAACATCCCTCACACATCAAAGGTTGAGCACACATTTACCTGTTAATTAAATTTGGCATATACTAGTATAGCATTTCCCAAACTGAGGGTTTGGAACCACTGGTGGGCTGTGAAAGTCCTGGGCTATTGTCAGTAAGATTGAAAACGAGGAGCCCTGTTTGCGCACCACTTCGAAGGTGCTGAACTGCGTCCCTAAGTCCACTTTTAAAGTAAACCCTTGCAAGAATTCCCAAGCAACTCCGGGTAAACCTTCCTCTATCTGTTGATGCTGTTTTCTTACTTTACAAAGACATTTCAACAGAGAAAGTGATCATACCGCTTGTTAATGACTTACACACACACAAACTGAGACATTCCGGATGTGGGCTAATGATCAGAGCTGCTGACTTATGATGTTGGGGTACCAAAATGGGTTTCCCCAATTCATTTTCTAATAGGAAAATTGAACAGCGATAGCACAAAAACTGCTGAAATGAATAATGCCAACATCTGCAGAAAGCTAGATCTTGGTCGAGAAAGAGTGTTTTTTGTTATTTGGTGTATACCAGTGCAATAGTTTCAGAGAAATTAAGGTTTTAAAAATATAGACATTTCACACCGTGAAATATCTGCAGAGCCAACAGATCTCAAGATGAGATCTGATTGGCTGCCACCACATCAAGAAAGATGTGACAGCAGCCATTTTAGGGCTCGGTACTCAGTATCCTGTCCTATAAAAAGAAAATGTAAAAAACATATAGAGGGGGGCAGGGTAGGGCCCGCCCCTCCTCCCCCTGCAAACCTGGGAGGGCTAAAAACAGCACTTTGTTCTTGATCAGTGCTGTGGGTCCTTAGATGATGCCTGGATTTACAGCACCAATCAAAAGAAATAAACTACAGTCTCAAGCTTTTTTTTTTTTTTTTAAACCCCACAGGATGGACCAGGGCCTGGGAGGCAGTGCATTCCTCAGCTAACGGAAGGGGGGGGGGGGCAATCAAGCCCCCTTCCCTGAATCTTGAATAGGCCCCAGGACCACATTCACGGAGCCACTATGTAAATATAAAGGGGGCACGAGGATCCCTTCTAAGATCCTTCCACAGAGCCAGGGGACCCCACCTCCCACGGCTGATAAGTTATTATTAAGGGGAGAGGGGTTGCGTTGCCTTTCCTCCCTGAGTCTTTGACAGGCCCTGGCAATCCCATCCCCCATGGCCAGCATAAAAAAATTGGGGAGAGGGCACTCGGCCTTCTTTCCCAAGCCTTCAACAGGCCTCCTGGACCCCATGCACCATAGTCTGAAATAGCAGCGGTGTCCCAGGGACTCCATCCCCCCAGAACACTTCAGTTTTCTGCCAGGGAGAGTTTGGCCATACGCTGCCCACACTCTCCCAGGTAGAATACAAAACTTTGCTCCTGCCCGACTGGAGCAGTTACAAATGCTGTTCGTGCCCGGGCAGGAGTAAAGGAACCATAACTGTTCCATTTCAGTGGTTTTGTTTGTTTAAGACTGATATTTTCACCTGTCATATCCCTTTAACCTTTGTTTTTTTCAGTGAATATATAAAACATAATGGGGGTCATTCCGACCCCGGCGGTCAAGGACCGCCGGGGCCGGGGTCGGCGGTAGCACCGCCAACAGGCTGGCGGTGCACCGCCGGGCATTCTGACCGCGGCGGTACAGCCGCGGCCAGAAACGGAAAGTCGGCGGTGTACCGCCGACTTTCCGCTGCCCATGGGAATCCGCCATGGCGGCGCAGCTTGCTGCGCCGCCATGGGGATTCCGACCCCCTCACCGCCATCCTGTTCCTGGCGGTTTCGACCGCCAGGAACAGGATGGCGGTGAGGGGTGTCGTGGGGCCCCTGGGGGCCCCTGCAGTGCCCATGCCAACGGCATGGGCACTGCAGGGGCCCCCGTAAGAGGGCCCCACAAAGAATTTCAGTGTCTGCTCAGCAGACACTGAAATTCGCGACGGGTGCAACTGCACCCGTCGCACCTTCCCACTCCGCCGGCTCCATTCGGAGCCGGCTTCCTCGTGGGAAGGGGTTTCCCGCTGGGCTGGCTGGCGGCCTTCTGGCGGTCGCCCGCCAGCCCAG
Organism: Pleurodeles waltl; assembly: GCF_031143425.1. Classification (NCBI taxonomy): domain Eukaryota; kingdom Metazoa; phylum Chordata; class Amphibia; order Caudata; family Salamandridae; genus Pleurodeles; species Pleurodeles waltl. The sequence goes on from NC_090441.1 coordinate 171,671,052, forward strand.
CGGGAAACACAGAATCACTGCGGAGGTCTTCAGACCGCGGAGCGGTGTTCTGTCGGGGGAACTCTGGCGGGCGGCATCCGCCGCCCACCAGAGTTAGAATGACCCCCAATGTGTATTAGTAAAGTGCATGTTCACCCAGAAGGGAATCTTGACACTGAATAGGAGATGCTTATTGTCACCCAACAGCACTCATTTTAACAACCTCAGGAGGATGAAAGGCTGAGTGGATTTGTCTGGATTTAATGCTGTGACCAGGAGGTGAAACACCCAGGTCACTGCAGTGGATGCATTATTTCACTGAACCACCAGACCACATCTATCTATCTATCTATCTATCTATCTATCTATCTATCTATCTATCTATCTGTCTATCTATCTATCTATCTATCTATCTATCTATCTATTCACAAACAAAACAAAAGTTAAAGTAATGTTATAGTTAAGTGAGAATTTCAGAAACAATATAACATGTTAAATTAACAAAACCACTGAAATTCACCAGCTATAGTTATCTCAAATAACTTTAACTCATGCCCCAACGTATCTATAACTCACTCCCCTGCCATGCACAGTTTTCTCTTCAATATTTGCATTGCAAATGTTGCAGTGATTTTATCAATGATGTAACAAGTGATGCAATAAGTGGGGTATTTAGTTGTGGCCGCGAGGACCCCATCCACGCCCCACACTTTTTTATTAGAGAATCTGTCCACAGGGAATAGGGTTCCTAGGGCCTAATAAGGCACCTCATTGAGGTTCCGTGAGGGGGGCCACGTGCCCCCACCCTTAAAAGGAACAATTTACGCCGCACCCTGGAAAACTGTGATATATTTCACCTGGGAGCACTGTGATCTCAACTACAGTGGCGACAACACTACCCTGACTACACTATGTCGGTGTAAGTAGCCTGTAGAGAGTCCCCCTATAATATGCTCTCTGTAAAAAGCACGTATTGAATATGCTCTCATGCACCCTGCTAAATTATGTAATATGATAAATAGCAGAACACACAGTTTCTCTGGCTGCTAGCAAGCCAATAAATTCATCCAGATCAAACTGCAAAGGTCCCCCACCTGAAATGAGGAGAACAGGAGGGCGTTCCCCTGTCCACTTAATGACAACGACAACAACTGTTTTTGCTGCGTTTATAATGCTGTCTTTTGTTAACGTTTTGCACTTTGACTGTTCTTTAGCTTTGCGCGAGATGCATGGCAGGTCATACACTGTGGTCTATTGGTAACCTACTATGGTGACCGATGTTACAGACACATTGTACAGCTCCAAACAGGTAAACACTAGGGTACACTAGGTAATGGTTCCACTGGGCTGTGGGTGCTGTTAAAGGATGTTCCTGTCTGTGGAGAACATTTGGCATGACCCCTGTGTAGGTTCAAGTAACACTCTGGGGTGAGACTGCCTGAAGTCTGGTGACAGACCCTCCCAACAACTCAGGTGGGGAGGTTGCTTCTACACTTACCACAAATTGTTAATTTGAAGACCACAGAAATTCACTCCAAACTTATTATACCTTAAGCCACCAACTCCATTTTGGGTTGGGGGTGTTCACCTCGCATTCTGGTCCCCGCAGGAGACCCGCTAAAAGGCAGGCTAGACAGTTTGTTTTGGAATGGAGGGGGTGGTTCTGGTTACATCCTGTGACTTGTTTGAAGAACAAGAGTGAGTGGAGGGCTTCCTCAGAGAGTGTAAGTTTACCCTAGTTATGACCAGGTGTTTACTGTACCTCGCAGTCCTTCCACACAGTCCCGACTCTATGATATCATCTACTAAGTTTGTTTGGTCCCTGTGGCTCTTCCTGCCAGAAGGCACAGCTGTCCCCAGCTAGAAGATGCTCCTAATTAGCCTGGAATATCTTGGTGTTGAATGGCCCACAGAAAGCTCAGCAGATGCTCACTTACCTTCACAGACATGGGTTAGACTTTGGCCTGCTGCAGGAAACACACTTAACAAACAGCACTGAATCCAGACCATAAGCCGAAAAGTCTTCCTATGCCTGCGCTGTTGTTATTGTCATTAGGAAACGGATTCCAATGCATCTCCTCCAAGTGATTATAGACAATGAGGGGAGGTGTGTTCTCAGACACGGGTGCTGCAGACCAAAACTATGACAGTAGTCTGTATATATTGTCTAAAAGTTGATTGCCAGTAGCTCTTCCCAGAGGTATGGCTTAAGGTTATACAGCTGAGCCTGCAGGCCATTACCTGAGGGATGATTTCAGTGGGGTGTTTGGCCCAGTACATGATAGACTGAGTACAACCCAGCACCCTTGCAGCAGCACCTTCCCCTATCAGCTCAGCAAGTGGCCGAAATCATGGCTGATCGCATTGTTGATCTATGGAGTAGTTGATGCCAATTGGGTCAGGAGCGAATATGTTATTCTTATATAAATCATGGTCCAGATTAGATTACTGGTTTACCATTGGAGACAATGGATCTTGGGACTCCCGGGTGGAGCATGCATCCAGTGGCAACTCCCTTCAAGTGCACGGAAAGACCCATATTCAGAAATGACGTCAGACGGGAGATTCTAGAATATTTCTCCCTTAATGTACAGTCTCCCAGCAGTGCATGTACACTACAGGAAGCCTTGAAGGTTGTTATCCGTGACACATGCATTGCCAAACCATTCGGTATATATAAGGAAGTCTTTGACCAGTTGGCCAAGAGTAGCCACAAAATTAAAATATCGCCCACTTCGATGCATACCTCAAATCGGATGAGCGGAGCAAGTAAGACCTACCCATCCTAGATGATGTACCTTCAACCCACATTCTGTCCATCTACCTCTCCATCTTGTACGCCTTTCATGCATACATCCCTATATCCAACATTACACTCTTCCATTCATCCTTTTACCCTTCCACTTAGACTTGTTATGTTATGTAGATTTATATAGCGAATGGCTACCCAAAGGACTCCCAGCACTGAAAGCTAGGACACTAAGGAGTCGATATATGGACAAGAAGAGGATTATGCTTTGAACAGCCAGGTTTTCAGAGCCTTCCGGAAAGTTAATTTGTGGCTGTTTATACATGAGCTCAGAGGTGAGGAGTTCCATAACTTTGCCCCCTGATAGGTCATGGATTCCCCCCCCCCCAACCTGGCCTTCTTCACTTTGGGGATCACCGCTAAAAAAGCTGTGGAGGACCTAAGTGACCTGCTCGGAAAATAGAAGGAAGCCAGTGTCCTCAGTAATGCCGGACCTCTATTGTGCAATGCTCTATGAAGGTGAGACAGCGTCGTGAATTCTCTCCATTTGGCCACAGGCAGCCAGTGGAGAGAGGGAAATTCCTGCTTTTGCTGATTCACGTCTCAGTATATTTAAAAGCAGGTGGGCTGCAGCATTCTGTATTACCTGCAACTTTTTAAATCACATATCCAGGTGCTCCAATATACAGAGCATTTCCATAATCCAAACGTGAACCAATCAAGGCCTGTATAATTATCCTTTTGGCTACTAAAGGTAGGATTGTAAAAACCTTCCTTAAAAGCCTAAGGAGGCCAAAAGAGGTGGCGGAGACTTTATGGGCTTGACACATCATAGATAGTTGCGGGTCGAGCCATACAACCAGACTCTTAATGAGTGCTTTAGGGGGTGGCAAGTCTCCCAGACTCTCCATAATAGATGGATTAGAAATGGGTTGTGTGTGATTTCCAAGTATCATCACTTCCGTCTTATTGTCATTAAGTTTCAACTTGCTTAGGGACATCCATGTTGCCACCGCTTGGAGGCATGGGCCCAGTGCTGGACCATTAGCACTGGGGTCATTGGTGATACCACTAGCTGTGGGTCATCTGCGTATGATACCAAAGCCAGCCCGAAAGGCTTGACTATTTCTGCAAGAGGTAACATGTAAATATTAAATAAGGTGGGGCTAAGAGAAGACCCCTGCGGCGCTCCACAGTTGTTCTTAACATGCTTTGAAAAATATGATCTGTCTGAACTTGATACAATCTCTCCTTAATAAAGGATGTGATCCAATCTAACGCCTGCCCTGATATTCCAATCTCTTGTATCCTGCCAAGTAGTATATCAAGGTCCACCGTGTCAAAAGCGGCGCTGAGGTCCAGAAGGATGATAGCTGTCTCCAAACCCTGATCGAGACGCCTTCTAGCCTCTTCTGTGACAGCAATTAAAGCTGCCTCTGTACCACGGAGCGGTCTGAAGGCCATCTGAGTAGTGTGTAAAATATTATTGTCCTCCAAGAAACAGGAAAGTTGAGTGTTGACATGCTTTTCAACCATTTTGGCAAAAACAGGTAGCAACGAAATAGGTCTATAGTTGCTAAGCTGTGTGGCGTCAAGGTTGGGTTTTTTCAGAAGTGGTTTAACAATGGCATGTTTCCATTGTTATGGTACTATCCTCAAGGACAGTAAAGAATTCAGAAGGTTCGTAAAAACAGGTACGGTCACTGGAGCACCCAATGTCAGCACCTGAGGAGGGGCAGGATCAAGGGGGGATCCTGATTTGATAGATGTAAGGTATTAAATCACAACTTCTTCAGATATCGGTAGAAAATCCAAAAGAGATGCGGAGCCCAGAGACCTCTGTTCCATCACCTCCTGGGCCTGGGCCACGGCTGTAGGGAGGGTGGAATAGATGTCTTGTACCTTTTGTTGGAAGTACCTTGCAAGATTATTGACATGCTCCTGGGAAACATTCAAGAGTGCCAATTCCCGCTGAGGCTGGATAATTTCATTGAATATCCGAAAAATCTCCTTCGGAGCATTTGATGCCAACTCAATTTTTGCCGAATAATACGCAGTTTGGGCAATGTTGATTTCAGTATGATAGGACCAGATGGCTTTCCTGTAGCTTAATTTTAATATATCATCATAGGATTTTCGCCATCTCCTTTCCAATTTTCTACATTCTCTTTTGAGATGAAGAAGGTGCAGGGAGAACCAAGGGGGGTTCTGCCTATGGCGTCCTTTGATTTTAGTGGAGGAGGGCAGGAGAACATCTAGGCTGCCAGTGATCCAGCAATTAAAAGACTCCAACATGTCTTTAATATTATCGTTGGTAGATGGTTTTAGCCTCTCCAGGGTATTAATCCAGGTACTGGCTTTAAGATTACGCTAGCGTCTGATAGGTAAGGGTGTATTATGAATACGTTTTCTGGGACTGAGAATGGCTAATTCAAGGGTTATCAGGAAGTGGTCAGACCAAGCCAAAGGGCGAGAAGACGTGGGCGTCGGTTCTATGATATTTGAGAAAACTAAATCAATCGTGTGGCACCTATTGTGTGTCGGATCCTTAATCAGTGGTACCAGATTTAAAGCCTCCATGTCAGATAATAAAGATTTCATTACAGGATTATCAGCCTCCTTTGCATGAATGTTGAAATCACCCAGCAGTGTAAAATTGGGTTTAGAACATACCAGTCCAGCAATGTTGTCTGCGAGGAAATTTTCGGGAGTACCCGGGGGACGGTAGACCAGAGCACCTGACAGGGTATATTGTGGATTCAGGTTTATGGAGAAATACATACTTTCACAACCTGATAGCTGCAAGGGATAAGAATAGACTGTTAGATGTTCCCTATATATAATTGCAATGCCCCCACCTCTAGCGAAATCTCTGTCAAGCCTATTTATCGAATAGCCGCTGGGTAGAGCGAGGGCAATATCAGGGGCTGAACCCGCATGTAGCCAGGTCTCCGTTATAAAAAGGACCGCAGGTATAAGCTGTTCCAGGAGCAGATATATATCTAATTTATGTGCTACCAAGGAGCGATAGTTAGCTAGTAGGAGGAGACATTTGTTTCCCTCCTGAGCTGCTGAGTCATGATTGTTCAAAGTAGGTTGAAGAGACCAGGAACACTCGGTGCAGTGGTCCCTAAGATTCCCGGGTCCATACTAGGAGAACAGGCGTTCTGAGAAACCGGTCTCATAGAATGGAGGAGGATGGGGTGATATTTAATTCCTTTCCCTTTGGGAGGGACATAGGAGCCTAGGCCTGTTCTGGTGCAGACGGGCTTGCCTGAGGCGTGTCCGTTGCGCGTAGCCTGCATCCGGTCTAAATATAGGCCGGAAGACTGGAAAACTAACAACTAAACCGCCACCCCACCTAAAATGGCAGCCGTGAACGTGCTTTTAGGGAAGCGGCAAAAAGGAGGGCAGAAGCCAAGATCGAAAATTCCTGCCCTCAGGCCACTAAACACGGACCAAGTGGGAGGTGAATGTATTTGGCAAAATGTATTTAGCAGTCCCTACCTGGTCCTAAAATGTGGCTGCCAGCGTAGGGAACCCAAATAAATTTGGTAAAAACACTATAAATTTACAAATATTAAAAATTAGGCAATGTAATTCGGTAATAACCCTACGAATTTACAAATATTAAAAATTAGACAATATAAAACAATTACGCTTTCCCAATACTAATAAAAATAGCAGCTAGTGGACATAGCAACTATCGACTTACATGTGTCGTCCGCTGCTTGTAGCCTGCATCGGGTCTAAATATAGGCAGGAAGACAGGAAAACTTCCAGCCATTCGCCCACCCTTTCCCCATCCACACATCCATTGTTTTTCATCCATCCATCATTTCACCCTCCTTTTATCAATTCACCCATCCATCCTTTCATCCACCCATTCACCCAACCAATTATCATTCCAGCATTCATTCTTTCCCCCACTCATGCAAATGTTGTTTTATCCTTCCATCCATCACTCCGTTCACACTTACGCCCATCCTTTCATTCTTTTGACCCTTCCTTCTTGCCATAGTTTCTTCCTTCTTTTCATATAGCCTCCCTTTCACTCTTCCTAGAAGCACTCTCTCTCCCACTCTTTTCTGCTCTTTTGCTCATCATTTCACCCTCTTGGCCTCCTTTATGACTCTTGAGTTTGCATCCCTGACCTCTGTAATGGTTTTCCCATACTTTGTTTCATCAAAATCTTTTGGCTGCAGAGCTGCAGACAGAACAGGCTAATAAATACGTCATCACTGCTGGAGAGTTAAGTCCAAGCTCCAGAAGAAGCTTACTGCAACCACTGAGACAGCTGAGTACTTACAGATATCAACCAAGTTAGAAGAATACAGTGAGGTGGCACAGAGCACAGGCGGCCTAGACTAGGACTTTTATGGGGTGGGTGACAGACCTAGCAAAACCCTCGCCAGTCTGAGCCGGCACCACTGGACCAGGTCAGACATAAGAGAAGTGTGTCCGGAGGATAGGATGGAAGCCTACGAGAATGCAGAGATTATGGTGGAATTTTGCAGATTTTCTTCACGTCTTCATCTTTCTAAATCAAACCCAACCTAGAATGACATCACTGCCTAGTTTGATACTACTGAGTTGGAATATGTGACAGAACAACTAGGTCCTAAACAACTATAGCCTAAACCACTACTGCTAAACAGATTTAAAGTCTCTACAACTAAGTACTGAACAACTTCTGTCTAAACAACAATTGTGCCTGAATAACAATTTCCTGAACAACGAATTTTAAGGTACGTTTTTTTTTTTTAATGGTTTATTAGTTGTTTAGAAAATATATATATATATATATATATATATATATATATATATATATATATGTATATATATATATATATATATATATATATATATATATATATATATGTATATATATATATATATATATAAATTCTAAGCAACTAATAAACCATAAAAAACTAAAACTAAAACTTGCCTTAAAATTCGTTGTTCAGGCAATTGTTATTGTTGTGTTGGGTGGGTGTGGGGTGTGCATGTAAACACTAGAACATGTCCAGCAGGACACGACACAGTCAAGGCTCATTCAAAAGCTTCCTACCTAAGAACATAAAAAAAACCTGTAAAAAATAACACCTGCACACTAAAATCCAAGTCTCGCGGCCGATCTGTAGTAGTGACCTATGGTTAGAGGACCCTGCAAACTTATCTGTGGCTCCCTTTGTCAAAAGCCTATAAATTAAGATTTTTGCAATTGAGGATGGGTCTATACAATGTGAGATATATAGCTCAAAGGTGGAAACTTACATGGGCAGGAACTGCTGCCCAGGGGCTTAGCTTCGGCGGGGTGTTACACCCTCATAATATATGTACTTTCTGACAAATAGTTGGGTACAGATGCGGGTATGGTGAGGTGTCTGTCGGATTTCACCAGGATTTTTTTTACATACACAGACCTCTGTTTTGAAAGTCCTCAAAAATGTTGGTAAGTTTACACAAATTACTGTTTTTTTCTCTCATGTAGAGAGGCCCTTCTCACGCACCCCGCTTGTCGTATAAGGCATTTTAACATCATGTGTCAGCGTGATCTTTGGAAATTCAGCAGCTCTGACATCCCAGCCCTGCTGACAAGCCGCGCCCCCGTCCCTCTCTCGCTTCTGCATTTGCCGGGAGTCCCTGGCCCCGCACAGGGCCCCTGACCCGGATCTGAGTAAGGGGCAAATGTGGCTCACGCCGTGATTTCGAGAAGTCAGCGCCCGCCCGTGCCAGGTTGCAGTCACCCCCTGCTCTCAGGGCCGGGGCAGAGTGCGTGTTGTGAAACTGATAAACACGGGGGGCGGAAGAAGCGCCTCCCGAGCGAACTCCGTGCCCGCAAGAAGCGCCTCGAACCCGGTGCCCGCAAGAAGCGCCTCAATAGTGAACCCGGTGTCCGCTGGTGCATCCGTGCTCTGTCCTTTGGTTACAATTTTAGAGCCTTTTTCACGTTTTAAACACTGGATATATAGCGTGTATCACTCGTCTGTCAGGCGCATGGCCGCCACGTGTTTTAAAGATTTGAATGGTTTTAACTATCGAATAAACACGTGAATTATTACTGAACTTCCCTAGGAACAGCTCCAGGCTGACGATGCGATAAGACGAAGTAAGGCGACGGTCTTGGGGCACCATCTAGTGGCCGCAAAAATTACCGCAGAGGCTTGAAAAGTGACGATTTTATTTTACCAAGTGATTAAATCCTTTCAATTGTCCCCAAAGTCATAACAAGGGCCCCCTCAACACAGTACCTTGCCTGAGAGCTCCTGATTGAGTCCGGAGGGGGCCCCTCCATGAACTGTGCAGACTGGGGGGGGGGCTGAAGTTTAGTTACGCCACTGCTACTTCCTGTCAAAAAATGTGCTCCCCCACCCTACCCTGGTATTTTATCCCCCCCGAGTCTACCAGGAAGAGAGCGCTGCCCTTCACCTTGCGCTTCCCGTGCTCAGTTCCCCTGAAGGCGAAGCCTCAAGTGCCCAGTTCCTCGCCCCATTGTGGGTGAATCCTTGGCATCCGCACAGAGCACCGGCTCCATGCCGTCCAGGGTGGACGTTAACAAAAGGCTGCGGTTCCTTCCTGTGGACTATCAGCCAGCCCCGGTCCGCCAGGGGTCGGGGGCCTCGACTGTTCGTCTTCGGCACTCGAGGAACTGGGCACTTGAGACTTGCTGGGCTGGGAGAAGTGAGCACAGGATCCGGCGGACAGACCTTTGTATGGCGGGAACAGAACTCCCTTACGACGCACTCCCCTCTCCGACAATATTTAAACAGGGCCTTTACTCTTCTCAAGGATGCACTTTGTGATGAATTGAGTTACACTGATAGTGGATCACTGGGGTGGATTAGATATGTAAGGGATCTGTTGGGGCAAATTTGTTTAATGAACCTCTGGGAAATTCCCAGGAAGATTACACTTGATATTGCTACAGTACATACGAGGTGCACGGGCTCTGGTCACAATGGAAGATGTTTAAAAAAATACACATGGTAATTTGACTGCACACCTACATTTAGGCCGTTCTTAGACAAGATTACTCAAGTGTTAGCCAAAATCTAGTTTCTCAAGCGAGCTGACCCTGGGCCCATGCTGTATGCTGTGGAGGGCGGAAGCTAAAATTGAAAGACAGGTGAACAGACTAACGAATGAAGGGTTCTGGCTGAAAATCTCTGAGTAAGTATATTATAGGTTTAATCTCTCCCCCCCCCCCCCCAAAAAAAAAAGGTGTTGGCTAATGCCAGACCTAAAGATGAATTAATTCTGACACGGAAATAAGCTGTGTATAACTATAGAGTTGTTTACACATTTCATTGACATCAAATAGGTGTCTGCTTGATTTTTTAAACAACTTTAAAAAGCAAAGGGATCTTGAAAACCGTAATTTTTTTGAAATCAATGCTACATCTTGAATGAAGCTCAAATTAACAGACTGCTTTACTTAAACCTGTTACAATGCAAATGTTGTATCTCAAACATAAGGAATTGTACGTAGTGTTGTAAACAAAAGCTTGCGCCACTCCTTGTAATTTCTCAAGTAAATCCTCTTTATTCAACCTACTAGAGCGATGTCGCGTTTTCCCCGGCGCAACCGCTCCCTCCGTTCAAAGCCGCCCTCACATTCCATCGAGAGCACGAGCGCCCTCGGGCTCAAGACAAGCACTCGGGCTCAAGGAAAGCGCTTGTGCATACCAACAGCGATATAACACATCTCTCTCCGTCATCAATTGCTAACAAAACAGAGACATTTGCAATACAATTTGAAAAGAACAAACTCCCAGTAAACAAAACAAATAAAAAAGAAATGATAACATGAACAATTACAGAAAGATTTTTTTTTTCCTTTACCCTTTTTTCCATTACTTTAAGAACGTTTTCATTTCTTATTTATATCTCTTACATAATCATTCAAATATGCAGGTGGTCTTCTCTCTCTCACCACTCTGTTCTCCTTCTTATCCCCTTCTTTTTCCATACTGAATTGTCCATCTGTTTCATCACCACACGGAGATAAACCTGGTGAAACATGACCTGCTGGTTTCTCATCCCCTCCCTCAGATAACATAAAACCACGACATTCTTCCTCAGCCTCAGCGACGTTCATTTTCCTCTCATTTACAGCACCCTTCTGATACAAGGCCACACTGCGTTTATTCCATTTAGTTCCATTGGCTAAAAACACATAGAAATTGTTCACTTGCTTAACTTCGAAGGGACCCCAAAACTTAGACCAACCTGTATGTTAGACCTGACAGCCTTAGGGTAGTCACCCCTAACTTTTTGCCTGCCTCCCTCCTCATTTTTGGATACTGTTTTTGCTGGTTTTTAGACTCTGCGCACTTTACCACTGCTAACCAGTGATAAAGTGTATATGCTCTCTCTCTGTAAACATGGTAACTTTGGATCATACCTGATTGAACTATTTAATCTACTTATAAGTCCCCAGTCATGTGCACTCCAGGTGCCTAGGGCATATAGATTAAATGCTACTAGTGGACCCGCAGCACGGATTGTGCCACCCACTTAAGTAGCTCCTTTTCCTTGTCCCAGGCCTACCATTGCTAGGCCTGTGTGTGCAGTTTCACTGCCACCTCGACTTGGCATTTAAAAGTACTTGCCAAGCCTAGAACTCCCCTTTTTCTGCATATAAGTCACCCTTAATGTGTGCCCTGGGTATCCCCTAGAGCAGGGTGCTGTGTAGGTAAAAGACAGGACATGTACCTGTGTAGTTATATGTCCTGGTAGTGTAAAACTCCTAAATTCGTTTTTGCACTACTGGGAGACCTGCTCCCTTCATAGGCTAACATTGGGGCTGCCCTCATACACTGTTGAAGTGGCAGCTGCTGATCTGAAAGGAGCAGGGAGGTCATATTTAGTATGGCCAGAATGGTAATACAAAATCCTACTGACTGGTGAAGTCGGATTTAATATTACTATTCTAGAAATGCCACTTTTAGAAAGTGAGCATTTCTTTGCACTTAAATCCTTCTGTGCCTTACAATCCACGTCTGGCTAGGTTTAGTTGACAGCTCCTTGTGCATTCACTCAGACACACCCCAAACACAGGGTACTCAGCCTCACTTGCATACATCTGCATTTTGAATGGGTCTTCCTGGGCTGGGAGGGTGGAGGGCCTGCCCTCACACAAAGGACTGCCACACCCCCTACTGGGACCCTGGCAGACAGGATTGAACTGAAAGGGGACCTGGTGCACTTCTTAGCCACTCTTTGAAGTCTCCCCCACTTCAAAGGCACATTTGGGTATAAAACAGGGCCTCTGCCCTACCTCATCAGACACTTGCTGGAGAAGAAACCGGAACCAGAAACTACATCCTGCCAAGAAGAACTGCCTGGCTGCTCAAAGGACTCACCTGTCTGCTTTCTACAAAGGACTGCTGTCTTGCTGTTGCCCTGCTGCCTTGCTGAACTCTTGTCTGGCTGTGAAAGTGCTCTCCAAGGGCTTGGATAGAGCTTGCCTCCTGTTCCTTGAAGTCTCAGGACCAAAAAGACTTCTTCCTTTCACTTGGACGCTCCGTGCGCCGAAACTTTCGACGCACAGCTTGTTTCGCGGCGAGAAAAACGCCGCACACCGACGCTGATCGACGCGACGCCCTCGGGGCGATCGAGACTCCGACGCACAACCTCGCAAGGACAAAGCCGCTCGACTTTCCAGGAGAAATCGACGCGACACCCACCGTGAGTGCGAAACTTTGACGCACGGCCTCGCAAGGACAACGCCGCCCGACTTCCAAGGAGAAATCGACGCGACACCTGCCGTGAGACCAAACTTTCGACGCACGGCCTCGCAAGGACAACGCCGCCCGACTTCCAAGGTGAAATCGACGCGACGCTTACCGTGAGATCGAAACTTCGACGCGCAGCCCCGCAGAACGACGCGCAGCCGGAAAACAAGCAGGAGAATCCACGCACAGACCCGGGACATCTGGTAATCCCCGCGATCCACAAAAAGAGACTGTCTGCGCGCCGGAAAACGACGCCCGACTTCCCCGCGTGGAAAAGATCGACGCAAGTCTGTGTGTGCTGAGGAGAAATCGACGCACACACCCCTTTTTCCACGCATCTCTTCTCCTGTGGCCCTCTGAGGAGATTTTTCACCAGAAACCAGGTACTTTGTGCTTGAAAGACACTGTATTGCATTCTAAAGACTTAAGACACTCTATATCACTTCCCTGTGATATTTCTACAATTTTCCATTGCAACTTTATTCTTTTTGACCTACAATTATCCTGATAAATATTATATATTTTTCTAAACACTGTGTGGTGTATTTTTGTGGTGCTATATGGTGGTATTGTATGATTTATTGCACAAATACTTTACACATTGCCTTCTAAGTTAAGCCTGACTGCTCGTGCCAAGCTACCAGAGGGTGGGCACAGGATAATCTTGGATAGTGTGTGACTTACCCTGACTAGAGTGAGGGCTTTTGCTTGGACAGGAAGTAACCTGACTGCCAACCAAAAACCCCATTTCTAACATTGGTGATCAGCGGTGAGGATAGGACTTGTATTTGTGCAGTGACATACAGTAGCTAAGTATTTCACTACATACCCACAGTTGAAGGTCAACTTGGTGTTTATCTCTTTTTGAAAATCCGTTTTTTCCTGACAATTTTCAAAAACTAAATCCTCACTCAACATGTCTCTGACTGGGTCTCAGACAGGGGACTTTGACCTAGTCCAGTTGGATACATACACGGTCAAACAACTAAGAGGATTCTGCAGGGCATTAAGGGTACCCACCCAAGGGGCCTCCAGAAAGGAGGACTTTCAAGTGGCGCTGAGGGCCTGGGCAGAAGCCCATTTAGAGGATGATGAGGAAGAGGAGCCAGAAAATGGCCCCTCAGAAGGATTTCCACTATCTATGGATGGTGGTACCACTGCAATTGTGCACCCTTCCAGACCAGGGAGCAGTGTCTCCATGCAAAGCCTGACCGCAGAGGAAAGGAGGGAAGAAAGGGAGTTCCAATTGCAAATGGCGAAACTGAAAATTGAGGCACAACAGGAGGAGAAGAGGGCAGAAAGAGAAGCCAAACAAGCTGAGGCTGAAAGAGCAGCCAAACAGATTGAAGCTGAAAGAACAGCCAAACAAGTGGAAGCTGAAAGAGCGTTGGCTGAAAAGAAACTATTGTTGGCTCATGAACTGAGTCTCAAGGAGCTGGAGATCAAGGCAAGACAGTCTGAATCCAGCAATAATGGTGGCAGCATACAGACAGGACCTGCTGGAGAAAAGAAGGTTCGTATACCCAAAAATGTGGTGCCCAGTTTTGTGGTGGGAGATGACATAGATAAATGGTTAGCTGCTTATGAAGTTGCACTAAGGGCTCATGAGGTTCCTGAAGGGCAATGGGGGGTAGCTATGTGGGGTTATGTGCCGCCATTGGGGAGGGACACACTTCTCACATTGGATCCACCGGATCAAAACACATACCCACTCCAGAAAGCCACTTTAATTGCCAAGTTTGGGCTGACCCCTGAGGGATACCGTCAGAGGTTCAGGGACAGCACCAAACAATCCACACAAACATGGGTAGATTTCTTTGATTTCTCTAGTAAGGCACTGAATGGATGGGTGCGGGGCAACAAAGTAGCAGATTATAAAGGTTTATATGACTTGATCCTGAGAGAGCATATGCTTAATGTTACTTATACCGATTTGCGCCAGCACCTAGTGGATAGTAAGCTGACTGATCCCAGGAAGCTTGCTGAGGAGGCGGACCTCTGGGTTAGCACCAGAGTGTCCAAAAAGGTACCTGGGGGGGACTCCCACAAAGGTGGTCAGGGTTCCCAACAGAAGAAAGAGGGGGGAGATAAACTTACAGATAAGGAACTCTCTAAAGGCCCCCAAAAGAATTCCCAGGGAGGGGGTGGCAACCCTTCCTTTTCCAAATTTGGGAAGAAACCAGGGACATTTGACAGGTCAGGAAAATCTAGCCCCAAATGCATGGAGTGTTACCAATATGGTCACTACAAAGGCGACCCACAGTGCCCCAAGAGGGCACCGTCCACTACCGGACAGGCGCCTGGGTTGACTAGTGTAGCACTCGGGGGGGGAGATGGACCCCACTAGCTTTGGGGAGCAGGTAGAGATTTCCCTAGTGTCCCTGGGGGAAGGAGAAATGATGTCCAAGGTCCACATGCCTAAAAATACTTCCAAGTACCGGCAGTGGGTCCTCATTGATGGGCAGAAGGTGGAGGCTCTGCGTGACACAGGAGCCAGTATGACTACTATCAAGAGTCAGCTGGTGTCCACAGAGCAGATAATCCCGAATACATTCCACCAGGTCATAGTCGCTGACAACCGCGAGAGTCACCTACTGGTGGCTCGGGTTCCCTTTGAGTGGGGGGGGGTCTCTGGTACTCTGAAAGTAGCTGTGAGTCCTGCCATGCCTGTAGATTGTCTGTTAGGCAATGATCTAGAGCATACTGCTTGGAAAGAAGTAGAGCTCAGATCTCACCTGGAAATGTTAGGGTTACCTGAGTGGGTCTGCATGACCACCCGGTCCATGGCTGACCGAGAGGGAAGTCAAGGGCCCCTGGAGCCTGGAACGATGGCCCAGGGAGCTGCCAAGAGGAGGGACGAGGGGCGCGGGAAACCGGCCCCAGAAGTTCCCACAGTGGCTGACGGGGCTCCTGAGGAGGAGACTCCCGAGCCAACTGGGGAAGACATTGCCACCCTGGGTGACTTACCGGAGCTTGCTGGCTGGCAAGTTGAGGGTGGACCCACCAGGGAGGAATTCTGCCAGGCGCAGAAAGAGTGTCCCACTCTAGAAGGGTTGAGGAAACAAGCCTTAAACCAGGCAGCAGGTGACGCCTCTGGCAATCACCACCTATATTGGGAGAATGATCTCCTCTACAGTGAGCCTAGGGTTCCGGTCTTTGGGGCAGCACGTGTGCTGGTGGTCCCCCAATGTTACCGAGCCTTCCTACTGGGTCTGGCTCACGACATTCCCCTGGCAGGACATTTGGGACAAGACAAGACCTTCAACAGGCTTGTCAACCACTTTCACTGGCCCAAAATGAGGACACACTCAGACAAATTCTGCAGGGCTTGTCCTACCTGCCAGGCTAGTGGTAAAGCAGGAAAGAGGGTTAAAATCCCCCTGATTCCACTTCCTGTCGTTGGCACCCCCTTTGAAAGGGTGGGCGTCGACATTGTTGGCCCCTTGGACCCCAAAACTGCCTTAGGCAACAGGTTTATCCTGGTTTTGGTGGACCATGCCACCCGGTACCCAGAGGCAATCCCTCTGAGGACCGTAACTGCATCGGTGGTAGCCAGAACCCTGATGGGGATATTTACCCGTGCGGGGTTCCCCAAGGAGATAGTGTCTGACAGAGGCACTAACTTCATGTCCGCGTACATGAAGCATCTGTGGGATGCGTGTGGTGTAACCTACAAGTTCACCACACCCTATCACCCCCAGTCTAATGGGCTTGTGGAGAGATTCAACAAGACCCTGAAAGGCATGATTGGTGGCCTCCCTGAGGCCATGAGGCGTAAATGGGACGTCCTCTTACCATGCCTTCTCTTTGCTTACAGAGAGGTCCCCCAGAGGGGGGTAGGGTTCAGTCCCTTTGAGCTTCTCTATGGGTACCCCGTCAGGGGACCCTTAAGCATTGTCAAGGAGGGATTGGAGAACGCTCCAAAGACACCCCCTCAGGACGTGGTCAGCTACATGTTGGCCCTCCGCAATCAGATGACCCGCTTCTGGAAAGAGGCCCAAAGTAACCTGGAGGCCAGTAAAGAGGTGATGAAACAATGGTATGACCAGAAGGCCACTCTGGTAGAGTTTCAACCTGGAGACAAAGTGTGGGTAATGGAGCCAGTAGAGCCCAGAGCTCTCCAAGACCGCTGGTCTGGCCCATTTGAAATAAAGGAGCGGAAAGGGGAGGCCACTTACCTAGTGGACCTCCAAACCCCTAGGAACCCCCTAAGGGTGCTCCACGTGAACCGACTAAAAGCTCATTTTGAGAGGTCGGAGATCAACATGCTTCTGGTCACAGATGAAGGAATGGAAGAGGAGAGTGAACCTCTCCCTGACCTCCTCTCTGCCCAAGAAGGTGATGGGTCCGTAAGCGGGGTAATTCTGTCTGACTCCCTGACTCTAAACCAGAAAGGAGACTGCTATGAGCTGTTAGAGCAGTTCTCCCCCCTCTTCTCCCTTACTCCGGGACTGACCCACCTCTGTGTTCATGATATTGACACCGGTGACAGTCTCCCTGTGAAAAACAAAATTTACAGGTTGTCAGATAAGGTGAAGGCCAGCATCAAGGAGGAGGTCTCCAAGATGTTGACGCTAGGGGTTATTGAGAAGTCCAGTAGTCCCTGGGCCAGCCCAGTGGTGTTGGTCCCCAAGGCTACTGCCCCAGGCGCGAAGCCAGAACTCCGGTTCTGCGTGGACTACCGGGGTCTCAACTCAGTCACACGGACTGATGCTCACCCCATCCCCCGAGCTGATGAGCTCGTGGACAGGCTAGGCGCTGCCCAGTTCCTGAGTACGTTTGATCTTACTTCAGGGTACTGGCAGATCGCCCTGACTGAGGGGGCTAAGGAAAGGTCCGCCTTTTCCACCCCTGACGGCCATTACCAGTTCCGGGTGATGCCGTTTGGATTGAAAAATGCCCCCGCTACCTTCCAACGGTTGGTTAACGGGGTCCTGGCTGGCAAGGATGCCTTCTGTGCAGCCTACCTGGATGACATAGCTGTCTACAGTTCCAGCTGGGAGGAACACCTGCTCCACCTCAAGGAGGTGCTTCAGGCCCTGCAACAGGCAGGCCTGACCATCAAGGCTAGTAAGTGCCAGATTGGGCAGGGTTCCGTGGTGTACTTGGGACACCTAGTAGGTGGTGGCAAGGTGCAGCCACTCCAGGCCAAGATCGAAACTATCAAGGCCTGGCAACCACCTCGAACCCAGACTGAGGTGAGGGCCTTCTTAGGCCTCACCGGCTACTACCGCAGGTTTGTCAAGGGCTATGGTACCATTGTGTCCCCCTTGACCCAACTCACGTCCAAGAAGCAACCTAGGTTGGTGAATTGGACAGAGGCTTGTCAGAAAGCCTTTGACGCCCTAAAGGAAGCCATGTGCACGGCCCCCGTGCTCAAGGCCCCTGACTACTCCCAGGAATTTATCGTGCAGACAGACGCTTCAGAGCATGGCATAGGGGCAGTCCTAGCACAGCTAAATGAGGAGGGCCAAGATCAACCGGTAGTCTTTATTAGCAGAAGGCTATTACCACGGGAACAGAGGTGGAGTGCTATTGAAAGAGAAGCTTTTGCTGTGGTCTGGGCACTGAAGAAGCTGAGGCCCTACCTGTTTGGGACTCACTTCCTAGTTCAGACAGACCACAGGCCCCTCAGATGGCTCATGCAGATGAGGGGTGAGAATCCAAAACTTCTGAGGTGGTCCATTTCCCTACAGGGGATGGACTTTACGGTGGAACATCGCCCAGGGGTTGACCACGCCAATGCTGATGGTCTCTCCAGGTACTTCCGCCTTAGCGATGAGAGCTCCCAGGAGGTCGGGTAGCTCTCCCCACTTTCAGCTGGGGGGGACACATGTTAGACCTGACAGCCTTAGGGTAGTCACCCCTAACTTTTTGCCTGCCTCCCTCCTCATTTTTGGATACTGTTTTTGCTGGTTTTTAGACTCTGCGCACTTTACCACTGCTAACCAGTGATAAAGTGTATATGCTCTCTCTCTGTAAACATGGTAACTTTGGATCATACCTGATTGAACTATTTAATCTACTTATAAGTCCCCAGTCATGTGCACTCCAGGTGCCTAGGGCATATAGATTAAATGCTACTAGTGGACCCGCAGCACGGATTGTGCCACCCACTTAAGTAGCTCCTTTTCCTTGTCCCAGGCCTACCATTGCTAGGCCTGTGTGTGCAGTTTCACTGCCACCTCGACTTGGCATTTAAAAGTACTTGCCAAGCCTAGAACTCCCCTTTTTCTGCATATAAGTCACCCTTAATGTGTGCCCTGGGTATCCCCTAGAGCAGGGTGCTGTGTAGGTAAAAGACAGGACATGTACCTGTGTAGTTATATGTCCTGGTAGTGTAAAACTCCTAAATTCGTTTTTGCACTACTGGGAGACCTGCTCCCTTCATAGGCTAACATTGGGGCTGCCCTCATACACTGTTGAAGTGGCAGCTGCTGATCTGAAAGGAGCAGGGAGGTCATATTTAGTATGGCCAGAATGGTAATACAAAATCCTACTGACTGGTGAAGTCGGATTTAATATTACTATTCTAGAAATGCCACTTTTAGAAAGTGAGCATTTCTTTGCACTTAAATCCTTCTGTGCCTTACAATCCACGTCTGGCTAGGTTTAGTTGACAGCTCCTTGTGCATTCACTCAGACACACCCCAAACACAGGGTACTCAGCCTCACTTGCATACATCTGCATTTTGAATGGGTCTTCCTGGGCTGGGAGGGTGGAGGGCCTGCCCTCACACAAAGGACTGCCACACCCCCTACTGGGACCCTGGCAGACAGGATTGAACTGAAAGGGGACCTGGTGCACTTCTTAGCCACTCTTTGAAGTCTCCCCCACTTCAAAGGCACATTTGGGTATAAAACAGGGCCTCTGCCCTACCTCATCAGACACTTGCTGGAGAAGAAACCGGAACCAGAAACTACATCCTGCCAAGAAGAACTGCCTGGCTGCTCAAAGGACTCACCTGTCTGCTTTCTACAAAGGACTGCTGTCTTGCTGTTGCCCTGCTGCCTTGCTGAACTCTTGTCTGGCTGTGAAAGTGCTCTCCAAGGGCTTGGATAGAGCTTGCCTCCTGTTCCTTGAAGTCTCAGGACCAAAAAGACTTCTTCCTTTCACTTGGACGCTCCGTGCGCCGAAACTTTCGACGCACAGCTTGTTTCGCGGCGAGAAAAACGCCGCACACCGACGCTGATCGACGCGACGCCCTCGGGGCGATCGAGACTCCGACGCACAACCTCGCAAGGACAAAGCCGCTCGACTTTCCAGGAGAAATCGACGCGACACCCACCGTGAGTGCGAAACTTTGACGCACGGCCTCGCAAGGACAACGCCGCCCGACTTCCAAGGTGAAATCGACGCGACGCTTACCGTGAGATCGAAACTTCGACGCGCAGCCCCGCAGAACGACGCGCAGCCGGAAAACAAGCAGGAGAATCCACGCACAGACCCGGGACATCTGGTAATCCCCGCGATCCACAAAAAGAGACTGTCTGCGCGCCGGAAAACGACGCCCGACTTCCCCGCGTGGAAAAGATCGACGCAAGTCTGTGTGTGCTGAGGAGAAATCGACGCACACACCCCTTTTTCCACGCATCTCTTCTCCTGTGGCCCTCTGAGGAGATTTTTCACCAGAAACCAGGTACTTTGTGCTTGAAAGACACTGTATTGCATTCTAAAGACTTAAGACACTCTATATCACTTCCCTGTGATATTTCTACAATTTTCCATTGCAACTTTATTCTTTTTGACCTACAATTATCCTGATAAATATTATATATTTTTCTAAACACTGTGTGGTGTATTTTTGTGGTGCTATATGGTGGTATTGTATGATTTATTGCACAAATACTTTACACATTGCCTTCTAAGTTAAGCCTGACTGCTCGTGCCAAGCTACCAGAGGGTGGGCACAGGATAATCTTGGATAGTGTGTGACTTACCCTGACTAGAGTGAGGGCTTTTGCTTGGACAGGAAGTAACCTGACTGCCAACCAAAAACCCCATTTCTAACACTGTACCCCTAAGTCCATCCTTGACTTTCACCCAATCTCCAACTTGTATACCAGAACCCCTTACCGACTGTGAAATTTCCACATAATCCTCGATCTTAGTCAGGCCATCCTTCAGCCAACTAGGGACCAACTTTGTTCTGGCCTTCCTCCCCCTCATGAACTCAAATGGTGTTTTTCCCTTGTCCTTCAAATGCGTGGTACGATGAGCCCAGACCATCTCTTGCACCGCCAAACCAATGTTTTGATTACTCTGCACAGCCAACTGAATTTTACCTTTTACCATATGATTCATACGCTCAACAATCCCATTGGCTTGGGGATTATAAAGTGCAGTACGTCTGTGTGCGATGCCATAAGCTAACAAAAACTCCTTCATCTCAAGAGTTGTAAATTGCGTACCATTGTCAGTAATGATGGTATGGGGACAACCTTCCCTCTGAAAAATTACCTTCAAAACGGAAATGGTGCTCCTTGTTGACACTTCCCTCATGAACTCAACCTCCATCCATTTAGAAAACACATCCACCAAGACTAAAGCAAACCTTTGATCATGACTTACCCCAGGCAGTGGCCAAATAAAGTCCATACAGACAGTGTGCTACGCCTCACCAGGATCTTTAATATGACCCATCAAAGCCTTCCTGCCAAGTTTTAATCTTTTTTTCGCTCTCCTTACACTGTACACACTCTTCCACCCACTGAGCAGTTTGCATGTCAACACCAGGCCACCAAAAAGTTTCCTTAACCCTCTTTTGAGTAAGTGTTTGGCCTAAATGGCCTCCATCTGCCAACTAAATACTTTTTCTTCTTAAATTCTCTGGGGGCACACATTTGTCACCTCTCATCACTACACCACCATCCCCTAATGATAGTTAATTCAAAACTTTGATATAGGGCCTCACAGATATTGCAACAGCACTCTCTCTCCTTCCTCCCTCAACAATCATCTTACTCACACACTGTAGCTCAAAATCACTCACCATCCCTTGCAACCACTCTGCTTTAGAAAAGACACCCAAACCATGTTGCACTGTATCCTCCATCCATGCCACCGCTCCTTCTTCTCCCTTCGTCAGTACTGCCTCGCCATCAACCAATTTCCAATCCACTGCGAGCCGTGAATGAGCATCAGCCTGAACATTTCGCCACTCTTCAATGTACTCAACATTGTATAGATACTCCTGTAAACGAGCCGCCAACCTTGCAGAACCCTTACCCGCACCTCCTGCTGACAGCACTTTAATTAGAGGCTTGTGATCCGTTCTTAACTTCAAATAAATGCCCCACAAAAAATTCCTGAAATATTCCACTGACCATGCAGCTGCTAAAGCCTCTTGCTCAATAACCGAGTAATTTCTTTCACTCTCAGTGAAAGAGCGTGAAGCAAAAGCCACCGTCTTCTCCACCCCTTGGTGCAATTGAGACAAAACCGCTCCCACTCCAGATACATTTGCATCCACGATTGGTAGGGAAAGATGTATTGAAGGGTACCAGAATTCTCGCAGCACACACCTCTAGTTTTATATTGTCAAAACATTCTTGTTGCAAATGCGACCATACAAAATTGTAAGCCTTGCGCAACAACACCCTTAACCCTTCTGTTTTGTCAGCAAAATTCTCAACAAATTTTGAGTAGTACTCTATGAGACCCATAAAAGATCTTAATTCATCCTTGTTCCTCGGACATGGAGAGAGCTTAATGGCTTCTAACAAATCAATTCAATTCAATTCAGCTTTATTTCGGTAAAACAATACCATAAAAGCATGCCAACACAATTCATACATTTCTAAAAGAAAACAAAAGCAGTTTGGTAAAAACAGTAAAACCAGACCCATCATAAGATTATAAGAAATCCCTTTTAGGCTTTACTCCTTCACCAGAAATGGTGTGTCCCAAATATTCAATCTCCTTTGTCAAGAAAACACACTTCTGCTTCCTTAGAGTAAGCCTCACCTCCAGAAGTTTTTTCAACACCTTTCTCAAAATGTGATTATGTTCCACTACAGTTGAAGCAAGTACTAAGATGTCGCCCTGAAAAAATAAAACGTTGTTAAAACCTTTCAACACCTGTGTCATCATGCGCTGAAAAACACTTGCAGCAGACAATAAACCGAAGGGCATTCTAACAAAGCGGAAGGTGCCATCCATGGCGATGAATGCAGTAACATCCTGTGAACTGTGATGCTACAGTATTTGATGGTAAGCACTCTGAAGATCCAATTTTGAAAATAATTTTCCTCCCTTGAGCAACATAAGTTCATTGATATTTGGTAAGGGAAAATTATCCGTCACAATGTTCTGATTGACACTGCGGAGGTCCATGCAAAACCCTAACTGGCTATTCGATTTCTTGGTGATGACAACGGGAAAAATCCAATCGGAAGCTTCAACAGGTTCAACAACCCCTTCTTTCAACATATCCTTCAACAACTTGCTCACCTCCTCCCTAAATATAATAGGTACCTTCCAGACCTTATGTTTTACTGCAACAGCTCCTGGCTTCATATGAATTTTAGGCACATAACCCTTTAGCTCCCCCAACTCCTCTCGAAACACCTCCTTTACTTCTTCAAGAATAACGTTGACATCCACATCATCAACAATCAACAGCTGTTCAGCACCTCTAGGATTTACAATTATATTCAAGTCATATTGGTGCATCCAACCCAATATTGGTGGCCCGGACTCAGCCACATACACCTTACCAAACATTCCTCTTGTTTTGAAGCGAATAATGGTGAAAAGGAAGCCCAAGATCTCAATTTCCTCCCTTTGATAGCCCCCAGGACAGATATCTTTAGTCGTCAGATCAAGATGCGGCCAATTCCTCATGAGGACATCTTTAGGAATGATAGTGTATTTTGATCCAGTATCCACCATCAACTCTACACTCACTCTTTCAACAATGAACCAAGCTTTGGGCCTACTTTCTCTCGTCACTGACCACTTTGTCATCCTCACCCAAGCTAAGTATGCGATCCGTCGGCTCACATCTATCCTCACATGCCGCCACACCCTTCGACTTAGGCCATTCAGCACACCTCCGCACAAAATTACCTTTACGCAAACACCTTCGCACTCCTTACCAACAGCAAAGCACCGCTTAAATTCACTGTTGTGTGAGCTACCACCACACCTGTTACACCTCTTCCTATTCACACTCGATCTCTGAATTTTCTGAGTCTCTTGTGTTTTCCTTTCCACAGCGCCCACACAATTACCTCTGGCTTCCACATCTCCTACAACACCGTCCCATTTCTTTCATGCACAAATCTGACTCTTCTACTACTTTGGCCATGTCAATCGCATCTTTCAAACTAGGATTCTTTGCAGCCCACAGCCTTTCTTGAAATTTCCTACTCTTTCACTGGACCATTAATTGATCCCTAATCATTTCCTCGCACATTTCTCCAAAATGGCATTTGATAGACAACTCTCTCAATCTGGATACAAATTCATCAATCGATTCACCCACTCTCTGTGGTTGGGTATAACACTTATACCTTGCCAAAACCACATTCATCTCCTTTGTAAACCTATTGCTTAATCTCAGCCTAGCCTCCCTGCAATGCGAGCCCCATTGTCTGTAGCCACCGGCATAAATTTAAAAAGTCTCTGCGCCTCCAAACCCAAACAGTTCAATAAAATTGTTTTGCGAGCAGCTGTAAACTCCTCACTACCTAATGCCAACAAATAATTATCAAACATATCTATCCAGTCTTCCTACTGGATCACAGGTACACCTTGATGAGGAAGAAAACATGGTGGTGCAGTAATTGAAACGTGCTCCATAGCGCAAACCCAAACTTAAGTCAAAACTTTCAACGTTAAAACTCTGCAGAGGCGTGAAAATCCCAGTCTCACAATAGAAATTCAAGGTGTGCACATCACCGTATGTACAACAGAATTGCATTCACTGCTGGTTCAAATAGTCTAAGGTATGCATGTCACCATGACAGAAATTCTGAAAATATCTGCAGATGTCAACTCCCTCCACTGGTAAAAGTGCACGCTTCACAAGACCTCAGGTGTGCGTGTCACTGTGTTCTTTGGCAATAACACCCTGCAAGTGTGCATATCACCGTACAGAGTAACAACGTGCACACACTCCTGGTCTAAACGAAATGAGGGGCGTGTAGAAATTCAGGGGAAATACAGCAGAGCACAAATACTGCTCCAAGAGAAAAATAAAACGCTGTCCCTTTAAATCTGCACTTCTCCTTTAAGTCCAGGAACACCAGACGTGATATTACTTTAAGAAGCGACCTCCCCTTTAAGATATGAGCCAATAACAAGGCGCCGCTCCTGTACCTCCAAGGACGCGCCTCAATCGCTTCAAACGAGGCATCTGCTCCACTGCGCTGTTCCAATCTCGTGGATGCCCATGGAAAGGGCCTCCTGCAGCAACGCGCTGCGCAGTAACAGGTATGCATAACAACCCACCAGCAATCCGGGTTAAAATGTGGTCAGGCTGATAATCGTCGTTGGCATAAATTTTGCTCTGGTAGGTCGATAACCGCTCTAATCGTCACCAAAAATGTTGTAAACAAAAGTTTGCGCCACTCCTTGTAATTTCTCAAGTAAATCCTCTTTATTCGACCTACTAGAGCGATATCACGTTTTCCCCGGCGCAACCGCTCCCTCCGCTCAAAGCCGCCCTCACATTCAATGGAGAGCATGAGCGCCCTCGGGCTCGAGACAAGCACTCGGGCTCAAGGAAAGCGCTTGTGCATACCAACAGCGATATAACACATAGCATTCTTTGTGTTGGGAATTGCAGAAAGCAATTGAGGAGTTAAACCATAGATCTGGGAAAACAAACCACTTGTAGGTTTTCTTCTTAGCAAAAACCTAAGCTCCACAAAGGTTTTAGCAGAGGAAAAACAGAAAAGGCAGTGTATTGCTAACACAGGCTCTACATTCCAAACAACAACTATCAGAAGGTGGATTTATGGATGTTGTCAAAGCAAGTAGGCCAGCTGGCTGCCCCTCTGACCCTTGTCCACCACAAATCTTGAAGAACATTCTTTTAACTACCTCTGCTGCCACACCTGTCAGAACAATCATCAATAATTCTTTAACTGCAGGAGTCTTTCCAAAAGATTTTAAAAAGGCATACATACGCTCATTATTAAAGAAAATAAACCTGGTCCCATATGACCCAAACAACTACAGACTGATTTCAAATGGACCTTTTCTAGGTAAACTGATAGAAATCGCAGCATTCACCCAGATGTCCCAATTCATTGAAGATAGTTTGATACTGTCCAACTTCCAAACTGGAATCTATCCAGGTAGAAGCACAGAATCTGCCTTTATCACCATCTGGGATGACCGTAAAAACACAGTAGACTGGAACAGGGCCGTGCACTACTTCTTGTGTACCTTTCAGCTGCCTTTGACACATTTTACCATGACACTCTAATCCAAAGACTCTATGAAACTGGTGCAGAGGGGACTGCTTTTGACTGGATCACATACTACATTCAAAACAGAATAAATGCCATCCATACCCCCCTTTCTTACCCAAACAGTACTTAACAAACGTAGGGGTCCCTCATGGCTCTATCATCTCACCCATGCTTTTCAACATCTAAATGAAGTCTTTTCTGGCAATGATCAATGAATTTCAGCCCACATTTTGTAACTACGCAGATAACACAAAAATACTTCTTAAACTGGAGATCCCCAAAGACACTGAAAACGCAAAAATCTTCAGTTGCTTCCGGGAGTTGATCAGTGGATGACATGAAGCCATCTCAAATTGAATGTGTTAAAGACTGAAATACTCACATGCAACGATTGGGAAAATTATGACCCACTTTGAGCCAGGCTTTATGATTTGAGGCTCACTCCAAAAGTATCCAAGGAAATAAGAAACCTTGGGATTACCACGGACTCCAAACTATCAATTAATGCCCAAGTGGATGTTAGCAAGATCAAGTTTCATTATTATGAAAACTCTGTGACGCATCTTCCCTCACCTAGGATTTCCATACAAGATCAAAGCTACTTTCTCTCCTGTACCGTCTAAACTTGATTACACCAATTATCTCAATCATGGATCATCTTTATCAACTATGAAAAGACTACAGTGAATTCAGAACTCTGCTGCCAGACTACTCCTACATGTAAAGCCACAAGCCAACATCTCCCCTGCCTGGAAAGCCCTACATTGGTTATCAGTTGCCAGAAGATCCACCTTCGAGCTGCTTTGTATGATCCACAAAGAAATACATGGAACAGGACCACTTTTCATCAGGAATAAAATCACCAAATAAATACAACAAAGGAACATTCGCTCCAAATTAGCACCTTGACTCAAAACCCCAGCATACAAGAAAAACATGCGTCTTTTTAAGCTGCCAAACTATGGAATTCCCTACCCCCAAACATAAGATCCACGGATAACTGTCTTACCTTCAGAAGACTACTCAAGAGTTGGCTCTTTCCTACATGACTACCGTACTCAAAACCTAAATGTACAGCATATGTCTGTGTATATAAAGGTGTATAATTTGATTATATATGTATTTAGGTATGTGAATTGCTTTGTACGGATATATATATATATGTATATATATGGAAAATGTCACTTACCTAGTGTACATCTGTTCGTGGCATGTTCCGCTGCAGATTCACATGCTGTGCATTATACTTCTGCCATCTAGTGTTGGGCTCGGAGTGTTACAAGTTGTTTTTCTTCGAAGAAGTGTTTTCGAGTCATGAGATCCAGTGACTACTCCTCTTCGGTTCCATTGTGCATGGGCATCGACTCCATGTTAGATTGTTTTCCCACAGAGGGTAAGGTAGGAGTGATAGAGTATAGAGGTTAAAAAGAAAAGAGATGTCCATGCTAATGTAAATCAATCAATCTCTCTCTCTTTATATATATATACACACACATATGTACAGGTGTTGTTAACTTAAACAACTACAGGCTGCCGGGGAGGTGGGAGAGTGCATGTGAATCTGCAGCGGAACATGCCACGAACAGATGTACACTGGCTAAGTGACATTTTCCGTTCGGTGGCATGTGTAGCTGCAGATACACATGCTGTGCATAGACTACAAAGCAGTTTGTCCTCCCATAAAAGAGTAGTTAGCCTGTAGGAGTTGAAGCTGTTTGAAATAATGTTCTGAGTACAGCTTGACCTACTGTGGCTTGCTGTGTTGCTAAAACATCTACACAGTAGTGTTTAGTGAATGTATGTGGTGTTGACCAAGTAGCTGCTTTACATATTTCAGCCACTGGTATATTTCACCATTGTAGCACCTTTTTTCCTTGTAGAATGTGCTTTAGGAGTGACTAAGAGTTGTCTTTTGGCTTAAAGGTAACATGTTTGGATGCATCTTACAATCCATCTTGCTAATCCTTGTTTTGAAATGGGGTTACGTGTATAAGGTTTTTGAAAAGCTACAAACAGCTGTTTAGTTTTTCTGAATGGGTTTGTTCTATCTATGTAGTACATTAGAGCTCTTTTAATGTCTAATGTGTGTAGAGCTCTTTCTGCCACAGAATCTGGCTGTAGGAAGAAGACTGGTAGTTCCACTATTTGATTTATATGGAAAGGCAATACTACTTTTGGAAGAAATCTTGGGTTTGTTCTTAGTAGAACTTTATGTTTGTATACTTGTATACTTGTATGAATGGTTCTTCAATAGTGAAGGCTTGAATTTCACTGACTCTTCGCAACAATGTAATTGCGACTAGGAAGGCAACCTTCCATGTTAAGAATTGCATTTGACATGAGTGCATAGGTTCAAATGGTGGGCCTATAAGTCGCATAAGCACTATGTTTAAATTCCAAGAGGGAACTGGTGGTGTCCTGGGTGGAATGATGCATTTTAACCCCTTCGCTGCCAGGCCTTTTTTCCCTCCTGTGCCAGGCCTTTTTTTGCCTATTTGGAATAGTTCTTGCTTAGGCCCTCATAACGTTTTGTCCACATAAGCTACCGACGCCAAATTTGCGTCCTTTTTTTCCAACATCGTAGGGATTCTAGAGGTACCCAGACTTTGTGGGTTCCCCTGAAGGAGGCCAAGAAATTAGCCAAAATACAGTGAGCATTTCGTTTTTTAAAAACAAAATTGGAAAAAGGGGCTGCAGAAGAAGGCTTGTGTTTTTTCCCCTGAATATGGCATCAAAAAAAGGTTTGCGATGATAAAATCACCAGCTTCCCAGCTTTCAGGAACAGGCAGACTTGAATCAGAAAACCCAATGTCTCAACACAATTTTGACATTTTACTGGGACATACCCCATTTTAAAGATTTTTTGTGCTTTCAGCCTCCTTCCAGTAAGTGACAGAAATGGTCATGAAACCAATGCTGGATCCCAGAAACCTAAACATTTCTGAAAAGTAGACAAAATTCTGAATTCAGCAAGGGGTAATTTGTGTAGATCCTACAAGTGTTTCCTACAGAAAATAACAACTGAAAAAACAAATATTGAAATTGAGGTGAAAAAAACAGCAATTTTTCTCTACGTTTTACTCTGTAATTTTTTCCTGCAATGTCAGATTTTTTAAAGCAATATACCGTTACGTCTGCTGGACTCTTCTGGTTGCGGGGATATATAGGGCTTGTAGGTTCATAAAGAACCCTAGGCACCCAGAGCCAATAAATGAGCTGCACCCTGCAGTGGGTTTTCATTCTATACCGGGTGTACAGCAATTCATTTGCTGAAATATAAAGAGTGAAAAATAGCTATCAAGAAAACCTTTGTAGTACCAAAATGGGCACAAGATAAGGTGTTGAGGAGCAGTGGTTATTTGCACATCTCTGAATTCCGGGGTGCCCATACTAGCATGTGAATTACAGGGCATTTCTCAAATAGATGTCTTTTTTACACACTCTCTTATATTTGGAAGGAAAAAATGCAGAGAAAGACAAGGGGCAATAACACTTGTTTTGCTATTCTATGTTCCCCCAAGTCTCCCGATAAAAATGTGGCTAAAAAAAACAAATTTTCCTCACATTTCGGTGACAGAAAGTTCTGCAATCTGAGAGGTCCTTCCACCCGCCGTTCCCCCAAGTCTCCCGATAAAAATGATACCTCACTTGTGTGGGTAGGCCTAGCGCTCGCGACAGGAAATGCCCCAAAATTCAACGTGGACACATCCCATTTTTCTACAGAAAACAGAGGTGTTTTTTGCCAAGTGCCTACCTGTAGATATGGCCTCTAGCTCAGCCGGCACCTAGGGAAACCTACCAAACCTGTGCATTTTTTAAAACTAGAGACCTAGGGGAATCCAGGATGGGGTGACTTGTGGGGCTCTGACCAGGTTCTGTTACCCAGAATCATTTGCAAACCTCAAAATTTGGCTAAAAAAACACGTTATCCTCACATTTCGGTGACAGAAAGTTCTGCAATCTGAGAGGAGCCACAAATTTCCTTCCACCCGGCGTTCCCCCAAGTCTCCCGATAAAAATGATACCTCACTTGTGTGGGTAGGCTAGCCCCCGCGACAGGAAATGCCACAACGTGGACACATCCCATTTTTTGACAGAAAACAGTGGTGTTTTTTGCAAAGTGCCTACCTGTAGATTTTGGCCTCTAACTCAGCCGGCACCTAGGGAAACCTACCAAACCTGTGCATTTTTTATAACTAGAGACCTACGGGAATCCAAGATGGGGTGACTTGTGGGGCTCTGACCAGGTTCTGTTACCCAGAATCCTTTGCAAACCTCAAAATTCGGCTAAAAAAAAAAAACACATTTTCCTCACTTTTCGGTGACAGAAAGTTCTGCAATCCGAGAGGAGCCACAAATTTTCTTCCACCCAGCGTTCCCCCAAGTCTCCCGATAAAAATTATACCTCACTTGTGTGGGTAGGCTAGCGCCCGCAACAGGCAATGCCACAACGTGGACACATCCCATTTTTTGACAGAAAACAGAGGTGTTTTTTGCAAAGTGCCTACCTGTAGATTTTGGCCTCTAGCTCAGCCAGCACCTAGGGAAACCTACCTAACCTGTGCATTTTTTATAACTAGAGACCTAGGGGAATCCAAGGTGGGGTGACTTGTGGGGCTCTGACCAGGTTCTGTTACCCAGAATCCTTTGCAAACCTCAAAATTTGGCTAAAGAAACACGTTTTCCTCACATTTCGTTGACAGAAAGTTCTGCAATCTGAGAGGAGCCACAAATTTCCTTCCACCCAGCATTCCCCCAAGTCTCCCGATAAAAATGATACCTCACTTGTGTGGGTGGGCCAGAAAAAGGCCACAAACTTGTAGAGATTATAGGGATAGCACAGCGAGTTGATAAGCACATATTCTTCTTTTATACATCTTTATACTGACTCTGCTTTGGGGACCCACACAAGTGAGGTGTCATTTTACTTGGGAGACTGAGGGGAACACTGCGGAGTAGGAATTTTGTGCTGGAGTGGTAATCGTACAAACGAAAGTCAGGAAAATATGCTTTTTTAAGCAAATTTTGAGGTTTGCAGAGGAGTCTGGGTAAGAAAATGTTGGGGGATCCACGCAAGCCACACCTCCCTGGACTCCTTGGGGTGTCTAGTTTAAAAAAATGTCTGGGTTTGGAGGTTTCCCTAGATGAAGGCCGCACCCAGGACCAAAAACATAGGTGCCCCCCAAACACAGGTAGTTTTGTAATATATAATTTTGATGTGTCAACATACGTCTGTGATGTGCCAAACACTAAAATTGTGAAAAGAAATGCACTTAGGTTATGTGTTAAGTTGGTGGCATGCTTCATCATCGGGGTCCCACCTGAGACACCTAGCGTGTCACAAGTGTGCCGCGACGCCTGATTACAGCGGAGCAGGTTTTAAAAAATTTACCACACATACTGGGTGCATTTGGCACGAGGGTGAGTGATGGTTCAGTAGATCAAATTTTATTAACAAGAGATTTCACAAAAGTGAAATCCACTGGTAATAACTGAAAGGCCAAAAAACTGAACCAATGATTCACAGCTCGTGAGCTGTAAAGCCACGGCAAGGCACCAACCGCTTTACAGTCCATTCACACACCTTTCATACATGACATGACATGCACAAGACCATTCACGCCGCCAGCCACGGGCCCAGCACATTACAACACTCGCATCGACAGACACCGCCAGTCAAGGGCCCATCACTTTCATACGCCCACATGCCTGATACAGCAATCAAACCAGCTGATGAGTGTGTGGACTGGCGTTTGGCTGGCACCGCTAGCCAAGCGCCACCCCACCCATACCACCAGCCAAGCGCCACCCCACGCACACCGCCAGCCAAGCGCCACCCCACGCACACCACTTTTTTTTGTTTATAAACAACAAAGAAACCACTAACTAATTATAAAATAAGTACAAAACTACAAACACAAAAGCTCTAACTAAATACATGACAGTAATGCCAACTGAATATATTAAAATATAAAACAGGCAGTGTACGCTCACGGTATTTCCCAAAAATGTTTCCTAGTGTGGTAACTTCTAAAACAGCCGGGCACATACAGCCCAGGCTTTGAAGGGCATTCGGGGCAGTACATCCGGCTCTCCCTCCAGATTGCTCTCCGGGCACATACTCTACATTTCTTTGTGGGCAAGTCTTTTTTGGGAGTGGGAGGAATGTGATCTGAAAAGTGCCGATCTTTCAATTTAGCCACTTTCTCCACCACTTCTACTCTAGGAACTCTTGCCCGTTCCACCACAATAAGGCTCTCTATCACTGACTCCTGAAATTTAACAAATGTCATCCTCGACTCAGGTGAACAATCCTTGAACACAATAAAAGCATTAAAAGTTGCCAAATAAAATAAATGTAGGGCCAACTTTTTATACCACACGTAAGACTTACGAAGAGCAGTGTAAGGTTCCAACCTCTAATCTACTCTATCAACACCACCCATGTTCCTATTGTAGTCCAAAATGCACGCAGGTTTGTGCACTTCCGCAACCTGACCCCAAACAGTCACAGGGGAAGTACTCTCATCATGGATGGTAGATAGCATGTACACATCCCTCCTGTCTGAAAATGTCAGAGCTAGCAGCTCATTATTCCACAAGGCACTGCACTGTCCCCTCTCAAGTTTTTTTTTTTTTACAGACATGCTCCCTTGGATAGCCTTTCCGGTTAGAACGGATTGTGCCATAAGCAACAGTGTTCACTCTAAACAACTCCTTGAACAACTGCACTCCAGTGTAAAAATTATCTACGTACAAATGGTGACCTTTGTTAAACAGTCGTCTACCAAGTTCCCACACAATTTTTTCGCTAACTCCAAAAGTGGCTGGACAACCAGGAGGGTCAATACTGGAGTCCCTACCAGTGTAGACCCGGAAATTATACACATATCCTGTACTGCTTTCTGACAGCATATACAATTTAATCCCATACCGTGCCCTCTTACTAGGAATGTACTGCTTAAAAACTAAACGCCCCTTGAAAAGGACCAAAGACTCGTCCACACTTATCTCTTTGCCTGGAACATAGACTTCTGAAAACCAATCTACAAAATGATCAAGGACAGGCCTAATCTTAAAAAGACGGTCACAATCAGGGTGATCTCGTGGCAAGGCTAAAGCATTGTCTACAAAATGCAGCATACGAAGAAGAAGCAAATAGCGATTACGTGTCATAGTTACAGGAAATATAGCCGTTGCCATCAAAGGACTAGTAGACCAATAAGAAGCCAGTGACGGCTTCCTGGTCAACCCCATCAAAAAAGTCAAACCTAAAAACTTTTTCATCTCTTCCAGATATGTGGGAACCCACTGAGTAGCTCTAGACTGAGGCCTAAGTCTGGCAGCGTTGTCCCTCAAATATTGCTCTGCATACAAATTTGTCTGCTCCACAATCTCTTCCAAAAACATATTGTCCATAAACAAGTGAAAGAAATGGACAGGCAAAACGTTTTCCGTATTGACTCTACACCCTGGGAGACCAGTAAAGGCAGGTAACTGTGGCTACTCCATGTTTGGGGCAATCCAGGTGTCAGGTCTTCTAATGGGAAACGCTTCCGCCCTAGGCTGCTGCACTCTTGGCACATCAATGTCCTCCTCTAACAGAGGCCCTTCATCTGCACTGAGAGTAGCTTCCTCATCAGAAGAATACTCTCGGCCAGAAAACTCACTGCCAGAATCTCTCACTTCCTCCTCTGCCTCAGATGCAGAGTCAGTCTCGTAATCATGGTCTGAAGACGGCTCAAAGAGCATGCCAACAACCTGCTGAGCGGTGACTCTGCGGCTAGCCATGATCCTCACTAACAACAAATTGATTGCCAACAACAAACAGCACTAAAATAAGTAATAAACAACGTGTAGCTTTATCACAAAGAGTTATGTACTAAAAAACTATACCACTCACTTGCCTGAAAAAGCTACTCACCAGCAACTACCCTGCACAGACACAGCAATCACCAATGATATCCCACTAAAAAGAAAAAAAGAAAAAAGCAAATTAGACATATGACAACACAAATATCATTGTGCTCAAATCTAAGGACAATTTCACACACAATACTGCATTTAGTACACCAACTACAAACATGTCATTCATGCATGTCAACAATACTCCTTTGGAGTAAATTGCTTTCACTTACCTAAAACATGCAACTGTGCAAACCGCAGGACAACTACTTCCAAAACCGCGAGGATCCACAGCAAAGGAAACAAAAGCTTTGAACTAGAACAAAAAGAAGAAATAAACTGTTATAATCATAAATACAAATACTTTGCCAGTTGACAAACACCCCGCCACCAAGAACTTAGAAATTGTCCCTGGTGCCTAAGTGGCTTCTGCCCCACTAGGAGGCAGATGGGCGTGAAAAAAATAGGCTGATCTGCCCCCAAGTGGGGCAGAAATGGCCAACAGCTCTGTACCGTGTTTGGGGGGCGCCCCTGCCAAAGGGGGCGAATGGGGGTGCCCCCAGCACAAAAAAACAAAGGGAACCAAAAAAAAAAATCTCTGACAGCTTGAAGCCTTCTGCCCCCCTTGGGGGCAGATGGGCCTAACAAAAATAGGCTGATCTGCCTCCAAGGTGGGCAGAAATGTACATCACTAATGTGCCCCCTTTGGGGGGGCGACCCTTGCCAAAGGTGCTGCCCCCCCCCCCACACACACACACACACGATCCCTGGTG
The DNA here is from genome assembly GCF_031143425.1 of Pleurodeles waltl. NCBI lineage: Eukaryota > Metazoa > Chordata > Amphibia > Caudata > Salamandridae > Pleurodeles > Pleurodeles waltl. Next base: position 171,705,626 of record NC_090441.1, read on the forward strand.
CCTAAGTGGATAGATGGGCGTAAAAAAAATTGGCCGATCTTCCCCCACGGAGGGCAGAAATGGCCAACAGCTCTGTGCCCACTTTAGGGGGTGACCCTTGCCAAAGGGGCCCCCCACCAGCACAAAACAAAAAAAGGGGAACAAAAACAAAATCCCTGGCGTATTGGTGGTTTCTGCCCTCCTTGGGGGCAGATGGGCCTAGAAAAATAGGCCCATCTGCCCCCAAGGGGGGCAGAGATAGCCAATACGAAATTTCCCCACTTTGGGGGGGCGACCCTTGCCCAAGGGGGACCCCCAAACACACACACACACACACACCACACAATCCCTGGCGCCTAGTGGGTTTCGACCCCCCCCACCCCCAAGGGGCCAGATCGTCCAAAAACATGGCCGATCTAGCCCCAGGGGGGGGCCGAAACATATTAAAAAATTATTGCCCCAGGGGCAGCGACCCTTGCCTAAGGGGTCGCTGCCCAGAAACATAAAGAAAATAAAACCCCTGGTGTCTAGTGCTTTTTGGACCCCCCCCGGGGGCGGATCGTCTTACAAATCGGCTGATCTGCCCCCGGGAGGGGGGGCCGAAATAGGCACAAAAAAAATAGCCCCCAATGGGAGCGATCCTTGCCCAAGGGGTCGCTCCCAAAGTATATTACAAAAATCAAATCCCTGGTGTCTAGTGGTTTTCGCACAACCGGGGATCACCTCGTCCAAGGCACCCTACGGGTTAAGCCTTCCATGAAAGCTTTAATAACAGGAACTCTAAATAAAGAGCTGTGCTGTATATTTTGTAAATATGCTGAAATTGCAGTAAGATGTATTTTTATGGAAGAGAATGCTAAATTTTATTTCTGCAAATGAAGTAAATAGCATACAATATTGTGTATTGATGCTGTAAGAGGAACAATCTGTTTAGATTGACAGTAATATACAAATCTTTTCCATTTGTTAGCATAGCACTGTCTAGTAGTGGGTTTTCTTGCTTGCTTAATGACGTCCATACATTCTGATGGTAGTTGTAAATATCCAAACTCTATGACCTCAGGAGCCAAATCGACAGATTGAGTGTCTTGGGATTTGGGTGCCTGATCTGCCCTTTGTTTTGTGTCAACAGGTCTGGCTTTTTTGGGAGTTTGGAGTGTGGTACTACTGACAGGTCTAACAATGTTGTGTACCACGGTTGACGGGCCCATGTTGGTGCTATGAGTATCATATTGAGTGTGTTTTGACGCAATTTGTTGTCTACAAATGGAATGAGTGGGAGAGGGGGAGGGGGAAAAGAGTAAGCAAATATCCCTGACCAATTGATCCATAGAGCGTTGCCCTTGGATGGGGGATGTGGGAGTCTAGATGCGAAGTTTTGGCATTTTGCGTTCTCGCTTGTGGCGAGGAGATCTATGTTTGGTGTTCCCCATTGTTGAAAGTAAATTTGAAGTACTTGAGGGTGAATCTCCCACTCGTATGTTTGTTGATGATTTCTGCTGAGAACATCTGCCAATTGGTTGTGTATCCCTGGAATGTATTGTGCTACCAGGTGAATTTGGTTGTGGATTGCCCATTTCCAAATTGTTTGGGCTAGAAGGGAGAGTTGGGACAAATGTGTCCCTCCTTGTTTGTTTAGGTAATACATGGTTGTCATGTTGTCTGTTTTGATAAGGACATTCTTCTGAGTGAGAAGAGGCTGAAAAGCTTTAAGTGCTAGGAAGACAGTTAACAACTCTAAGTGATTTATGTGTAGCTGTTTGTGTTTGGCATCCCATTGTCCTGAATGTTGTGATTGTTAAGGTGAGCTCCCAAACTAATCAGTGATGTATCTGTTGTAATTATGGTCTGAGGCACAGGGTCTTGAAATGGCCGTCCTTTGTTTAGATTTGTGGAATTCCACCACTGAAGGGACATGCATTTTTGGCGGTCTATCAACACTAGATCTTGAAGTTGACCATGTGCCTGTGACCATTGTTGCGCAAGGCACTGTTGTAAGGGCCGCATGTTTAGTCTTGCGTGTGGAACAATTGCAATACATGATGCCATCATACCTAAAATCGTTATGACAAATCTGACAGTGTACTGTTGATTTGTCTATATCTGTGTGATTATGTTTTGGAATGCTTGTATTCTTTGCGTATTTGGACATACAAGCGCCTTTTGAGTATTTAGTATTGCACTCAGATACTGTTGTATTTGTGCAGGTTGTAGGTGCGACGTTTGGTAATTTATTGAGAACCCTAGCGTGTGCAGGGTTTGTATTACATAATGCGTATGGTTTTGACACTGCGTATGACTGGTTGATTTTATTAGCCAATCGTCTAGATACAGAAAGACATGTATATGTGGTCTTCTTAGGTAGGCTGCGACTACCGCTAGGCACTTTGTGAATACCCTTGGAGCTGTTGTTATTCCAAAGGGTAACACTTTGAATTGATAGTGCTTTCCTTGAATGACAAACCTGAGATATTTTCTGTGTGCTGGATGGATGGGTATATGAAAATATGCATCCTTGAGGTCTAATGTTGCCATAAAATCGTGTTTTTGGAGTACTGGGATAGCATCTTGAAGAGTTACCATGTGAAAATTTTCTGACAGGATGTAAAGATTGAGGGTCCTGAGATCTAATATTGGCCTTAGGGTGCCATCTTTTTTGGGAATCAGGAAATATAGTGAATAAACTCCTGTCCCTATTTGATCTTGTGGCACGGGTTCTAATGCTTGTTAGAGTAATAGAGATTTGACTTCTTCCTGTAACAGATTGATGTGTTCTATAGATCGTTTGTGTGGTTTTGGTGGGATGAATGGGGGAGTTTGTATCAATTCTAGGCAATAACTATTGCGGATAATTGATAGTACCCAATTGTCTGTGGTAATGCTTTGCCAATTTGTGTGGAACTGTTGTAGTCTTCCCCCCACAGGAGAGGTGTGGAGTGAAAGTGGATGAAGCAAGTCACTGCTTAGAGTGCTGTGGAGGTTGCTTAGAGGTTTTAAATTTCCCTCTATTTCTGGGATACTGCCCCCTATATGTGCCTCTAAAACCACTTCGTTGGTATTGTGGTTGGTAGGTTGGTTGTGCCTCAGATGTGGATGCCTCTGCTGTTTGTGTTCTAAATCCACCTCTAAACTGAGTTTTCCGAAATGATCCCCTGTATGGTGTGGATTATAGTGCACCCATTGCTTTTGCGGTATCAGAATCTTTATGCAATTTCTCAATGGCTGTATCAACTTCTGGGCCAAAAAGTAGTTTTTTATTGAACGGCATATTTAACACCGCTTGCTGTATTTCGGGTTTAAAGCCTTCGGGACCTGAGCCATGCATGCCTCCTTATGGTTACTGCAGTGTTGACACTTCTGATGGATACACCTACCTGTGGATTCCTCACCTAAAGAATTCTCCCCTCGCGCCAGCCCTCGACGGAAATTTCTTCTAGCTCTGCACGTCGACGATGACGTCACAATTGCCCGACTCCACGCGACGCCACATGACGTCATCCAGGCAATAAGAAGCCCTCGTCGACGTGCAGACGTCAGTTCCCTTTTTTCCGTGCCCGAATAACGGTTAATTCTTCGAGGCTCACAGGGAGCTACTGTTTCCAACGGCGGTTACGATGTCGCAACCTAGAAAATCCGGCTTTAAACCTTGTAGCCAGTGCGGGGGTCGGATGTCGGTTACCGACCCCCACGAAAACTGCCTCTGGTGCCTTAGTTCCGACCATGAGGTCAAGGCATGCGGTTCGTGCCAACGCATGAACCCTAAGGCACTTAAGGAGAGGGAGGCGAAGTTATTTTTGGCCCGGTCCAAGAAGAGGAAGGAGAGGCGTCGAGATCTTCGAGGTCTCGTCATCATCATAGTGACTCTCGGCGCCGTCATGGATCTCGGCGCCGATCGAGCAAGGGGCGGTCCAGATCTAGATCGACTTCTCCGTCGGCTCGGCGTTGTCCGACGTGGGAGATAAGCCCGACCGTCACCCCTCCGCCTCCAACGATCCCAACGTCACCCGGGTCGGTCTTTGAGGTCGAGCCTCCCCAGAGGCCTGAGGGTTCTCCGGGCCAGGAGTTACCTGGACCCTCTTCGGCAGCTTTGCCGGTGCCAGTGCAGCAGCAGCAGTACCCGGCTTTCCCGACTCTGGGATCGGATCCTGCAGCGTTTTTAAACGCTATGTATAACATCTTTGCTTCCATGACGCCGGGTGGAAGTCATGCAGGTCCGTCTGACCCTTTGGCCTATGATTTGGGTGTTCCGGCGTCTTACAGGTCGGCGCCGTTCACCCCGTTTTTGTCTGCTGCACCTGAAGCGGCGCCGATGCCTACGACGTCGCCCAGGATGGCTATACCTGTTACGGCGCCGTCGGATTCGCCTCGGATCCGATCGACGTCCAAGAACACTTTGGAGCCGGAGCCGGAGGCTTCGGACAAATCCGAGGTTCGGTGCCGACGAAGATCTTCGGTGTCGGCCGACGCCTTGTCGACTCCAGGCTTGGAGTCAAGACTTAGGTCAAGACGTCTGGCCCTTCGTCTCTTGGAGGAGGAGGAGTACGCAAGGCAACACCTGGAGGAAGGAGAAGGTATTGAGCCCTCAGGTGACTTCCAGGGACTGGACTCAGCTAGTGGCCTTGACACTACCCCGGAATGGGATCTAGCTTCCCCTGGAGAGGTCACGGAGGAAGCTGCTTCTTTCCATGCAGTCATTCGTAAGGCTGCAGACTTTTTGGATCTTCCCCTTCCTACCGCAGAAGTCAAGAGAAATTTATTGACAGAAGTCCTCCATCCGACGTCTGCTTCTGCTGAGCCTCTTCTACCATTCAATGAGGCTCTGCTGGACCCCATTAAGGATATCTGGCTGAAACCTGTATCCACCGATGCGGTCAACAGAGCGGTGGCTCGGCGGTACAGGACAGTGCCTGGGGATCCGGTGTTTCTTTCCAGGCAGCCAACTCCGGAGAGCCTAGTGGTCCAAGCTTCATGTTCTTCCAGATCCTCTCCTAGTTCATTTCCTGGGGCCCCTGCGGACAGGGAGTCAAAAAAGTTGGACCATACTGCTAAAAATACATTTTCATCTTGCAGTATGGCCCTAAAATCTTCCACTGGCACATGTATACTGGGGCGTTACATCCATGCCCTCATGGAAGAAGCGAAGTGCCACCCTAATTTGTCCCAGGAGATGCTGCAACTATTAGCGGATGCTCAGGCAGCTGCGACGCAAGTGATCCAGTCTGGATTGGACACTTCGGACTCGGTTGCTAGGGCTATGGGCACGACCATAGTATCTAGGAGGCAGTCTTGTCTTCGATCATCAGGCTTCTCGTCGGACGTGCAGACCACACTCCTTGATCTTCTGTTTGATGGAGAAAAGCTCTTCGGCTCTAAGGCTGACTCAGCCTTGGAACGTTTTAAAGAGAGCAGAGCGACAGCTAGGTCTTTGGGACTCCAGTCGTCGGCCTCATCCACCTTCTGAGGCTTTCGGAGATTTAAGGGATTTGGACGTGGTTCCTTTCGAGGAAGATTGCAAGGACCACAACAATCTACTTCTACCCTGCCTTACAGATCCTTTAGGGGCAGGGGCAGAGTCCGTACGAGAGGAGCCACCTTGCAGCACTCTGCCTCTTCCTCGGGAGGGGTGCAGCAAGGAAAGCAGCCGTAGTCCTCCACCACTCCCTGTCCATTCGTCTCCGGTAGGGGGGAGACTTGCCTCTTTTCTTCCAATGTGGGAGGTCAGAACATCGGCTCCTGGGTCATCGACATTGTGAAGAGGGGGTACGCTCTTCCCTTTCGGGAATTCCCTCTGACCTTCCCTCCCCACCCATCCTTCTGTTCGGAAGACCATCTTCTCCTGTTACAGCAGGAGGTATTATCCCTATTAGAAAAAGGTGCGATAGAGTTGGTTCCCGAGCAAGAGAGGGGTCAGGGGTGCTATTCAAGATACTTTCTGATTCCCAAAAAGGATGGTCAACTGAGACCGATTTTGGACTTGAGGATTTTGAATTGGTTCCTCAAACAGGAAAAGTTCAAAATGCTGACCCTCTCACAGGTTCTTTTGGCGTTGAACGAAGGAGACTGGATGTGTCGGTCGATTTGCAGGACGCGTATTTTCATATTCCGATCCTCAAATCGCACAGGAAGTATCTCCGGTTTGTAGTGGGATCGCAGCATTATCAGTTTGCGGTCCTCCCTTTTGGTCTTACTTCAGCACCTCGAGTCTTCACGAAGGTGATGGCGATTGTAGCAGCATAGCTCAGAAGAAGGGGGATAGCGGTGTTTAACCGATTGGTTAATCAAGGCCAAAACTCCGGAGTTTGTGCGGTGCCATCTCCAGTCGACGACTCAACTGTTGTACGACCTGGGTTTTTCAGTCAATGTACCCAAATCTCACCTGGAGCCCTCTCAACGCCTCCTGTTCATAGGGGCAGTATTGGACACGACATTGAATCGGGCCTTTCCTTCGCCCCAGCGGGTTCAGGACATACAGGCTTTGATTCCAATGTTTCGAAATGGAGCGGTAGTTCTAATCCTCAAGGTCCTTCGTCTGCTCGGTCTGTTTGCTTCTTGCATACTATTGGTCACTCATGCACGCTGGCACATGAGGGCTCTCCAATGGTGCGTCCGCAGGCAGTGGTTTCAACACAAAGGGGATCTCGAAGATTCGATAAAGATCTCCAGAGACACTGCGGAGGATCTTCGATGGTGGGCAGCTGTCGACAACCTGTCTCAAGGAAGGCCGTTCTCGCTGCCTCCTCCAGTGACCACGGTGGTAACGGATGCTTCCACTCTAGGGTGGGGAGCTCATCTGGGGGACCTGGAAATCAAAGGCCTTTAGTCTCCGGGGGAACAGAAGTTGCATATCAATCTGTTAGAGTTGCGGGCAGTACGTCTGGCACTCAAGGCCTTCCTCCCTTCCATTCGCGGTCAATCAGTCCAAGTTCTAACGGACACCACGACCGCGATGTGGTATATAAACAAACAGGGAGGAGTGGGGTCGTATCTTCTCTGCAGAGAAGCTCTTCGTCTCTGGTCCTGGCTTCAGGATCACAAGATCTGCTTAGTTGCACATCATTTGGCCGGAGTCCTGAACGTGCGTACAGACATTCTCAGTCGACGCAGCTCGGTCGATCACGAGTGGCGTCTTCATCCAGATCTAGTTCTGGGTATCTTCCGGTGGTGGGGATATCCACAAATAGATCTGTTTGCAACTCAAGAGAATGCGCAGTGTCTGCTATTTTGCAGCCTCCAGTATCCGGTGCAAGGAGCTTTGGGGGACACGTTTCAGATGTCCTGGAAGGGTCAGTTGCTTTACGCGTTTCCCCCCATACCCTTGATTCCTCGAGTTCTCAGGAAGATACGCCAAGACCAAGCTCAAGTCATCTTAATAGCTCCGGATTGGGCGAGAAGGGTGTGGTATTCGGACCTACTCCTACTCTCTGTGTCTTCCGCTCCGTCTCCCTTGCAGGGTGGACCTCCTCTCGCAGTCGCAGGGGCAGATTCTACACCCCCACCTCCAGAGCCTGCATCTTCATGCCTGGAGATTGAACGGGGCAATCTGAGTTCTTTTTCTCTCCCTCCAGATGTGGTGGAAGTTATTTTATCGGCCAAGCGACACTCCACCAAGTCAATCTATGCTAATCGTTGGGCTAAATTTACAAGCTGGTGTGGAGAGAACAGTTTAGATCCCTTAAAAGCTGGTTTATCTGAAATTTTGTCATTTGCACTCCATCTGGCACAGAGAGGTTGTGCGATTGCTACTGTTAAAGGTTATCTGTCTGCACTATCTGCTTTTCTGTGCCTTCCTGATCAACCGTCCTTCTTTAAATCACCAATTGTTTTAAAGTTTCTAAAGGGACTCACTAATAGGTATCCACCCACGCCATTCGTTATGCCTCAGTGGGATCTTAACTTAGTTTCAACTTTTCTTATGGGGGCTCCGTTCGAACCAATGCATTCTTGTTCTTTACGGTATCTGGTATTTAAAACTGTTTTTCTGGTGGCCATAACATCTGCCAGAAGGGTTAGCGAGCTTCAGGCTCTCTCGGTGGAAACCCCATACCTTTCTTTCTTTAAGGACAAAGTGGTGTTGAGGACCAAGGCGGCTTTCCTACCGAAGGTTGTTACACCATTTCACCCTGGGCAGTCGATTACTCTCTCTTCCTTTTACCCTCCACCTCACCCATCCAAAGAGGAAGAGAGGCTCCACCAGCTGGATCCGCGAAGAGCTCTGAGCTTCTACGTCGCCAGGACGAAAGAGTTCAGACAGGATGAACAGCTCTTCGTTGGATACGTGTGGAAGAGGAAAGGTAGAGCGGTCCACAAGAGAACGCTATCCAGGTGGGTCATTCTATGTATTAAGATCTGCTATTCTTTGGCGAAGAAGGATCCACCTGTGGGGATTCGTGCCCATTCCACCAGAGCCAAAGCAGCTTCATCAGCTTTGGCTAGAGGTGTTCCTGTGGCTGACATCTGCAGGGCAGCGACTTGGGCGTCCCTCCATACTTTTGCCAAGCATTACTGTTTGGACTCTGAGGTTAGGAGGGATGGCCATTTTGCTCGCTCGGTGCTGCAAGATTTCTTGGTTTGGCCATTCGGGCACCCACCACCGGAGGTTTTACTGCTTGGGGACTCTATTCTTTAGGTGAGGAATCCACAGGTAGGTGTATCCATCAGAAGAATAAGTTACTTACCTTCGGTAACGCTTTTTCTGGTGGATACAATAACTACCTGTGGATTCCTCACGGTCCCACCCACCTCCCCGTTGCCTGACTGGTCAAACCAAGATCTCTTTGGGTGCGCATCCTTGATCTTGTAATATATGTATATAGCCGTTTCATGCATATAGTTATATTCATTGTATATACTTTTCCTTTGCACATTAAGATTGTGAAAGGGACCTTTTGGACTGGATTTGTACATATATATGTTTATTTCTGTCTCGGATTGAGCATTCTTAACTGTGATTTTATTGAGTTTTATATTAAATGTTTTATTTTCATCTATTCTGGATGAATGTGTACTTTTTAGGTTTAACCTGTTCGCCTCTATGGCACGTAAAAAAAATGGTGATAACTGACGTCTGCACATCGACGAGGGCTTCTTATTGCCTGGATGACGTCATGTGGCGTCGCGTGGAGTCCGGCGATGTGCAGAGCTAGAAGAAATTTCCGTCGAGGGCTGGCGCGAGGGGAGAATTCTTTAGGTGAGGAATCCACAGGTAGTTATTGTATCCACCAGAAAAAGCGTTACCGAAGGTAAGTAACTTATTCTTCTCGCAGCGTTGTCTGCTGCTTCTAGGGCAGATCTAATTTGATTATTTGTGATGGCTTGCCCTTCCTCCACTATTTGCTGTGCCCTTTTCTGATGTTCTTTGGGGAGATGCTGAATTATGTCTTGCATCTCATCCCAATGGGCCCTGTCGTATCTAGCTAACAGTGCCTGTGAGTTAGCTATCCTCCATTGATTTGCTGCTTGGGATGTAACTCTCTTCCCTGCAGCAGAAAACTTCCTGCTTTCTTTGTCTGGTGGGGGTGCATCACCTGATGACTGAGTTTGCCCTTTTTCTGGCAGCGCTTACTACTACAGAATCAGGAGGAACTTGTTTAGTTATGTAATCAGGATCAGAGGGAGGTGGTTTGTATTTTTTCTCTATCCTGGGTGTAATTATCTTTGCTTTAACTGGCTCTTTAAATATTTGATCGGCGTGTTTTAGCATGCCTGGCAACATGGGAGGGACTGATATTTTGAATGTATGGAGGAGAGTATATTAAACAAAAAAACCTCTTCCAACGGTTCAGTGTGCATGGTGACACCATGGTATGCTGCAGCCCTGGCTAAAACCTGATTGTACACAGTGCTATCCTCAGGAGGTGAAGGCTTAAAGGGATAGCAGTCAGGGTCATTGCTGGGAATGGGATCTGGATCATAAGGATCCCAAGGATCTACATTGTCCTGTTGTGAGTCAAAAGAATGTGATGGTGACTGCACTGGTGTAGGACTGGTAGGAGGAATGGTATGCAGGTGTAGAGAATGAGGAGGAGAAAATTGAGGAGGCGGTGGTTTCTCCTTAGGCTTTGGAACTTTAGCTGGAGGTTGCATAGTGTCCAATTCCTCCTGAAAGGCTAGCTTCCTCTTAGGTTTTAGAGGAGGTGCTGTTAGGATTCTGCCAGTTTCTTTGTGGATATGAATCCTGGCTTGCCTCTCCTCCATTACTTCAAGTATTGGCTGTACTTGAGTCTTCTCTTCAGAGGTTTTGTGGCTTTCTTTTAGTCTTTTTGAAAGTCCATGTTCCTCTGTGTATCCTGCTCTTTTCGGTTCAGAAGCCAGCTTTTTTGATATCGAAAAATATGGTGTAGGGTATGTTCTCGGCTCTGAAAGGGATTTCCGAATTTTCGACTCTGAAAAATGGTGTTTGCTCGAGTCGGACACAGAGCCTTCTATCGACTCCGATGGTTTCGAAGGAGTGGCCTTTTTCAGTCCCGAACTCGCAGTTTGGTCACCGGATGTCTTTTTTCGGGTCAAGCTATGGCCTTCCGGCAGTGGCGTACCCAAGGCCTTATGTTTCGGTCTTTGTGATGGTACAGGGGCAGGCGTACTCACATATTGGGACAAGATGGCCACAGCACACAGAGAGTAATGTCCAACAGTAAAACGAGAATAGGTAATCTTGGTGTCGTAATGAGTTGGGAGAAGTATGAAGTTGAAGCGAGTCTCAAATCCTGTTTGCAGATGGTATCTTTATTTGTAAGTGTTAGAAATCATTGAGTCATCATGGAGATACAGCCAACACGTGTTGATTGAGTGGGCTTAGTATAGTCATAAAGCTGTAATTAGTATGGCTGCGCCAAGCAGCTGTAGGTGCGTAGGTGGGGAGCTTGTATGATACTGCAGATAGAGGAGGCCCTGATAAGCCTGTCACCATAACCGGGAAGCAGAATGGCGGTGAGCTCAGAGTGAACGCGAGGTCATGTAATCATGACATCATTGGCTGTATCTCCATGATGACTCAATGATTTCTAACACTTACAAATAAAGATACCATCTGCAAACAGGATTTGAGACTCGCTTCAACTTCATACTTCTCCCAACTCATTACGACACCAGGATTACCTATTCTCGTTTTACTGTTGGACATTACTCTCTGTGTGCTTTGGTCAAACTGAGGTCCCACCTGCAGATTACGTCTTTTGATTTTGTCTCTCTTCTGCACCCTGAAGGTGAATTTTCTCCTTGTCTTGAAGAGTGCATCTTGAGAAGTTCCTCAGATATGGCAAGTGCCAGAAACATGAGTATCTGGAAGACAGAGAATACATACTCTGTGAGAATCTGTCTTCGCCTTTTTAATCCCAGTCTGGGCACTTATCAAAAAGAGATGTCATTTGTGAAAAATTGGCCAAGCTCAATGCTCCAGGGTCCTGTCAGCAGGAGTTGGAAACAAAAATGGCAGCAGCTGCCACCAGCAGTGCATGATGGGATACTGGTGGTCTCTGGGTTCTTAAAGGAACATCTTCTATTTTAGCCATATAATGCCACCTATGATGCTACTCTGTCCTACTCTCCTTCATCTCAATCATAAAAAGGGTGTGTGAGGGAGATTTGTTCTGATTACAAATTAGTCTCATATTATAATGTACTGGCCGTTTGGCCAGGGTAGACTATGTACATAGGCTGCATTATTTGTCTCTTTCTTAAATGTCTTTACAGGCCTTCCTGAAGAAAGGCAAACATCTCCACTTAGGAATGTATATTTTAAAGAAGTGCTCCGGGGTCAGGTCTATTCAAGGCTTATGACTCTACATGGAAATCCCCTACCAGAAGACATCTCTTCCTTGCTTGGTCTCACCAGATATATGACAACAACTTTCTGGGCTTCGTCAGGAGATTGGCACCTTAGCAATTTTTGCATTTGAAGTAAGCACTGTCACATAAAATTCTGTGAGCTAGTAGGACGACCAGCTAAATACTTTCATACAAAGGATGCTAAACCTTTCAAATAGTTTGAGACAGTCCAAAACACCAAACTTAATAGATTCTATAGATGAGACTTTCATAAAAGTTTTGATCCATATGTTATAATGAAGACGTACTCCCCACTTTTTGAAGTCAGTCTTTATTTTTCATCTCTACTGCTCCAACTCTTCAGGCTCTCCATCTCTTCATGCTCTCCCTGCCGCCTTTCCCTCCTCACCTCACTCTCAACATTCTACTCTGAATTCTAACGCTATCCAACTATTAAAAATACAAAACGTATTTACTAAGAAATATTCCCAGCATTACTTATTCTTTTAGAAAGGTATATTACAACAATATGTCTTCAACCGGATGACATTTCTTAGGTTTCTCAAAATTGTGGGTTCTGAAAAGCCCCATCATTCCCTGTTCAAGCAAGTCTGATTAATTATTAGTGATTTTATCTTAGTACACAGATGGCTTTCACTCCCTTGGTAGCCAACAGACAGAAAAAAGAAAATGTTACTTACACTGTAAGCATCTGATCATACTATGTAGTGCTGTAGATTTGCATGCTTTACATACTCCTTCCATCCAAAGCTTGGCTCAGACATTTACAAGTTAAGCAAGTAAGCCTGTTAAGTCACAAGATGCAAGGTGTCTCTCCACTTCTTGGTGTACACTGCACGTGGGCTGCAAGTTCATGTTAGATTGTTTTCGCACAGTGGGTGAGTGTATATATGGAGTGTTAATGTATATAAGATGTGTGAAGTGTAATGCACAGTGAAAATAATCTAATTCAGAGATCAGCAAAACCATGAGCTTATAGGGAGAAAGGTGGATGCATGTGAATATACAGCACTACATGCTATGAACAGATGCTTACAGGGTGAGTAGCATGTATGGCTATAGACACACTTAGCATTGGCTGCAAAGCAGTGCCCTGCAGAAGAGGTCGCTAGTGTGTGGATGATGTAGATGTCTGGAACAAAGTCTTTAACACCTCCTAGACTACCATGGCCAGTTGGCAGACAGAGATGTCCATAGAGTAGTGCTTAGTAAAGGTGGGTGGAATTGACTAAGTGGCTGCTGTGCAAATATCCACTAGTGGGATGTTATCAAGAAACACCAAGGTTGCTCCATTCTTACTAGTGAAGTGTACCCTGGGCAGAGAAGGCAGGACATTTCCACTAGCTATGTCTGTCTTGAAGATGGGATGCCTTCTTCCTGGAGATGGGATGACTTCTGTGAGGCTATACAAAAGGCAACAAATTGCTGATTCAATTTACGGAAAGGCTTGGTCCTATCAATATAATACATAAGGGATCCTATGTCATCTAATGCGTACAACACTCTTTCAGCGACCGAATCTGGAAACTGGGAACTCTATGGTTTGCTTAAGGTACAAGGGTGACACTACCTTAGGAAGGAACTTACGATTTGTTCTAACAACCCTGTCCATTCGTACTTTTATTAAGAGCTCTTGTAGGGTGAGCACTTGCAGTTCACTGGTGCATATAAGCAATGCAATGGCCACTAGGAAGGCCATCTTCCAGGAGAGCAACAGAAAAGGGAATGAGTGCATAGGTTCAAAGAGTGGTGCAATGAGCCTAGTGAGGAATATATTGAGATTCCGTACGGTAGCATAAGGCAGTCTCTGGGGGGGGGGGGGAAAGAGATATTTAACTTTCGGAGACACTCAATGAAGGCCCATACAACTGGAATTCTAAAGAGGAATTAATGCTCTCAATTCTGCACATAGGCTGCAAATGCAGCCAAGTGCAAGAAAATAGAAGTGATGGCAATACCTGCTTTGTGCAAGAGGTAACCAATAATATCCTGATCAGCCTTGGAAATACAGTACTGAACAAACTTTTTCCATTTTGAAGCATAACAGGCCTGTGTTATGGGCTGTTGGGCTTCCGTAAAGTTAGACATACATGTGTGGGAAAGGCTAAGGTACCAGGATTCTGGGATCTTACACAATCACAATATTGAGTTGACTGGGTATAGATACCTCACAGTGCCTTGTCTCTGTGTGAGAAGATCTTGCCTGAGCAGTCCTGCTTGTGAAAGCAGACTGATTTCTCCAAGAGCTTGGAGTACCAAGGTTGTAACTACTAGAATGAACATTGGTGCTGTGTGCCTCAACTTACTCACCACATAGGGAAGCAGAGAGAGCTGGAAAAACATAGGCAAGTATCCCTGATGAAATAATACATACTACATTGCCCCTGGACTCTGGCGTTGGTACCCGGAGGTGAAGTTTGGTCGTGTTACATTTTCTGTGATGGCAACTGGGTCTAACTGTTAGGGTGCCACAATGGTGTAGGTATTCCCCCCCCCGTGGACCCTGTTTCTGCAGGTAGTACATGTCAGTCCTGTTGTCTGTCTTGAGATACCAAATTACTTGTTCGAAGGCTTTTAGAGATGAGAGAGTGGTTAAGATATCGAGATAGTTGACGTTCCCTGTACAGTCATCCTATGAAAAAGGAGTCTGTGGAAGTGGGCACCTGCTGTATGGTGAGTGTAAAGGGCCTGGCTTGAAATAAGTTGTTACTGTTCCCCCACTGCAGAGAGCAGTGTGCCCTGCCCTGTACCAACAAGAGGTCTTCCTCCTCCTGGGGCCACTGAACAGGGATTCACGCTTACAGGATGAGCACACGAAGCCATGTGTGGGGATGGGCAACGGCAATAGACAAGGCCAACAATCCTAGAAGGCGATTTATTGCTCTTATTGTGAGCTGACAATTGGGCAGAAAAAGAGGTAAAAGCTGCTAAAAGGCCACCACTTTCTGCTGGTTGTGGTAATCTTTCTCTGAGACTGCATCCAACTCGAAAGCTTGGTGGAGTTTATGGTGAACCCCAGGCTGTGGAGAAAGGACACAATCTGTGTGGTCTAGGCACTGCAGCCTGCCGCTAGTCTTGAACAGCCAATCTTCGAGATAGTGAAAGACGTGCATGACCCCCCCCTTCTCCAAAGCATGGCCAACACTGCTAGGCACTTCGTAAACATTCTCTGAGCCGTGGTGACCCCGAAAGGAAGTGTTCTGAATTGGTAGGCTTGTCCACTTAACACAAAGCAAAGGCAACATCGATGAGCAGTATGGATGGGTATATGAAAATAGGCATCCTACAGATCAAGTGCCATCATGTAATCGCTCTTCTGTAGAAGGGGGATAACATCCTGCAGAGCTCTGTTGCAAAAAATATTCTACCAGGATGTAGCATTTGAGGCCTTTAGTTGAGCAAAGGCCAGAGAGAGTTGTCCTTTTTGGGGATACGAAAGCAGAGAAGTGGCACTGTTGTCTTGTTCCACCCTGTTTACGGTGCCCTTTGTAGAAGGGTGTGTACTTCTTCCTGAAGGAGGTAGAGGTTTGTTTGCTGAGACGGTGTGTTTGTGGTGGGAAGTTGCGAGAGGTTGTGTATAGTTAAAGGCAATAGCGGTATTGGACCTCCCCTAGAAACTACTGGTTGGCTACGATTTCCTCCTGAAAGAAGTTGTGTTGTTTCTCTCCCAACAGGTGGCTCATGATGGGGCAGGTGAGGAAAGCCACAGTTTGGAGGTGGCAGCTCCTTTGCTGGAGCAATCTATGCCCCCCACCTGTCACCCCTTGTTGTACCCCCTCTCAGCTTGCTGCTGACAAGACTGCTGCTCCCCCTGGTATGAGTGAGGCTGATCCGACAAGGTTACTTTATTTCCTTCCCCTGGGCTGCTGCTTTCAAAAGGAGTGGTTTTGGCCACCCACATGATCTTTATTATCTCTGTATCTTACATTTTTCGCAGCATCTAGACAACCTAAGGTCTGAAAATGTGCTTCACATTGAACAGGAGGTTGAGGAAATGTTGCTTGACTTGAGAGAAATTGAACCAGGCATGGCATCTGAGGCTAATGCTGGTATTAATATTCCTAGAGGCTGTGTTAGCAGCATCTAAGGCACAGCAAATGCTGGTGTTTAGAGATGACTTTGCACCCAGGTACTATCCCCTCCCCTAAAGTTCTGTACTCCTCTGGGAGATGCCTAAATGTACCTGTGCACCCTTCCTCTGGGCCCAATCATATGCCAACGAGTTGCTGCTCCCGCTCTTGCCCATCGCATGAATCTTTTTACTCTCGTCTGGAGGAGTGGGCAGAAAAAAGTTGGTAGCCGATGTGGACCACCTTAGAGTTGCGAGGAACTTGGCACTTGATGTATACTGAGTAACAGGGGGTGGGGGCTCTGAATATCTTATCAAGCCTTTGCTCACTACCTTGGTCTTGACAGGCTCCACAGAGTTAACCAGGGGAGATTTTAGTTTACTCTTGAGGACAGTTAAAGGTTGTACAGTGGCCTCTGACTTGAAGAGGGCCAAATTACCTCATGATAGGCTGTGATGTTGTCAGGGAGTGAGGACGTTACTCAGTAGCGTTTGAAATATGGATCACTTGGGTGATAACCATCCCAGGGGTCATCAATGGCACCTGGCCCTGACAGCTGATTATAGGAGTCAAAGGGCACATAAGGACTGCCTGGCTCTGAATATGAGAGAAGGGAAAACTCTGCCTCTTGAGGAGACAATGTTGGTGGTATGTCTGGGTGTAGTGGAGCGGTGGTAGGGGGATAGCTGGGCTTTGTGGCAGAGAAAGCGGTCTGGTGGCTTCTTTGGTGCTGGCTCTTCGGAGGGAGTCTCAGAGGAAGGTTTCCCCTCGAAGGCCAGTCTCCTCTTTCATGGAAGTGGCTTGGGCTCTTTGGTTGTCAGTGGAGGCGTCTTCGCTGAGGTTTTGCCCATAGCAGGGTGGATTAACAGGCTCCTCTGACTGGCATGGAGTTCTTGTTAAATTTTCAAGGGTATCGGAGCCTTGACGGCCTTGGCTCAGAACATAGAGGTCTTGAAGCTGGTGTTACTTTCGCCTTCGAGGAGGACTTCAGTACTGATAAAAGTTTGCCCAACAATGGAGTCTTGTGCCCAGTTGCAAAAGGAGCCTTAAGTGCTGGCTTCAGGTGTGGGTGATGGTGCTCTAGCTCAACGGCTGATGAGTGTGGACGCCCTTACATGGAGGCTTGCTCAGCTCCAACAGTTTTAGCCAATGATGACAGGAACCCAAAGGCAGCAATGGCTCTTTGCTAGACTTTTCTTTCTGTTTGTCCTCAGGGCTAAACACCAGACTCCTGCGGGAGTGGTGCTCCACTTCAGCGTGGGACTTCTTTTGGGGAACTGGCGTGGGAGTTTTTTTTTTTTTTTTTTCACCAAACTGTTTTTATTGGTATTTGTTTCAGCACAATAGCATGTACAGTATATCGACATATTCTACGAGTGTGTCCATGTTGGGTTCCAAACTCAACCGCAACAGTTACAGCATATTTTGACAAACCAAATACACATTTCAGTTTCTTGTATTGTGTATCTATGTTATGTATAAAGTTAACTAAACTAAAACTAAACACACCTCCCTGCCTCCCCCATCCCCTGTGCTTCCATTTGTCTATCTGGTAAGTGCATTCAGGGTGCTATCAGAGTTCACCTCCAGCTTATACATAATCTGACACATCTGGACTATCCCCCATTCACCCTCTATTCTCAGGCCTCCCTTCCCGCCGGCCTTTTGTCATCAATGCTGTTGGCTGCTCCCTAGAGTCTGGTGTGTTACCTCCTTGGGGTCTGGGATCAGGAGGTTCTGTTAGGGTTTGTATCATTGCTCCCCATGCAAGCACGTCATCTGACACCCTCTCATCTCTGCACGTCTTCCTCTTGTGCGCTTCTTGTGCTCCCTCACACTCCAATAGGTCTCTCCTCCATTCCTGCTATGAGGGGAGAAGTGGGCTCAGCCACCTAAAAGTGATACGTCGTTTGGCTAATATAAGGCCCAGCATTGTACATTTCCTATTCAGTTTCTTCCTAGTTTTGTCAGCGAGCAGACCTAGGAGACATTGCTTGATGGAGTGTGGGACGTCCCACCCCCTTATCCACTTAATTTGGGCCAGTATCTCCACCCAGTATTTCGAAATTACTGAGCAGTTCCAGACTATGTGGAAGCATCTCGCTTCTACATCTTACACAACTCTAGTCTCTGGTTGGGTATGTGGTATGGGGTCTCTAATGGGAGAGGTAGGCTATGTGTATAAAATGATATTGAACTGTTTGAATCGTGCATTTATCGACACCCCTGTGTATTTTCTGCCAGTCCTTGGGATTATAGGGTTATCACTAACGTGCTGCCAGGCTTACCTGACTCACAAAGGTGTTGTCCTTTTGTCTGCGTACAGAGCTCGATATAGTTGTGTAATAAATTTTCGGTCCCCTGCTAGAGACAGTAGGGCAACCATCATCTGCGCGGGTTCAGCGGTCTCAGGGATCGACGGACACACTTTCCCTGGCTGTGAAGGATATTTTTGTATATTGGAGAAATGGTGGTATGGGAGGTCTGGGACTGATGGCCTATTCATTACCCTATACATAGGCGTGGTGCATATGCTGCTAGTCTTCGGTTTTGGCTTGGCAATGCCCATTTCCTAGAGTTCGGACTCACTGGAAGACACAGTCTCTGGACTGGGTGGTGGTTGCGCAACCAGAAGACCCAAAGGTCGGGCATCCTTTTGTTCTTCTGTGCCAAACATCTCCATGTTTTACCCCATTGGGGTCTGCTGTCTTGCTCCTGGTACGTCCTCAGATGTGCACAGTGCCGCTCCCTTCGGCAGCAGTGTGCCGCCTTAGATATGAAAGCGACGAACAACGCACAGGAGCTGTCACCATGGTCTGGGAGACAGACACAAATTACACACATGGAGGTCTGCTTACAAGTGAATTTAAGCATGGACAATTCTGCCCGTTCCATCACCCATGCAGCATTCTCTAGCAATGGGGGACTGAAGATGGCACTCTGCCATTGCCGAACTGTCTTCACACGTCGGGGAGATTAAAAGAACGGGGCTTACTTAAATCTGATGCAATGGAATTGCTTAGGAACTGAAAAGGGCTGACTGAACATGTTCACAAAACATGGAGCTCGGAACCCAATCAATATATGTCTGAAACAGATATCGGGGAAAAAATTAACATACAAATGTCCCAGCCCAACACTAAATGCCAGGAATGTGCTAAGCGTGTGTAGCTACAGCCCCACATGCAAGGAACAAATGCATTAAAAAAAAAAAAAATGTACATTAAAAATAAAATCCTACTTTAAATTTTAGCCATGAGTGGAGAATTAATTTGTAAAAGCTAGTTCTAGCAACCTAATCTTGTCTGAAAATTTGTTGGGGACTAAGGTCTACTCGCTTCACCTGTTGAGGTAAGATATAAAAACTATTTAAAGGAGAAAACCTAGGCTCCTGAGGGACATACCCACATGGCTACATCATGCATTAATCAAACCATAAGAAAGGAACTCCTTAATGTCACCACTGGACATGTGTTGTTCAACCACCTAGTGACTGCATCTAGTTTAGAAGAACTCCTTAATGTTTTGTAGGCCTCTGACTGGGCATCTGTTGCTCTGCCATCTAGTGACAACTTTTTTAGGAGGAATACTACAAGTGGTTTGGGGAGTGGTGCCTTCTGGTAGCCGTATGGAAATACTATTTGGGTCAGGCTGTTGTATGGTGGCCACTTTCATGCCATTTGCGAAGTTTCCTGTGGAAAAACACCAGGAAGTGACTCAATATCTAACTGTGCCCCATGCACTACGTGAAATCGCCATGTCTAAGACTCGCCTTCATACTCTGTTTTCCATGTTTCTCTTTCAAATACCATCCAGAGCAGGATCCAGGAGAATTAAAGACCCTTTTTTAAAACATTCCTTAAAATTGGACACATTTGGCACAGCTTAACTGTTTATAAAGAACGGTTTTATTGAGCAAGCTCTCGCACACATCAATAGTCACAGGTTTTAGTCCACAGTTGGCTGGTAACCAGTAACTGGCAATTCAACTGCACATTTGGATTCAGAGTGTCCATCACAGTTAATAAGCCAGGTAAAGCAAATTCATTTTTTTCTTTACTCCAGTTTACACATTTTAGTAAGTTTGCACTGTGGTACAAAAGGCATGGCTTTGAAATCCATTAAGTGTTGGAGATGAGTGCCATGATAGAGCTCCATGGCAACGTGAAGCAAACACGACTGCTCACAATGTCACTTAGGCTGCCCACAGAAAGAGCGTGTACGACCAAAGTAAACAGCTACACTGCTACACTCCGTAACATATGTCTATCATGTCAAACATTATTTAGCATTCAACACTTTCCCAAGCAACAGCGGTCTCGGACATTTTCCAAACAAAAAAAGTGAAACAAAAAGCTAAAACAGGACAGGGTGCCAAAAATAGAACTACATCATAATCATAAAAGTCTGAAATGTTAAATATTAAACAAATGAAAAAAAAACACCTGCATATTTCAAGCAGAGAACCAAACACCATTCCTCGGGACAGAAAATCAATCTTTCCGCAACCCAATCAGTTCATACTTCCATAGGCCAACATCTGTGCCTTCCAAAGTAGGGAAACTGGTCGAAAACTAGGAAGGTTGCACACTCTCCACTGAACATGTACTGTTGACAAATCATGTATTGGTGTAAAACAAGGAATACAAAATACCACATTTATATCTCTGGCCATCAGTCACTTACCATCACAATAAAATATGATTTCCAAATTAAAAATGGGAAACAAGAGACACATTTTAGGGTTATGAGGAAACTGTAGAGTAGACACATGGTCCTTCTATTACAACAGAAGAGCATATAGGGAGCAGTACCTGTGACGTAGGAGTAACAGGGAAAGAGAGGCTTGACACAATACAGGCCACACAAACCTGCAGAACTTACTGGCTAATGAAGTCATCCTCGGTGATGACCCTATTCACCCCTCGCCTCAGTTTATGCTCACTTACTTTACATCCACCTACGCTTGTGTCTTCACTTACATTAACCACACAGATTAAGAATCATGACTTTCAAACTCTATTTATTTAGCTAAACCTTCTCGAATCTAGTCTCAAAATACTAGCTGCCACAGGTTTCAATCTTTTAAACTCTAAAAGAGATGGGCAGAATTTCAAAGTTCTACATATTCGTCAGTGTAAACAATCTTTCTTATTTCTTGCAAGATTCATCTAACTCTCTGGCTGAATTTCTAACACCAACTGAACACCAAATATTCTACACTGGTGGTGGTAAGCAACTATCAGACCAGCACCAAGAGAGGCGTTGGCACAGGGAGATGAGAATTGTTACTACTACTTTCTTAAGCCTCAAGTGATGTGAATAGATCTTTCTGTGACATCAGATCCTATATGAACTTCCACTGAATAACACTCCACACAGTCTGCAAGACTCTACCCATTATCTCATGCCATGTCTTCTTGGAATCAGGTATTTTCAGTGTGGCACCAAAAGCGACCAGCCCATACCTGTGACATCACAGAAATCCAAGATACAAAATGGACTCCACACAACTGTGGCAATCTGCAGAAATTATATGCAAAGTTCTCATACAAACTTCGCAGGGATCTAAAACATCACTGAACAATACAGAACAGAGGACTGCAACTCTATTGTCTGCTTAAAAGCCCAAGGCGGGCCACAGTCTGTGACTTAATCAATATTTTAAACTAAGTAAAAGAACACGATGATTGTTGCAATCAGTCATTTTATATGCTTTGTTGTATGAGAAACTCAAACTTCCATCTGATTTTTAGCCCTTCTCTTTATGCAGCAGTATACAGTCTATCAGATTTCTCCCTGCATTTAGCGTGAAATCTAACTCTAAATCTAAAGGGAACAAATGAAATGGCAGACTCCTGGGTAGTTCATCTGTAAAGGCATATTTCAGGACTGGAATATGCAGTCCTCTGTTTTGTATCGTCAACTTCTTTGTAAGGCTCAGTGTCTTCGGAGATGTATTCAAGCGAAGGGCAGCGTTACCATCAACAGAGACATAGAAATTAATTAAGAAACAAAACACTTCTCAATATTGTGGCCAATATCCATTGACCAAATAAATTTAGCTTTGAAGTGAGAGAGACCAGCAAAGGGGAGCTGTTCAGGCTCCCAAAGGCAAGCTAGGCGCGATCCTTGAACGCTTTAATATTTAGGAGCATTTCAACCTGCTTCAGGTGAGGTCACATTGGCTACATAAAAGAAACACTCAGAATATGAATCAAAATTCCAGCACTTAAGGCATTTGATTGCACTTTGAAGACCAGGAGGAGAGAAAGACTGAGAAGAAGTGAGTTTTTATGAATAACTCCTATTCTGTTAGCAGAGGCCCACTAAATCTGAAAATACTTTTCCCCTGTAAAAGAAAAAAATGTATAAAATCTCGCGTCAGCAATGCAGATTCCAGAAGCACACAGGAGTAGCATCACGCCATACGCAAATACACTTAGTGGGAAATCACGGTCAGGATGTCTTGAAGCTCAATCATGATTAAATGGAGACTGCAGCTGGACTACCTGCAATGCCCCACTGCATCCAAGGCCTCTTAGGTCCTGGCATAAATGGGCATTAGGAAAAATATATATGTATTTATCCAATAAAAGAAGTCCACTTCAAGATGCACAGCTCTTCTCACTGACAGCAGACATCAGAGAGATCAGTGGCGTGATGCTGCTAACGATCCGGCCGCTGCACACAGAAGACTTTGGCTTGGTGATCTCCGGAGGCTGTCACTACCGTGGAGGCATCCCTGAAGAGAGAAGGAATAACAACATCACACATATTAGCACAGTGAAACATGCACTGTGGAATCCTATTGGCTCAGGCATAAAACCAACACGTTGGCCGATGGGTGGTCATAACCATACGCTGGCTTAGTCAATGCTGTAATCTTCAGTAGGGGTGTCATGAGACCAAAAAACACTGTGTGCTGGACCACATTTATGGTTGAAGCATACACTGGCACTTCTGCCATAAACTCTCAGCTTTGCCCATTCATCTGCATCCTTATTGCTGCATAATCATTTTATCTTTGTGTGGTTTACATGATTGAGAAAACATGCAAAACTAGTGGCACTAGGTTAATGCACTCCTAACTCATTCAGAAATTGTTAACACTTAGTCTTTGTGTGATCTGCATTTTAATGCATGCAAGTTATGGACCTTATCCACTTCTCGGCTTCAGAAAGTATTGTATTTTTCTTTTTCATTCTAGTTGATAATCATTTGTTCTCAAGGGATACACATTTGGGGAAGCCTCGTCTAATGTATAACATACCCTCCTGCTACATATCTTATTATAAGACCTGATATGGAAGAATGTGATGCAATTTGACCAAGTGACGCTAGCTGTATAAATCTTAGACTTTTCTACCAAAGGTGATATAGCGACATAAAAGCACCACCTTCACTGATGTCAATTCCCCTTTATTTCGCCTCTGTAAGCCACAGAAAAAAGTAAACTATCTGAAAGCCGATAAAGCCTCATTAAAACACATGTATCGTCAAAAGGCAGTAGGATAACAAGTAATCTGGAGGAATGTAAAGCATTCAAAAGAAACAGCATTACCAAACGTAACTTATTTTTCCAGCGTATGCAACATCCCACAGATTCCTTGTTGCAGAAAACTTCACCCAACAAAAGATAGGCTAGAAAACGATGAAGAAAATAACCATAAAACTGCACTTACCACTGACACATAACGGCTCCACAAGAATCCAAACGAACCAACCCCCCTCCCCCAACCACCACTAAACTCAAATTCTCAAAAGATGGTTTCTATACTATAATTCTTGAGATAAATTTATGGTCAATTATTTATTTTCAAAAGGTCTGTACAAGACGTCAATACAGTGTTAAAATCTGGGTTACAAAAAAAAAAAAAGGTTTTGCAAACAAAAAGTTGCTTGTTCAAAAATATCTTCATGCAATAAGAAAAAATATGGCAGGTTTGAATCCGGAAGACCGTCTACATTCCACATCAACGATGTAAAATATATAAACAACTTAACTAACCAAAGAATACATCACTGTGTGAAAACCTACGTTACTGTTTTAACTCCTTCTATGTGTCGAACGGCTTGGAGCCGTCCAACACAGCGGTGCTTGTGTGCAGGACGGATCCAAGACTTCCTCGCACATGAGACAAGAAATCCTTCTGGTGCAGGCACCAGAGGGATTTCTTGGTCCTAAAAACAGTCTCTGGAGCCGAGGAAGAGCTTCCCAAGCACATGAGGCTCTTTTTAGGTTTTCAGTGAAATGACGATCAGCGCGCATGACATCATTGCAGACATCATTCCACTGAAAACGAAAGTGTAATAAGCAGATCAACTATCTCAGTCCCCCTGAAAACCGATACAGACGAGAGAGGTATCATTGAAAAGGTGAGCATCTCCCCTCGGCAATAGTACCCTAGTGAATCCTTGCTTGAGGACTGCCGTAGGAGGGCGATCCTGAAGCAGGAATCCACCACTAGACACCTCGGAGGGGAGGTGCAACTGCTTCAGCAAGGGCTTTTGCTCCCCCAGGCATTTTTTTTTTACCCAAATTCAGTCTTTTCCGCCCCTCCCAGAGGCAGATGAGGGGCAACAGGGAATTCTGTTTATTGGTTAAGTAGAGGTGAGGGGGTGCCCAAAATCGGAATACCAATGCCCACACCCTGCCAAAAAACAAATGAGCACAGTCTTTCTGCCCTTCTGGGGGGCAGATGAGGGTTATTATCTCCGATCTGCGCGTGGGGGGGGGAGGGGAGGATGCACTAGACACCAGCAATTGTATTTTTTTTTTGTTATAAAAGGTTGTGTGCTGCCCATCACTACCCCAAATAAATGGGGACTTAATACTTTCTGACCATCCCCCCTCCCAAAACCCACAAAGAGTGGACGAACGCCCACTAGGCACAGGGATTTTTTTTTTTTAGATAGGTCTAGGGGTGGGGACTACCCAGAATGGGCATGGCAATACCCCCATTTCCCCCCAAAACGGGCACAGTCTTTCTGTCTCCCATGGGGGGCAGATGGGGTAATTACCCCTGATCTGCCCCCTGGTGGTGGGTGGGGTCTTGAAAGCCGACTAGACACCAGGGAACAATACTTTTTTTTTTTTTTTTTTTAAGGACGGGTTTGGGCTGTGGGCTTGGTCCTGCCCCTGCCCCATATAAATGGGGACAAAGTCTTTCTGCTGCCCCAGGAGGCAGAAAGCCCACTACACGCCAGGGAATAAAAATAATAATTATTTTTTTTTTAAGAGGGGTGTGGGATGCCCACCATGGGTATGGCCATGTCCCAACCCCAAATACATGGGGACACAGTCTTTCTACCCCCTTAGGGGCAGATGAAGGTAATTAACCCTGATCAGTCCCCCAGGGGAGCAAGACACCCCTCTAGACGCCAATGAATAAAAACAACAACAAAAAATAGAGGGGTGAGGGCAGTCCACAACCATGGGCATGGTTATGCCCCCACCACAACTGGCGGTGCAACAGTCTTTCTGCTTCCCCTGTGGGCCAAAGAATCTCATCCTAATGGCAAGCAAGAGGACATTTGACTCTTTTGGGTTTTGATTTTATATATGGGCTGAGAAAACTTGGCTAACTCCCAATATCATCCCACTTGCAGTGGTGAACAGCTTAACTTTTTGGGCTTCAGTAGGCTGCCACCTGGAAAAACATACCAGACACTTCTGAAAGCTAGACATCTTCAGAGGGGGTGTCCAGGGTGGTATTCTTCACTTGCGCCCCCACACCATTTGCTTGCCCACAATGCCCTGCAAACCTCCAACTTTGCCTGAAGTCACGCATTTTCCCTACCTTTCTGTGATGGAAACTTCCGGAATCCATGGAAGTCCACAAAGTTCCTCCCACTGACCATTGCCCCCACTTGTGTGACTGGGCCTACTGTCAGCAAAAGGAACGGATTCAACCGTGGGCAACAGGAGTGTCCAGGCAAGGGCTCAGATTGTCCTTGATTTGATTCGTTCTTGTCGCGGCACTAGGATCAGCCACACAGGTGGGGAAGCGTTTTTATTGCCACAGGTGGGGCAATACTGGGTGGAAGGAATTTTGTGGATTCTTGCGATTTCTAGAAATTTTCATCACAGAAATGTAAAGAAAATGTGTGATTTCTGGCAAAATGTGAGGTTTGAAGGGCATTGTGGATAAAAAAAAAAAAAAAAGAACATAATGGGATCACGCAAGTCACATCATCCTGGATTCCCGTAGGTGTCTCGTTTTAAAAAACGTACAGATTGGCTAGGTTTTCCTAGGTGCCAGCTGAGCTATGGTCCAAAATCTAGAGCTACCCACATAAGAAAAAGAGGGTCAGTTTCCAGTGGAAAAATGTGCTGTGTTTTGAGCCGTTTCCCGTTATGAGCACTAGGTCTACCCACAGAAGTGAAGTACCATTTTTATCGGAAGACTTGGGGGAATTTTGGGTGGAAAGAAGTTTGTGGCTCCTCGCAGGTTCAAGAACTTTCCATCACAGATATGCGAGGAAGATGTATTTTTTTTTAGTCAAGATTTGAGGCTTGCACAGGATTTTAAGAAGAAAAAAAATTGTCAAACCCACTTGACCTTTGGGCGACCCACCTAGCACTGAGGGGGCTTTTTGTCCTTCATCTGTGGCGAGTCAGTTGAGATCCTCACGGAAGGTAGGACTGCAATGTGGGACGCCAAATCAACCACCACCATGGTCACTGCTGGCAGAGGGAAGAGGTGTCACCTGCACGTGAGATTTCCCGTTACTGAACATCCCAAAAGATTTTTTGCCTCCTCTGGTGAAATCCAGCGTCCATCAACACCAATGCTGTGCCGACTAGATGTGGAGGCACCGCTAAACGGCCGAATGTACAAAGAAGCGTAAGTGACCAGCAAGATACAGGCTGCCGGGAGACCCAGAAGCCTGAAGCGGCCAGTGCCCCTTCCTGAATCATATTGGTATGTGAAAATATGCATTCAGCAAGTTGAGGAACACCATCCACTCTTCTAGGTACATCCACTCTTCCAGCACAGTCAATAGAACTTGCAAGAGATATCATCTTGAATTTCTCTTTGCAGAGGAAGACATTCAATAGCAGCAAGTCGAGAATGCACCCTCAGTCTTTCATGGGAACCAGAAAGAAACATAAGGAACATTTCTGCCAGATCTCGGGCTCTGAAACTAGCTCCGCATCCCATTTGCGCAGCAGGCTCAAGACCTTTTGCTGTAAAAGAATACAGGATACAAGGTTACTCACCTGAGGTGACAGAGGAAGCAGGGAGAACTGAAGGATTAAACGTTTGAAAAGGGAGGATGGAGCCATGCCCTATTACCTGCAGCATCCAGTGGTCCATCATGATCGTTTTTGAGAAAGGCAGGTTGTAAGTTACCCTAGCCCCCACCAGACACACAAGCTCCTTCAAAAGAGTTGAATTGGTTTTGCTGGTGGGGCGGGAAGGAGGAAGGCTGTTGCTGGGCACGACAACTTTAGGCACCTCAAGACCCCACGTACTGGTACAGGAGCTTATCTGGCTGCAGTCTCAGCTTTAAGGACTGATGCTGTTGAGTAGGCCTTCCCCAGAAAACCCAAGGAAAGTTGCAGTACTATTTGTGAAACTGGCAGGCAGTGAAGACCGGCCCGAGGGAAAGGCAGGAGCCATCCAATTATGTAAGTTTAGCCTGGACATCGCCTGAAAATCTGGTGGAACATAGCCAGGCATGCCAGTAGATTTAAACGGAGGAGCACATCGAGCATGCCACTGAACAGACTGTGTCCAACCCCGGCCTGCTGATTTCTTTGGTTACATTCTGCCCTTTATGTACAATCTTGCAAAATGATTACACAATTTATCAAAAAAATTGGCAGAATTATCTGTGCCACTTCCCATACAGCACAAGTAGCAACAATTTGTAAACAGTATGCATTTGAGCAGTGAGCAAGTCTCCCAGAGGAGTAAACGCTTTCACCCATGGAAGCTATCTTCTTCAATTCACAACTCGGGTGAAGCCATGGGAAACTTGCTAAGGTTCTGCATGGAGCAGGGAAACACCATCATCACCAGATTCTCTGCTGAGGGGTTAGTCATCATGAGCTTTGGAACAGGTCACCAGGCTCTTGTAGAAGAAAAGTACCGAAGCACACTCTGAAGTTCAGTATGCACCAATAACGTCCCCAGGTGCTTTCCATCTGAAGTTTCACCATGGCAGAAGTTGGCGCTGCTCTTAGGAAAATTTTCTGCTAAATTAAGTCACCAGGCAGGCTGCACCAATGCCGATGGGGGCATCACTGATGAGGCCTTCAGTAAAGGAACAATGCGAGGAGCAAGGCTTAGAAGGACTACCTAGGGAATACCTGTTGACACCCCAGCGTGCTCACAGCAGAATAAGGCAAGGCTTCACTTGTGTGAAGGCCACGTGGCTAGAGGTCTCAGAGGACCCAGCACCATGTTAATTAACTCTGGTTCTGAAGATGAAGAGTGAATTGTGGATTCTCTCCAGCAGCTGTAGACCTACCGCAGGGCGACTAAAAGGAATCCCTCTTGAGTTTCTTGTGCTTCTAATACGGTTAATACCCAGAGTCCATATTTTCCAATTAGAAATCTGTTTACCTTAGAAGAATTTCAGTCAACCTTTCTAAAGCTTTTAAGCAATCTATGCATACAGATTAAACAGCAGTATAGACGGTTTAACTGGTAAGATATTAGTATAATTGAATTCCCAGTGGTGTATACATTTTAGGTTTAGAGGATTAAATAAGAAATATAACATTAGACACTTGAAAGGATGTCGTCTTTTAAAACCGAGTTTTACTCTTCTTTACCTTACACACCTGAATAAATGCTTGTTACTTTTTTGATATTTCAAAACAGCCACACCCCTGGGTAACTAGAAGGCCTAGGGCTTTTTTGGGACTAAGATATAACTTTTGTGAACTAATACAGAGCACCAGAGGCCCCAGATGCATATGGACCATACTCCAAGACCGCAAAGGAATGACAATCAGGGACACCAAGAACACAATCAGACCAGCAGTTATATTCCCATAACTACACTGATAACTGCATGGTTTTTAAGAAAAGACTCTTAATGCCAATCCTTGTCTCACTTTTTTTTGGACTGAAGCGAGAGATGCAATCATCCTTCCACAAAATGTCTCCCACCGCAGGACATTTATGTGGATCTTCCACTCTTTCACACTCCAAAGTCCGCTGACAAAAGTCTTGAATACAAGCTCCATAACACCAATGGCCAAACCAGATGAAATGGTTGTCCCACCAAAAGATGGAGTCCAACCACCAGTTGAGTGTAAAAGGATACTATGGTTGCAGAGGTGCCCTGTGAACTGGTTCCACTGCAACCCTAGGCTCTATTAGCAGGAACTCACTTGCAGCCCTCCCATGGGCAACAAGAGATGAAGGAGGCCTTCAGCCAAAGCAGCCATTATTGTGAACTTCTACTTCTTCTCAGGTGTTTTCTTAGTAAACACATGTTGAGGATAGGGGGGCATCCCAGGTATTTTAATGAAAACGAAGAAATACCTGAAATAGCAATAGATGAGGAGTTCTCTCCACATCACCGTTTTTAAATAAGAACCAAAACCACATTCAGCAAGATGCCACTGTGAAGAGTAAGAAGGGTAATCTGAAAGAGCTACAAGTCAAAAGTAAACCTGATCCATCTTAATTGAAATCCCAACATCTTACCCTGCACCACTATACAGCACAACTTGGAGATTAATTACCTCTAAGCAATACGGTTCGGAAGATCAGCTTTATTGCTGCAGCTTCCCTCTGCTGAGTTATGACCATCAGAGGCAAAAAACTTCCCAAGGAGGCAAAAGTTGCAGTCTTGCGTAAATGCAGAGGCTTTACCCTCTAAACTGCTATCGAAACTGCCTCATCTTTGAGGTCTGTTCCCATTAAAGGGTAGTACTGAACCTTCCACCCTTCTTGCCAAAAATAATTTTGATGATCAGTCAATCTTGTGAGAACATCCCCTGGGGGAAAAAACAGAGGACCATATCTAATTTGTATTGCAGGTGGTGGCACTCTTACTAATTGAGAGTGCTACACTAGAGAGCCACTTGCAACACTCAGTTTGGTGCGACCAGCTAACCCTGTAAGTGTACAGAGAGGTTCATTGTTACAGCAGTCATCTCCTAAAGGTGGTGGAGTCCATGGCCAGAATGCACTATGCATTACAGGTTCATATAATCAGGCTATTAAGGCAAAGGCCTTTCTATCTATGTGCCAATGCACTTTAATTTGTTGTTCAGTACAAAGCAGGAAAGGCTTTCATTTGAAGTAACACAGGTGCTAAGAACTTGCAGTCATAGGTCACCAGACTCCGGTTCGCATTACCTGCATCAATGACGGGAGCAGAGAAGGGTTTCCACCATGAGCCTCATTAATGGGGAGCAGCAGTTTAAATGCCTGCTTAGAAGGAATGCAAATGTTTGTCAGCCAGATGGGCTTTCTTCTCAGGGACAAAAGCAGTGCAAACTGCTTTTTTGTGTTAACACTCAAATCTGAGATGCATTTTTTATGCACAACTGAGCAGAAGTATAGGAGCTGAATGTTGAAACTAAAACTTGTTAACAGGTTTCCACAGATATTTGCTTCGGTGAACAGTTCAGTGAAGTTGAGGGCGGCTGGTCGAAGACAAAGTAACCCAAGTCAGCGAGGCATTTCTGGAACTGTAAACTTTTTTGACCACTGCCCATAAGCTCATCCACCCTATTATTTGCTGAAGAAAATTAATGACTGGAGTCGGGGCAATGCAAGAAGAAGGGCATAAGACGCTGGTGATGTCATTTGCAAACCTTTCACAAGGAGGGGGCATAGTTTCAGCCAGTGTCAGGGCATCAGAGGCTGGATGAACTTGACCCTCGGGCAAAATTACCTGTTCAAGGAAAAGGGTGAAGATTTTGTGGAGCAGCAGAGGCAATAGCAGCTGCAGACTGCATGGCAGAGGTCAGAAAGGGAAGCAGATCTGCAAAAAACCTTTAGAATAGAAGATGGTAATGAAAAAAGTGATTTGGGATATTGCTTGTGCTCGGGCAGGATCTTCTAAAAAACCACGACAAGCACAGAGGATTAATCAGACACTGCCACTAAACCCTAGAGCAATGCCTAAGCCAAGACATTTCAGAGCTGCCCCTGCATCTGTACTGGTAGGAAGACCGAAAACATGTACATACTATGCCTACACAACTGTTTCAAAGTCTGCAATGGTACTGGCCAGGCTCTAGGGGGCGAGTGGTATATATGGTCTATATAGTACTTCTCTCCTGTTGAAGGAGGAGTGCACAGGCACTGTGTACCTGCTTCAGATAATCCGCACTACAGGCTCCCAACTTTAGAACCCCTTTGGACTTGGGACCAAATGTTTTGTTAAAAGGAGGAAAATTAGTAGAAGAAAAAAATGAAGATACTTGGGGTCCTCTAGACCCCAGCATCTCGGATACACAAAAAAAGCAACTGACATCACCTGTGCAGCTGATGCCTGTATGGAGTTGCTGTGACTTTGCAAAGGCGGCCACACTTCCAATGGGTGAGTGAAAATTGCTTTAACACTTCTGGTTTCAGTCTGGCACCTGGGGATACTTCAAAGACAAAGAATTTGAAGGGCGGAGTACATACCAGACACATCCCTAGTATTTATTAACCAGCAACTCATTCATGGAATGCTCGCTATGCGCCTCACCCAGTACACAGGCCTGAGGTTTGGGCTTCAGGATTCATAAAGAGGGAAAGGGACAGTGACCAACATTACTGACCAGCTCCAAAGAATTAGCATAAGCGGAGGTATCCATCTCTCCTATCGCTCTCATTTCTTCCTCTCTCCTTCCAGGAATAACTTCTCGGCTATTGCAAGTGGAGGAACGAACGAAATGTTCAATGCCAACAGCTGTAGGCTCAGCTCAGACTGTCTCCCTCTAAACACTCTAAAGAGCATTTAATAATAGTAATGGGGAGACACTAAAATCAGCTGTATGATATTTACTTAATTTAACCTTGAAAGAGTAAAGTGTGAGTTGGTCCTGTTGGGATTCAAGCGAAGGACCTATAAGGACCTATGCAAGTGAATCCATGCACTGCTTACTGTGCCAAACTCTGCCCCTACAGTCCCTGATGCTTGGTATTACAGTTCAGTTAATAGGTAAACTCGTCTTACGATAGACTGATATTTGGTTAAGGAGTTATATTAAGAGTATAAGCAGAACACACAATGGATCTTAAACTCTTCCTGTACAACCACCTCCTGTTCACAGCACCCCAACATTACACATTAATAGTGCTATACAAGCATTCGACCATGAGACGACTGGGCTGGAATCAAAGTTAAGTCACACTCAAGCTTGTGGAAAGATGTGACAAATATACCAGCACAGAGAGTCACGATTCAAAAAACAAGACCAGGTTGGCAGAGAGACAGGGATTTGCAACCATCCATAGTAATGTCTAACCCTTTCCTCTCCTTTTTAATGACAGCACATACCACAGCTATTTGCTAGAGAAAATGCTGGAATATCTCAAAGTCCGGAGCATGGGATTGGAACAGGATGGGGGAATTTGAATGAGGCATCGTAATTATTTTTATTTAAAGCACGCATCATTTGCATCTGTACATATGTGCATAAATCCATAAGCAGAAGAAGCTGAGCACCCCCAGATTCAACACTATCAATACTTGTGCCCCTGACTGCACCAGGAAAAAAACAAAAAAAAAAACAATCTGTGAATATATTTCAGTGGAAGATTTGGCGAGAAACAGGGCTATGCAAGCTGAACTGTAATGGTGCAAGTGGATACCACTATCCGCAGCACCTAAATACTCTGAGCAGCTGGGAAGGCATCACAATGCTAGTGGCTAGTGCTGTAAGAAAGGACTGTCAAGCAAAGCATCAAACCTAAGGATTAGCCCAATGCCCACATCACTTACTTGCTGACAGCAAAGTCAAGGATTTCTGCTGAGTGTCCTCTATATTCACTGATCATCTTTCCGGAGCGTGCATCCCAGAGTCGTACAGCACCGTCCAGACTGCAGGTGTACACCACAGCAGAGCTCTCCTCCCACAGAAGCTGCACAATGCCCGACTGCAAGGGAAATCACAAGTTAGAAAACATCAGCTATTACTGGGAAGCCTGCTTTCCATCACATTACTTCTGTCCCAACACTAGAACAGATCTTGCTCACACACTAGAAGTACATGCATCAACTCTGTGAGTAATTCTAAAAAACACAATGCGAGATTTAGGCTAGATGTTAGGAAGAGGTGGTTGTATTACAACTAAATTGAGTACACGCCCAACGAGACGTGCTTATATGCAGGAAGACAGGAACAGGAATCTAAATGCGGGGTTTGGTACCTTTTATTAGAATAAACAAAACTGACATGGTAGTGTGGTACAGTGCATAATCTTCAGAAGAATCAACAGACTTTGCCAGGTGGCGAAAAAAAATTGCAAGTCTGGTAAGAATACTGCACATGTGAGGAGATAGAGAATGAGTCCGGAAGTAGCTGGCGCAGCGAGATCAGTTCAATAATCGCAACCTGAAGTTTAAAAGGTACAGAAGATAGCTAAGATGTCCAGGGGCACGAGCTGTACTCATAACACTCCGAGAGCCAATCACCAGGCACTCAGCGAAGGGTCGTCTGGAGTATACCCGGACCCAAATGCTGATGTGTGGGACACTAGACAGATGCCTTTGGAGGGGATAAGAACATGTGTGGCTTTCTTGAGTGAGAAATACAAAGAAGGACACCAAGAAAGTAACCGCTTGTGCTATCTTTAAAATAAAATTAAAAAATAATCCTACTATTCCATAGACACTTTGGTTAAGGCTGTGAATAGCTCATCTAATTTACACCCCTAGGATCCACTACCAAGTGGTGTGACGGCTTGACCGGTCTGTCCTATTTTGTCATTTGTTTATTTTTGACAATTATTATAATTATTTGCTATTGATTCCGCATTCTTCCACCAAGCACTCTTATGCCTTTGGGCCATGTTTGCATCATGTAAAACAGAATAAAATAAATAATATATTCAGCTGAAGAAAACATGCTGGCCGCACAGCCAACTGTCGCATGAGCTGGGGAGCAGACCCTGACTGTGAACCCTAGATACTGCCAAACAAACAGAAGGAAAAACAAAGAGAGGAGGGCCCACCTATTGATGGACTGAGGGATATCGCACTACCTTTAAAAAAAAATTAAAAAGGCCTCTACGATGACCCCACCCTTAAATGACTTGGGCTTAAGGATGATCTGATAGAATGCCAATGTAAGAAACTCTAAAGAGTGTGGCGTTCAAGCTTTTCTGTGGACTGAAGAGCTAATTACAAGGAGGCCCTTAGAAAGTACAAGTAACGGATCAGAGCAGTCAAAGCAGAAAACTTTGAAACTTATATTTTAACGACCTCCAGTCCTGACCGAACCCTTATTTCTATCACGCGAAGCCTGTCTAATCCTCTCTGAGTTCATCATCAAGCTACTCCCTCTCAATCATAATGTGATGTCCTAACAAGCCATTTTGAGAACATATTGAAGACATTCTAACAACTTTTTTCTTCTGACTCAAACACCTCATTTATCTACACTTTCGCAACAAAAACTATTCTGCGCTTTGCTAAAGCAGACACTGGCATGAACAGACATCAGCAACACTAGATGACTTGGATCATCTATCAGAAAGAGAATTTCTTAACACTGCCAACTTCATCTAGCTCTTTGTTGGACCCGCTTCCCCACCCCAGAATTTGGAAATTGTTATCTACTTATGAGGCAGGACCATTAGCAGCCATCTGTAATCAGTCCCTGCAGACAGCTACTGCGCCTTTACAGTGGAAAAAGGCACTAGTGCTTCCTTTATTGAAAAAAACGACTGGATGATCCAGCAGAATTCAATAATTTTAGGCTATTTCTCTTCTACCCTTCCTCAGTAAGGTTCTGGAAAAGCAGAATAATATACTTTCCAGGTTCCTGGAAGAACGCAACTTACTAGACGGGGCTCAGTTTGGGTTTTAGCCCCTCTTCATGGAGCAGAAGAAGCTTTGGTTACTTCATTAGATGATCCAGGTATGGGGCGACAGAAGAGGGTCAAGCAAGTAGTTTTGGTGCTACTTAACCCATCTGCCGCATTTGGCACTGTCAATCATGACATTCTGCTACCCCGGCTGTTAGGAAAAGCAGTAAAACGGAAAGCCCTGCAATGGTTGGCTTAGTTCTTGGAAGGAAGAAAACAAGCAATTATTTTACCCCACTTCTGCTCTGCTGTCAAAGCAGTTAAGCAGGGAGTTCCCCAGGGCTCATCACTAAGCCCGACAATACATAATGTATCTTTAAGGCCATTGGCTAAACTTATTAGATACAACGACCTTAAATGTGTGAGTTATGAAGATGATTATCAACCAATTCTCACTCTGGTTTGCACATCACATTTTCCAATGGCAGCTTTCCATGAATGTATGCGAGATCTCACATAGGGACATGGGGCTAACTCACTTAAGTTTTATGAAAGGATAAGACTAAAGCTAACAATTTGTTTTTCTGGGTCTCTTCTGAAATCTTTGGCAGCAAAGTTTTGGTCACTGAAGGATTGCTAAGATCCAATTACAAAGTCAACCATTCAAAATCTGGGAGTTCATGTCAATAGCCTATCCTTACCGTGTTTTGGGCTAATGAGGGTAAATTTGAAAAATTCTACCTCTCTGCCAATGCATCTTCCCCCGCTTGTGGTGAAGAGTATCATCTTAAGCAGACTTAACTATGGCAACGCCTCATTTTTTAGGTGGATCTTGACAGCTTGTACAGCGTCTCCACCCCGGCTTCACATTTCCACTACTTCAGCGGCTCTGAATTCTCTTCACTGTCTCCCTGAGGCCAAGTGGATAAAGTTCACAGTATGCATAGCGCCTTTCATCACAATGGTCCTCTTACACTTCGACATAAGCTGCAACACTATCTTCAAACCAGATCATGTTGTGCTCAAAGTTACTAAATTTAAGAAAGGTCGTCTTAAATCATTTTCTGCACAGGCAGCCTGCCTATGGAACAGCCTGTCCATGGAACAGTATGTCTAAATTCATTCTATTAGAAATCTTGATGTGTTTAAGAAAGTTTGAAGGACTGGCTCTATAAACTCTAAGTTCCGCACATGTCCAGATGGGTCTATGCTCAGTCAGCACCAGGATACGTTTTTAGGTGACAGTTTTGCGCTATGCTAATAACAATAACAATAATAATAATAATAAAACTATACATGAACCCACATCAAGAATAAATCTAGATACATAGCCAGTTACAGATCAATCTCCAGTGGACGATTGATAGGTAGACTGATCAAAGGAGCAGAACTGTTGCTTACTCAAAGAAAACAACATAATGGGTAGACCAACAAATTGAGATTCACACTGAGAGAGACACAGAATCTGCTATCATCAATCTGGAACAACCTGAAGACAACTGTGAACAGGAAAAGAAATGCAAAAGTACTGGATATGTCACTACATTTAAGTGAGACTAGATGCAACACTTGGTTGCATCTCCTACCTGTGATAGATACCGCATAAATTACCTGGCCCCATTCACAAGTCGTTCAACCTAACATACTACAACTAGAAAGACAACACTTAGCTTGAGATAAAGATGGCAAACCACAGGACCTACACATTTAACAGCAAGACTGCTTCCTACAAACTATCAACAAATGGATGCTGACCAATCACCTAAAACCAACTCATCCAAAAAAAACATCCCTTATGCTGAAAATGAGAATTAAAATCCTACGAACACTTGGCCACAGGAAGATGGTGCACCACCAGCAGCATTAGCAGAAGTGAGAAACCTTAGAATGATCATGGACCCCAGCCTATGCCGGGTATTCTCCAAGTGAACCAAGTAATAGTACTTCTGCATTATGCAAACACTACCACAAACAGTTCTGCAATTCGTTTTCCTGGAGAAGCCATAAACTACTATTTCTCTCAGACTCATGAAAATTATAAAAGGAGAATCTACCTGGGCCTTACTCTCTACTACGGAAACCGCGTGAGAGAATAACGTGCCTCAGGCCTAAAGACACTTTTACACTATACCTCCACCAATTTCTCAGACCCTCCTTTTCAGTGTCCTGAAAGAAGCACTATAATAAAACTGAATAAAGTAAATGATTATAATAAAGGAACACATAATTGTAGACCATAAATAGTTGTCTTTATACTTTTGTTAAAACAGCTATGCACAAGTGTTCTTCAGCAAAACCTCTCCTGTGTTTTTAAATGCTCATGGACACAAGAAAGAAATTATGCTACAAAACAGACCCCAATGTGCAGTAGACGTCTTATAGACTTTACAGCAATTTGCTGAATATACATGTCTAACAAATGCTTTCAACTATGTTAAAGCTAGACCTCAGAATATTAGTCTGTTCAAAAACTGTACCCAGCCGAGCAAAGGCTTTTGCCTATGCAGTAGAGCTAAGACATTTTGCAACTTTTACATGACTAAGAATACCTATATGTTGATTGTGATACGTTGAATATGTAATCTCAGGATGTGATTAGAAATTTATCTCCAAAGGGATGTAATCAGAATATTGACACCAAAGTATGCCTGAAATGTCAAATATGCAAGATCTTCTGCTTAACTGTAAATAGCATTCTACAGCCTGGAGCCACAAAAAAAAAAATCTAGATGGTGTGCAGAATCCCCCATCTAATGCTTGGGTGAGTTCAGAACAGATAGCTAAGTCTTTAAAATTGTGGGTGCCTCTATTTTGCAAAATGCCACCAGTCTTGAGACGGGTGGTGTTTTTCAAAATAAAGAAAGCACATGTCGGATCTTAACAATGAACCCAGGATTGACACTTAAGGAAGCTACAAGACCCTTGTAAATTTGATTACTGGAGTTGGTCCACAATATCTACAAGTATTAATTATCTTGCAGATTAGAGTATGCTCCTATTATTTGTTGTCCTGATGAAGACCCCACAGCCAATTACTTACCAGGGCCGAAACATCGACGTACCCACTGTGAATGAACATTAAATGTGTATAGGCACTGGGCCCATACTAACACTGCTGTCTGGCTCTGTTAGTCATTGCTGTACATAGCCAGCATTCTACCTTTCATCCAATTGTTTCACTTTCACCTTCATTCACTGATAACCTGCACTGCACCCTCACATGAAGCATCGAAGTTATCAGCATTGCAATCTCGTTTGTCCACATTTTACCTGAACAATATGAATACAGATTTATCCTGCTATAAAACTGTTTTCCTATATTTGTTTTAGCGTGGGGTTCTGTCACATATGCTTGGTCCCTTGCAAAGTACTCAAGCTCTTCTACAGCAGAGAGAATAACTTTCAATGTAACTACAGAGTAGAGGAAAGGCATTTACCTGTGAAGCTCAGCTACGACTGTGCAATTTTCAGATGACTAGGAACAAGTATGTTCACTGCAACTTATTGAATATGTATTCTCAGGATGGGAGTCACATATTGACTCCAAATATGTCTGAAATGTCAAAGATGAAAGAGCTACCAAAAATGATTTTTACTTGCTTATTTGTAACAAACGTTTCACAGACTGAAGCTACAAAAAAAGCCAGATGCTGTGCATAATCCTCCATCTCTTGCTGGGGCTCAGAACAAATAGCTATGTGTGAGTGCTGATGAGAAGCAAGGCTGAAATGGCCTCTCATAACTAGACCGGATGTCCACACTGTTTCTTATCATCTTTGGATTGCATTTTCAAGGACAGTGAATAAGAAACAAGTTACTTTCCTGTAACAATAGTTTCAAATGCCATCTGGTGGCTGAACATGGAAAGTACCTCTGTTTTAGAAGCAAATGTAAAACTGTTGTGAACGAAGTGTATCCTCATGGAGAGAATGGGTTGACCCCACATTCCACCCTTAGCTGGAAATGAAAATGTCACTTACCCAGTGTACATCTGTTCGTGGCATCAGTCGCTGAAGATTCACATGTTGTGCATAGCCCGCCATCTGGTGTTGGGTCGGAGTGTTACAAGTTGTTTTTCTTCGAAGAAGTCTTTCGAGTCACGGGACCGAGTGACTCCTCCTCTTCGTCTCTATTGCGCATGGGCGTCGACTCCATCTTCGATTGTTTTCCCCGCAGAGGGTGAGGTAGGAGTTGTGTTGTAGTAACAGTGCCCATGCAATGGAGTGACTAAGTATGTACCTATTAAAAGTTTAAATAATATATTTACAAATGTACAGAGCTTAAGCTAACTTCCGAACTGCTACAGGCTCCCGGGGAGGCGGGTGGGCACATGTGAATCTTCAGCGACTGATGCCACGAACAGATGTACATTGGGTAAGTGTAAGGAAATGCCTCCTTGGCATGGTTGCCCCCTGACTTTTTGCCTTTGCTGATGCTATGTTTACAATTGAAAGTGTGCTGAGGCCTGCTAACCAGGCCCCAGCACCAGTGTTCTTTCCCTAACCTGTACTTTTGTATCCACAATTGGCAGACCCTGGCATCCAGATAAGTCCCTTGTAACTGGTACTTCTAGTACCAAGGGCCCTGATGCCAAGGAAGGTCTCTAAGGGCTGCAGCATGTCTTATGCCACCCTGGAGACCTCTCACTCAGCACAGACACACTGCTTGCCAGCTTGTGTGTGCTAGTGAGGACAAAACGAGTAAGTCGACATGGCACTCCCCTCAGGGTGCCATGCCAGCCTCTCACTGCCTATGCAGTATAGGTAAGACACCCCTCTAGCAGGCCTTACAGCCCTAAGGCAGGGTGCACTATACCATAGGTGAGGGTACCAGTGCATGAGCATGGTACCCCTACAGTGTCTAAACAAAACCTTAGACATTGTAAGTGCAGGGTAGCCATAAGAGTATATGGTCTGGGAGTCTGTCAAACACGAACTCCACAGCACCATAATGGCTACACTGAAAACTGGGAAGTTTGGTATCAAACTTCTCAGCACAATAAATGCACACTGATGCCAGTGTACATGTTATTGCAAAATACACCCCAGAGGGCACCTTAGAGGTGCCCCCTGAAACTTAACCGACTGTCTGTGTAGGCTGACTAGTTCCAGCAGCCTGCCACACTAGAGACATGTTGCTGGCCCCATGGGGAGAGTGCCTTTGTCACTCTGAGGCCAGCAACAAAGCCTGCACTGGGTGGAGATGCTAACACCTCCCCCAGGCAGGAGCTGTGACACCTGGCGGTGAGCCTCAAAGGCTCACCCCTTTGTCACAGCCCAGCAGGGCACTCCAGCTTAGTGGAGTTGCCCGCCCCCTCCGGCCACGGCCCCCACTTTTGGCGGCAAGGCTGGAGGGAACAAAGAAAGCAACAAGGAGGAGTCACTGGCCAGTCAGGACAGCCCCTAAGGTGTCCTGAGCTGAGGTGACTCTAACTTTTAGAAATCCTCCATCTTGCAGATGGAGGATTCCCCCAATAGGGTTAGGATTGTGACCCCCTCCCCTTGGGAGGAGGCACAAAGAGGGTGTACCCACCCTCAGGGCTAGTAGCCATTGGCTACTAACCCCCCAGACCTAAACACGCCCTTAAACTTAGTATTTAAGGGCTACCCTGAACCCTAGAAAATTAGATTCCTGCGACAACAAGAAGAAGGACTGCCCAGCTGAAAACCCCTGCAGAGGAAGACCAGAAGACAACAACTGCCTTGGCTCCAGAAACTCACCGGCCTGTCTCCTGCCTTCCAAAGAACTCTGCTCCAGCGACGCCTTCCAAAGGGACCAGCGACCTCTGAATCCTCTGAGGACTGCCCTGCTTCGACGACGACCAGAAACTCCCGAGGACAGCGGACCTGCTCCAAAAAGACTGCAACTTTGTTTCAAGGAGCAGCTTTAAAGACCCCTGCAACTCCCCGCAAGAAGCGTGAGACTTGCAACACTGCACCCGGCGACCCCGACTCGGCTGGTGGAGAACCAACACCTCAGGGAGGACCCCCGGACTACTCTCCGACTGTGAGTACCAAAACCTGTCCCCCCTGAGCCCCCACAGCGCCGCCTGCAGAGGGAATCCCGAGGCTTCCCCTGACCGCGACTCTCTGAAACCTAAGTCCCGACGCCTGGAAAAGACCCTGCACCCGCAGCCCCCAGGACCTGAAGGACCGGACTTTCACTGGAGAAGTGACCCCCAGGAGTCCCTCTCCCTTGCCCAAGTGGAGGTTTCCCCGAGGAAGCCCCCCTTGCCTGCCTGTAGCGCTGAAGAGATCCGTTGATCTCTCATAGACTAACATTGCAAACCCGACGCTTGTTTCTACACTACACCCGGCCGCCCCCGCGCTGCTGAGGGTGAAATTTCTGTGTGGGCTTGTGTCCCCTCCGGTGCCCTACAAAACCCCCCTGGTCTGCCCTCCGAAGACGCGGGTACTTACCTGCAAGCAGACCGGAACCGGGGCACCCCCTTCTCTCCATTATAGCCTATGCGTTTTGGGCACCACTTTGAACTCTGCACCTGACCGGCCCTGAGCTGCTGGTGTGGTAACTTTGGGGTTGCTCTGAACCCCCAACGGTGGGCTACCTTGGACCAAGAACTGAACCCTGTAAGTGTCTTACTTACCTGGT
Organism: Pleurodeles waltl; assembly: GCF_031143425.1. NCBI lineage: Eukaryota > Metazoa > Chordata > Amphibia > Caudata > Salamandridae > Pleurodeles > Pleurodeles waltl. Next base: position 171,747,009 of record NC_090441.1, read on the forward strand.
AAAACTAACAAAAACTTACCTCCCCCAGGAACTGTGAAAATTGCACTAAGTGTCCACTTTTTAAATAGCTATTTGTGAATAACTTGAAAAGTATACATGCAATTGAAATGATTCAAAGTTCCTAATGTACTTACCTGCAATACCTTTCAAACAAGATATTACATGTTAAATTTGAACCTGTGGTTCTTAAAATAAACTAAGAAAAGATATTTTTCTATAACAAAACCTATTGGCTGGATTTGTCTCTGAGTGTGTGTACCTCATTTATTGTCTATGTGTATGTACAACAAATGCTTAACACTACTCCTTGGATAAGCCTACTGCTCGACCACACTACCACAAAATAGAGCATTAGTATTATCTATTTTTACCACTATTTTACCTCTAAGGGGAACCCTTGGACTCTGTGCATGCTATTCCTTACTTTGAAATAGCACATACAGAGCCAACTTCCTACAGTAAGTGACATTTTCAGTTCGATGGCATCTGTCGCTGGAGATACACATGTTGTGCATAGACTAGTAAGCAGTTATCTCCCCAAAAGCGGTGGCTCAGCCTGTAGGAGTGGAAGTAGTTTGAAATAAGGTTCTTAACACGGCTTGACCTACTGTGGCTTGTTGTGCGGATAGCACGTCTATACAGTAGTGCTTGGTGAACGTGTGAGGCGTAGACCATGTGGCTGCCTTACATATTTCGTTCAATGGAATATTTCCTAGAAAGGCCATGGTAGCACCTTTCTTTCTGGTTGAGTGTGCCCTTGGTGTAATGGGCAGCTGTCGTTTTGCTTTAAGGTAGCAGATTTGGATGCACTTAACTATCCATCTGGCTATACCTTGTTTTGATATTGGGTTTCCTGCATGAGGTTTTTGGAATGCAATAAATAGTTGTTTAGTTTTCCTGATGTTTTTTGTTCTGTCAATGTAGTACATTAATGCTCTTTTGACATCTAATGTATGTAGTGCCCTCTCAGCTACGGAATCTGGCTGTGGGAAGAACACTGGTAGTTCTACCGTTTGATTTAGGTGGAACGGTGAAATAACCTTTGGTAAAAATTTAGGATTAGTCCTTAGGACTACCTTATTTTTGTGTAGTTGGATAAAAGGTTCTTGTATTGTAAACGCTTGAATTTCGCTTACTCTTCGTAGAGATGTGATGGCGATGAGAAATGCAACTTTCCAGGTTAGGAACTGTATTTCGCAAGAGTGCATGGGTTCGAAAGGTGGACCCATGAGTCTTGTTAGGACAACATTGAGGTTCCATGAAGGAACGGGTGGTGTCCTTGGTGGTATAATTCTTTTAAGGCCTTCCATAAATGCTTTAATGACTGGTATCCTATGTAGTGAAGTTGAATAGGTAACCTGCAGGTATGCAGATATTGCCGCAAGGTGTATTTTAATGGAAGAGAAAGCTAGGTTAGATTTTTGTAAGTGTAGCAAGTAACCCACTACATCCTTTGGAGATGCGTGTAATGGTTGGATCTGATTATGATGGCAGTAGCAAACAAACCTCTTCCATTTGCTTGCATAGCAGTGCCTAGTGGATGGCCTTCTGGCTTGCTTTATGACTTCCATACATTCTTGGGTAAGTTCTAAGTGTCCGAATTCTAGGATTTCAGGAGCCAGATTGCTAGATTCAGCGATGCTGGATCTGGATGCCTGATCTGTTGGTTGTGTTGTGTTAACAGATCTGGCCTGTTGGGCAATTTGATGTGGGGTACTACTGATAGGTCTAGCAGTGTTGTGTACCAGGGTTGCCTTGCCCAAGTTGGTGCTATCAATATGAGTTTGAGTTTGTTTTGACTCAATTTGTTTACTAGATAAGGAAGGAGAGGGAGAGGGGGAAAAGCGTATGCAAATATCCCTGACCAGTTCATCCATAGGGCATTGCCCTGGGACTGCCTGTGTGGGTATCTGGATGCGAAGTTTTGGCATTTTGCGTTCTCTTTTGTTGCAAACAAGTCTATTTGAGGCGTTCCCCAAAGTCTGAAGTAAGTGTTTAGAATTTGGGGGTGAATTTCCCATTCGTGGACCTGTTGGTGATCTCGAGAGAGATTGTCTGCAAGTTGATTCTGGATCCCTGGAATAAACTGTGCTATTAGGCGAATGTGGTTGTGAATTGCCCATCGCCATATCTTCTGTGCTAGAAGGTTCAACTGCGTTGAGTGTGTCCCCCCCCCTGTTTGTTTAGATAATACATTGTTGTCATGTTGTCTGTTTTGACAAGAATGTATTTGTGAGTTATGATTGGTTGGAAAGCCTTTAGTGCTTGAAAAACTGCTAGCAGTTCCAGGTGATTTATATGCAGTTTTGTTTGATGAACGTTCCATTGTCCTTGTATGCTGTGTTGATCGAGGTGTGCTCCCCACCCAGTCATGGAAGCATCTGTCGTTATTACGTAATGTGGCACTGGGTCTTGGAAAGGCCGCCCTTTGTTTAAATTTATACTGTTCCACCATAGAAGCGAGAGATATGTTTGGCGGTCTATCAACACCAGATCTAAAAGGTGACCCTGTGCCTGTGACCATTGTGATGCTAGGCACTGTTGTAAGGGCCTCATGTGCAGTCTTGCGTTCGGGACAATGGCTATGCATGAGGACATCATGCCTAGGAGTTGTAATATCATTTTTGCTTGTACTTTTTGTGTTGGGTACATGCGTCGTATGATATTGTTGAAATTTTGAATTCTTTGTGGACTTGGAGTGGCTAGTCCTTTTGTTGTGTCTATTATGGCTCCTAGGTATTGTTGTACCTTGCAAGGCAGAATGTGTGATTTTGCAAAGTTGACGGTGAAACCAAGTTTGTAGAGGTTTTGTATGACCTGATTTGTGTGGTGAGAGCACCTTGTCAGTGAGTTGGTCTTGATTAGCCAGTCGTCTAGATACGGGAATACGTGTACTTGCTGCCTTCTGATGTGTGCAGCCACTACTGCTAGACATTTTGTAAAGACTCTTGGTGCGGTTGTTAAACCAAACGGCAATACTTTGAACTGGTAATGTATTCCTTTGAATACAAACCTTAGGTATTTCCTGTGCGACTGATGTATTGGTATATGGAAATACGCGTCTTTGAGGTCTAAGGTTGTCATGTAGTCCTGTAGTTTTAGCAATGGTAACACTTCTTGTAGCGTGACCATGTGAAAGTGATCTGATTTGATGTAGGTGTTTAGTATTCTGAGGTCTAGGATTGGTCTCAGTGTTTTGTCCTTTTTTGGTATTAAGAAGTAGAGTGAATAAACTCCTGTGTTTATTTGTGACTTTGGTACTAGTTCGATTGCATTCTTTTGCAATAATGCTTGGACTTCTATTTCTAGAAGGTCGGAATGTTGTTTCGATAAATTCTGTGCTTTTGGTGGTATGTTTGGAGGGATTTGTAGAAATTCTATGCAATAACCATGTTGGATAATTGCTAAGACCCAAGTGTCTGTAGTTATTTCTTTCCATGCTTGGTAGTAATGACCTATTCTTCCCCCCACTGGTGTTGTGTGGAGGGGATGAGTGACGTGAGTCACTGCTTGGTTGTAGGGGTTTTGGGGCTTTGAAATCTTCCCCTATTCCTAGGGAATTGTCCCCCTCTATATTGGCCCCGAAAACCTCCCCTGTACTGTCCCTGGTAGCTGGACGGTGTTGCCTGTGAGGTGCTGGCTTGTGTGGCCTGACCCCGAAACCCCCCTCTAAAGGTTGTCTTGCGGAAGGTGCTGTAAGTGCCTCTGCTCTGCGGGGAGTAGAGTGCGCCCATGGCTTTAGCAGTGTCAGTGTCCTTTTTCAGTTTCTCAATTGCCGTGTCCACCTCTGGTCCGAACAGTTGTTTCTCATTGAAGGGCATATTGAGCACTGCCTGCTGTATCTCTGGTTTAAAACCAGACGTTCGTAGCCATGCGTGCCTTCTTATAGTCACAGATGTGTTAATTGTCCTTGCAGCTGTGTCTGCTGCGTCCATAGAGGAGCGTATCTGATTATTAGATATGTTCTGTCCTTCCTCAACCACCTGTTTCGCTCTCTTTTGTAGTTCCTTGGGTAGATGCTCAATGAGGTGTTGCATCTCGTCCCAATGGGCTCTGTCATAGCGCGCAAGTAGTGCTTGAGAGTTTGCGATGCGCCACTGGTTTGAAGCTTGTACTGCGACTCTCTTTCCGGCTGCATCGAACTTGCAGCTCTCTTTATCTGGGGGTGGTGCATCCCCAGACGTGTGGGAGTTGGCTCTCTTGCGAGCGGCTCCTACTACGACAGAATCTGGTGGCAGCTGTGTGGTGATGAAAACAGGGTCTGTGGGAGGCGCTTTGTATTTCTTTTCAACCCTTGGTGTGATTGCCCTACTCTTGACCGGCTCCTTGAAGATTTCCTTTGCGTGCCGAAGCATTCCTGGGAGCATAGGCAGGCTTTGGTAGGAGCTGTGGGTGGATGAGAGGGTGTTGAATAAGAAGTCATCCTCGACTGGTTCTGAGTGGAGGTTTACGTTGTGGAACTCTGCTGCTCTAGCCACCACTTGTGAATAAGCTGTGCTGTCTTCTGGTGGTGAGGGCTTTGTGGGATACGCCTCTGGACTGTTGTCCGACACTGGGGCGTCGTATAAGTCCCAAGCGTCTTGGTCCAGGTCACCTTGGCTCACAGTGGTGTGAGCCGGGGAATGTGATGGAGTTTGTGCTGGCGAAACGTTAGTTACAGGTGGAGGAGAGGGTGGCGGAGTTACCTTTTTCACCATTTTTGTTTGTGGTGCTTGGTCTGTCTGAAACTCCAGTCTCCTTTTTCTCCTAATAGGGGGAAGGGTGCTTATTTTCCCTGTTCCTTCCTGTATGAAAATACGTTTCTGCATATGGTCCACTTCGGTGGATTGCAACTCTTCCTCAAATCTATGCTTTCGCATCTGAGAGGACAAGGACTGCTCCTCTGAATAGGAACCGGTAACTAGGTCGGTTGCGGGTCGTTTCGGCACCGAAACCCTGTCTGTATGCTTTTTCGGCTCCGAGGTGACCTTCTTCTTTTTTAGAGTCGAAACCTCTCGGCGTCGATCTTCCTCGGTGCCACTGTCTCGCCGTCGAGCCGTTTCGGCACCGCTATCTCGGCGTCGATCCTTTTCAGCAGCACTTTCTCGGTCCCGAGAAGGCTGCGTGCCGGTGTCTCGACCGGAGTCGGACGATCTCGGCACTGTGTCGGCCTTTTTCGGTGCCGATGGTCGGTCACCGAATTTATGGGTCGAGCCATGGCCTGGTGGCAGTGGCGTCCCCTGGGCCTTGTCACTTTTCTTTTGTTTCTTCGACGTCTTACTCACAGTTCTTGGATCGTCGAATTCCTCGGAGTCCGATTCGTGGATCGAGAAGGTTTCTTCTTCCTCTTGTTCCTCGAACTCTCGGTGCGCTGTCGGCGTGGACGCCATCTGAAGTCTTCTGGCTCGACGGTCACGAAGTGTCTTTCGGGACCGGAACGCACGACAGGCCTCGCAAGTCTCTTCACTGTGCTCAGGCGACAGGCACAGGTTACAGACCAAATGTTGGTCTGTATACGGGTATTTGTTGTGGCATTTGGGACAGAAATGGAACGGGGTCCGTTCCATCAGCGTTGTTGTACACGCGGTCGGGCCGACCAGGCCCCGACGGGGGATCGGAAGCTACCCCGAAGGGCACCGGAGCTCTTCAATCTTTGATGCGGTGTCGATTCAATCTAAGCCGATCCCGAACGCAACAATACCGACGTAATCTTCCGATAGATAGCTAACTTTCCGTTCCGAAACTCGGAGCGACAGGAACACGTCCGAACCCGATGGCGGAAAAAAAACAATCGAAGATGGAGTCGACGCCCATGCGCAATGGAGACGAAGAGGAGGAGTCACTCGGTCCCGTGACTCGAAAGACTTCTTCGAAGAAAAACAACTTGTAACACTCCGACCCAACACCAGATGGCGGGCTATGCACAACATGTGTATCTCCAGCGACAGATGCCATCGAACACTCTATTATGTGTTGCTGAAGGGCTACGGGAAGGATATGGAGTAAAGACTACAGCAAAAAACAAGCACTGGCAAAGCCTGTAAGTGTCTCCTTGATAACATCTGCCAAGCTATTGGCTTTGTTAATGTTGTTTGTGAACCATTGTTAAATAAAAGGTAAAAGAAAATACATTTCAAAATACTGTAGAAAAAGCAAATATATTAAGGTGTCTTAAAATTGTACACTGAAAATGCTTGCAAGGGTTAATTCACTTTCCACAGCACTCAAAACTGAAACATGCTCCCGCCATCTGGTACGCTGCAGGAGTCTAGGGATCAGGTTTATGGACCTTTGGGAGTGAAGACATCAACTTTTGAGTCATGCAAATTACACGTTCTGCTTCAAACGCCAGTTGGAAAAGTGTAGTCGTCCACTCCCAGCACCATAAGAGCCTTGTGTGCCAAGGCATGAGCTTTAGTGTATTCAGTAAAATGCAAGAGATAAAACAATAAAACAAGCATTATCAAAAGTAGGTCTTGTCTTTGGACCCTACTGGCTTTGCCAATGTCCTTTAGGAAGTCTGCACAGCATCAGCAAGAAGCTCTGCAGCGTGACCAAAAGAAGAAAAATAAAGGCTTGGAGGTGTGACTGCAGCTGGCACGTGGTGATGGTGCCATTACCCATATGTGCCTAAAAATCATTTGGGTGGCATTTTTTTGTTTTATTTGCCGAGATGGCACTGCAAATAAAAAAAAAAATAACAATAAATGAAGTGGAGCAAAAATGCTTTTATGTTTTTTTTTTGTTGTTTGCTTTTTAAGGCAGAGGAAACAGCAGTAATTTGCTGCCTCTCCCCCAACCCCAAAAGAAAATATACAAAATGCACTGGGCTTGGGCAATGGTGAAACAGGCTGGGGGAGAAGCAAAAAGGAGTGGGTGGTGGAGGGGAAACGCATCACAGGAGGGACAGCACCACAGGGGGCAGGGGAGAAGCAAAGGAGCAAGAAAGCAACACGCTGCGTGGGGGGGGAGGGCGCTGGGAGCTTGGCAGGGGGAGAAACACAAGAGAAGGCTTGCAATTTGAGGGAAACAGTAAGAGGACGTGAGAGGGTGAAGCATGTAATGCTGAAGCAAAAATAAAAAAAAGTAATTCCCTAAAAGCGACCAGTGGAAGAGTAGAAGTCAGTCAAAGAGATGGTAAAGAGGCTGTGCTTCAGGGGAGGGACAAACAGAAAATGGACAACCTGAGACAAGGAAAAGCACTGCATAAAAAGGAAGAACTTGAGAGTGACAGTAAAGCCAACTAACGGGTAGGCTGTAAGATCTTTGTAAGCCCAAAAAAGGTCTTTTGCAACCAGTTAACTTATGCTGTCTGATAGGTTCCACCTACAGCCCCTTAACCCCTTAGTCGCTGAAGCCTTTTTCCAGATGTGGTTGAGGAGGATGAGGTTTTTTGATGTCTGGAGCCATTCAAATTTAACCCTTAAGAACCTTTCCTGGTATCCAGGACAAACTTGTTTTTCTTTTTTTTAGCCACATGCTGGGGATTCTTAAGGTATCCAGGTTCTGGATTTTCTCACAGGGAAGTGCTAAAATAGCCAATATATAGCCATAAAAAAAAAATATTGGAGAAATATGCTGTGCAATAAAGCTTATTTTTTTTCTAAAAATAGTACCACCAAAAGGATTTCCCTCCTAAAATCGCCCTCTTCCAAGCTTTCAGGAAAAGCCAGAGTTGGGAAAAAAAAAATAAAAGCAATTGTTTTCCAGACGTTTTCACATTTTTGTAAATAGTAGTCCATTGTTTATATGTTTTGTGGTTTCAATCAACTTGCAGTTTGTGACAGAAACAGGTGTGAACCCATGGGTGAACCCGAAAAGCTATTCATTTATGAACACTAGACAACATTCTGAATTCAAAGGATGTAAATCACTCAAGGTTTTCCTAAGGAACCTAATTACTGAATTAAAACATATTGCAAAAGAAAATAAAACTAGAAATAGCTTATGTTTTCATCTATACTCTTTTACCTCAATGGCAGAGTTACAAAAGTAACACACTGTTATGTCCATCAGACTACAATATGTCTCTACGAGATAAGGCATTGTAACTTGTTCATCTGATAGAGACTTCTAGTTGCAGATTCTTTACCTTAGAATAAATACCCAAGCAATACCATCCCGGAGGTGGGTCTGCGAACCAAGATCATACTAGGAAGCCCTGCAGGACCGAACGGGCAAAGTACCCGTCCCTCCAGACCTGACTGCCCAGGCAGTAGTGTCTGGTGAACATGTGCAGTGATGCCTACTTTGCTGTCTTACAGATGTCCAGGACTGGAACTCCTCAAGCTAACTCAGTGGTTGCAGCTGTCGCTCTGGTAGAGGGAGCGCGCAAACCTTCAGAGGGTTGCTTTTTAGCCAATGCGTAGCACATTTTAATGCAGAGACCAAACCATCTAGAGATGGTTCTGTTCTGCACTGCCCAACCTTTCTTCGCACCCAACAAGAGTGGATCATCCACCCAGAACTCTTTGGTACAATCAAGGTAGACTGTCAAAGCTCTTTTTAGTGTGGTGCAGGGGGTAAAAAGTAGGCAACATGGTGGGTTGGCCTACAAGAAAGGGTGTGACCTCTTTTGGCAAAAAGGAAGGCCTGATGCAAAGCACCACTTTATCAGGAAAGATGGAAAGGTAGGGTGGTTTAGATGACAATGCCTGCAGCTCACTCACCCTGCAGACTGATGTAATGGCCACGAGAAAGGCTGTTTTTCACATCAGAAGCCTGAGAGGACAATTATTGAGTGCCTCAAAAGGAGCGCATATTAAGGCGGCAAGAACCAAATTCAAAACGCACTGGGGGATTATGAATGGTAATGGGGGAAACATATGGATAAGACCCTTAAGAAACTGATTAACTTAAGAAGACAAAAAAAAAAAAAAAAAAAAAAAAAAAAGGAGGGTTGGACAGGTAATCTCAGAAATGCAGAGATAACAGACAAATAACCTTTGAGGGTGCCCAAAGCAGAGCCCTGCTAGGTCAAAGAAACTATAAATAAGAGGACCTCGGAAAGAGGGGCAAAGAGGGGGTCAACAGACTTGTCTGAGCACCATTCCACAAATTTGTGTCATCGACAGGCGTATAGCGTTTTGGTGGAGGGAAGCCCGGCTGCCAAGATAACGTTACAGACTTTGGGCAGAAGGTTAAAAGCCATTGCTCAATCTCCACGCAAGAAGGAGGAGACTGAACAAGTTTGGGTGGAGAACACTCTCCCGCTGCTGCAACAGAAGATCCTCCCGAAGGGGCAGTCTGATCGGAGGATCGATGGCCATGCTCAATAGCTTGGGATACCAGACTCTTTGTGTCCAGTCGGAGCCAAAAGGACTACTTTGGCCCGGTTGTTCTTGATCTTCTTGAGAACTCTAGGCAGAAGTGGTATGGGAGGAAAGGCGTACAGGAGGCCCGAGAACTACTCGAGGCAAAAAGCATCGCCGAGCAAGTGCCGCCTTGGAAATTCCAATGCCCAAAACTGCTGACATTGCGTGTTCTCTGCAGAGGCGAACAGATCTAACTAAGGCGCTTTCCACTGCTTAAAGAGACCTTGCACCACCTCCAGATGGAGATGCCATTCGTGATCGACCAGGTATTGTTTCCTGAGTTCGTCTGCTCTGGTGTTCAGAGAGCCCACAAGGTGTTGAACCACCAGGGAAATGCCCTTATATTCCAGCCATGTGCCGAGGCGCAGAGCCTCCTGACAAATAGCCCCGCCCTGCTTGTTGCAGTACCACATGGAGATGGTATTGTCTGTGAGCACCTGCACCACTTTCCCTCTGAGAGAAGGAAGGAATGCTTTCAATGCCAGTCTAATCAGCGTGAGCTACACAAGGCTGATGCGAAGCCCAGACACCTCTGATTTCCGCCTCTCCTATGTGACCGCCCCCATCGCAGGGGTGACCCATCGGTCACTACTGTCAGATCTGGTTGGTGAAAGGAGAGGGATGTGCCTCTGACCCAACTGTGGTTCAAGAGCTACCACTGCAGATCTTGTGTAGTTTCCTCCGAGATCTGGACCATGTCAGAGAGATTCCCCTGATGCTGCGCCCACTGGACCTTCAGGTCCCACTGCAGAGCCTGCATGTGCCATCTGGCAATTGTCACTAGCAGGATGCAGGAGGCCATGAGGCCCAGCAGCCTCAGTCATTCTCACCGATATCCAGGATAAAAGCTGAAACATCAGTATCATAGCCTGAATATCCTGGACTCCCCGCATAGGAGGATAAGCCTGAAAATGCACAGTGTCCATGACAGCTCTGAAGAGAGGGAGCGTCTGAGAGGGAGTCAGGTGTGACTTTGGCACGTTTTTAGTGAACCCTAGCAAATGCAGGAGGTCCGCCGTATTCTTGAGGTGGTAGACAGCCTGAGTCGAGCTAGAGTAACAAAAGGGGCGAATAGTAAACAGAGGGGGGTGAGGGGCCCGGGACTCCTTAAAGTGCTTGAGCACCGAGTCTGCTTTGTCTTCAAAGAGACCGGTGCAATCAAAGGGCATGTCCATAACAGTGGATTTGACATCCCCGGAAAAGCCTGATGTCCTCACCCAAGCATGGCGCCTTAACGCCACCGTCGATGCAACTGATCTGCTTAGTGAGCTGTCATATCCAGCCCACAACATACTGTGGACTTCGTTGTGTCTCTCTTGGGAGAGAATGGCCTGGGCCTCTTCTGGAACCTGTGGCAGCATCTGCGCAACTGTGTCCCATAAAGTGTGTGTGTGTATAATGGGCCGAAAGGCATGCTGTGCTCACAGACCACAATGCCAGGCTGGCGGAAGAAAACATCTTCTTCCCAAGCTGATCCAGCCTCTTGGATTTCCTATCCGAGGGTGTGGAAGGAAATGCGCCTGGGAACATGGCGGCTTGGATAACCAAGCTTTCAGGGGTTGGATGTTACATTAGGAACACTGGGTCATTTGAGGCAGGTCTATAGTGGCAGGCGATAGTCCTGTTCACAGTAGCCCCTGTGCTGGGTTTTGACCAGGTCCTCAGCAGGACATCGGTGAGGGCTTCATTAAAGGGCAAAAAGGGTTCAGAAGTGGAAGCACCAGGCTGAACCACCTCCGTCAGGAGGTTAGGCCTGACTGCCACTGAAGGCAGCTAGAGGACCAGGACCTCGGCCTCTCTTCTCCCCACCACTGAGTAGGATGCACCCTCCTCCGTAGCCATAGAAGGGGTAGAAAGCATGCCAGTATCAGGGGAAGTGTCGAGCCCACTGGTGTCACCCAGTTCTATCTGCCAGTCGATGGGATCCTCCAGCTGGTATTCCAAAGGATCCAGCGACCCCCTTCCAATCCTCACCATATCCTAACCCAAGAGAAAAAGTATGAAGATCTGACCTAGGGAGCAAGGTCGCTGTTGAAGTCTGAATCAGCTTTACGCAAAGTCAGTCCGGCTCTGTGTTGGAGTTGGTAATAAGGAAGGGGCGACGCCAACCGGGGACACAGGTGGCATCTGGAGTGTTGACGTCAGAATCATAGTCGGGGAAGGTTGAGGTGGTACAACTGATGCCGGTTCGGATCCACCGAACCCCGCCCCACCCCCCGAACAGAGACTGAAGCTGTCGGCATGGAACCAAAGGGGGCTCAGCAGGGTCCGAAGGCGCTCCAGCAGAGTCGGCTTGCCCAAATATGAGGTTCATGGCCGCATAAAACTCACAGAGTTGGTCAAGGGTCACTCCGGCTCCCAGAATCTTGGGGAGGCACAGAGTCAACCCAGACGCACGCTCCGAGGACTGAGGCCTGGAACAACAACGCTCCTTTTCCCTTGTTGCATTGGCTGACGGACGGGGTGAAGTCGAAGAACGCTTGTTCTCCTTCGACTTCTTTTTGTGCCTCAACTTACCCGATCATCCCAAGTACTTGGAGTGGGACAATGAAGAATGGGGGCTCCACGACCGTTCTTGGGACCTTCCTCTCAACCAAGAGCGGGAGCGACGCGGAGCTGAGCCATTTGTTGCAATGAGCTTTAGAAACCACTCCCTCAAAGCTTTCAGATTCATGGCCTGGCAATAGGAGCACAACTTCAGGTCGTGGTTGCATTTTAGACACCAAAAGCACACGAGGTGTGGATCCATCACAGACATCGCCCGGTGACAGGATCCGCAGGGCCTAAACTCAGTCTTATGTGACGACATCCTCGACGCACCAGGAGCATCAACACACAAAAAGTCCTTGACAAAACAATGAAAAAGACCAGTCAAAATGTGACTGAGGGGTAACTCTTCTTAGGCACTTAAAGACAAGAACAGATGTCAGTGTGCTGGGGTGGTGCCTATATAGACCCTGTGATGTCATATCCAACGCAGAGCCGACCGACGCGTAGGGGTACTGCTCGAGAAAAATCTCCGGATCCAGACTGACATCTGGGGGAAATTCTGAAAGGAAAGGAATCTGCAACTAGAAGTCTCCATCAGATACATACGACAGCCAGAGCCAACAAATGAGCTGTGTACCAACCAATTGTTCAATTCACGTTGTAAAATCCAATTAATGAAAAAATGGGTGCGAGGGACACATACATTTTTTTAAATGTAGCCAAGATACTGAGTTTGTAAATAGTGGTGATTTTAGGGATACCCATACAGCTGTGTGCTTTAAAGGGCATTTTTCAAAATATATTCTTACTTGCACAATGGCTTACATCTGAAAAAAAAAATGAAAAGAAATGGATAACAACAAATATTTTACTATTCAGTGTACTCCAGCACCTGCAGTAGGAAGGCCCCAAAATGCAATGGGGAGGCATCAAACGTTTGCCATCAAAATCAACCACTTTGGCAATATGAGTAGCAGCTGTATTTGGCCCAGGGGCCACCCAGGGAAACCTACTAAGCCTAGACGTTTCTGAAAACTGGTCACAAAGGGGAATCTAGGATGGGGTGAATTGTGTGAATCCCACTTTATTTGACTATCCATATGCCCTGCAAAACTCAAACTTTGGCTAGATTAACACGTTTTCCTAACATTCTGTGAAGTAAGGTTCTGCAAATCTGCAGGGAGCAACAAAATTCGTAATTGGGTATTTGGCGGGACAGGGCAGCGTCCATTGTAAATCCTGCCGACAGCGATGCACCGATTACTTCTGCAGTAACTCATACACTACAAAGGCAAGCACTGGAGCAGTAAAGTGACTGCATGTACAGTATCGAAAATGTCTATGTCTTTATGTTACGGTTTAAATGTAAAGAACCTTTTGATGCAATTAGTTTAATCCCCACAGTTTAGGTCTGTAGGTGGCCATTGGCTAGAGAAAACGAATACCAATCTTGATTTTTCCTAAGAAAGTATTGTGCTGAATTTGCAAGCACGTCCATTAAGAACACTACTATCGCCCTGTCAGAGCAGTGTATCCATGCCCACTTCCTTCCTTCTTCATAATGCTGTCAGAGTAGTCTACCCTCGCTTACTTCCTTCCGTCTTGATAATGCATCTATGATCTACTTACAAAGCACCAGTGAAGGTCTTTTCAAGATCCGATAACGAAGAGGAGTGGAAGCCAGTTCAAGTTATACAGTGAGGACACGGTTAGTTCCCAAGATTCATTTATTATTGCACGCCTATAGTATGGGTCACTGGAATTATGCGATTCTGCCGGTGCAAGCATTTCCCACCTAATTAAGGATTTGCCACATAAACCCCATAAGCCATCATCTGCAGATTTTAACAAATAAATTGTTTCTAGCTCAAACGGATCAAAAGTTACTAAACTGGCAGCGTCCTGCATCACCAGGGAGTGGACGACCCTATGCAAAAGCTCACTGGTCATCTTTCAGTTGCTTATTACTATATTAGGGTGTTAAACTGGGACTGAGGAGAAACATTTGCCCAGACCTTGTTAACATGTGAAACAATTGCAAAATTATCGAGCAAAACCATCACAAAAAGTGCCCCAATAAGTCGAATAATGTGTCTTTTCTTGATGCATAATTTGATCAACCGCGCCACATATTTTGTTCCTCTCCGGTCTCATAGTTCCAGTGGTCCTGTGTATAGCATACATGGAGCTGATTGGGCTACTCATTTCATCCATTGTATCCACTCTAGGCGCATTCTGTAAGTAATGCCAGAGGATTGCATGTATCCAGTGAAGGGTCTAGGCGCATTCTGTAAGTAATGCCAGAGGATTGCATGTATCCAGTGAAGGGTCTAGGCGCATTCTGTAAGTAATGCCAGAGGATTGCATGTATCCAGTGAAGGGTCTAGGCGCATTCTGTAAGTAATGCCAGAGGATTGCATGTATCCACTGAAGGGTCTAGGCGCATTCTGTAAGTAATGCCAGAGGATTGCATGTATCCAGTGAAGGGTCTAGGCGCATTCTGTAAGTAATGCCAGAGGATTGCATGTATCCACTGAAGGGTCTAGGCGCATTCTGTAAGTAATGCCAGAGGATTGCATGTATCCACTGAAGGGTCTAGGCGCATTCTGTAAGTAATGCCAGAGGATTGCATGTATCCAGTGAAGAACAGAAAGTACGGGAACGTCATCCAATAAGTATAATGTTGACCGTTTTATGAAGCTAGTTATCTAGGGGTGTGATTGTTTCTTTACATATTCTACAGAGCCAGGCGTTCACTGAGTAACATATAATCTTGATGTAACATGCGATACATATCCGCCAAGTGAAAAGCTCTATTAGGTGTTGAAATGCACGTGTTAACGTAGTTGTGTTTAGAAATCATCCGAAGGGGCAAAAAGCATGGAGAACTTGTATAGGTGGCAAGTGTTTGGAAGCGGAAACCACAGTCCAGGCTAACACATGTAGACGTGTAGATGTGTACTACAAGAGTGTCCATGTTTAATGGCAGTTTCAATATCGGACTCCTTTGTTTACAGAGAAAAACAGCAGCCTTTAGTATTGGAAATGTAAGACCGGAAACCCTGTTGTCAAAGTCAAGGAGATACTGACGCCAAAATAGGAATGTGTATCAACCTCTTAGTATCAAATTTATTTTTGAAAGTTTACATGGCTTGACCCATTCATTATTTAATGTTTTATAGTAGTAATTAGATTCGGCTGTAGAGCTAGCATCTTCATGGAAGTACATGTTTAGTAAGTCTCATGTTATTTTTATGTGTGATTTACTTAGTAAATGTATTCCTACTTTCACATGTTTAGCTTTGCGAAACACCCTTGCTGCTTACTCTGTAGATAGTGGGCACCCTGCGTTCGAATTCTAGGTGTCTGAATGCACAAACAGAAAAAAAGACTGACTTTTAAAATCTTCAACTGTAGCAGCTCACTGATGCTTAGTAACCCCTCCCTGAAAGCACCAGCAGAGTCAAAAAAAAAAACACAACGTTGTTTCCTCTTTAACAAGGACGATGGTGACATTTTGGACAAATAAATGTGTCCAACATCTCCCAGGACAATGAACTTATTGACTCAAATATTGTGAAATTGTTTTAGTTCTTTTACTTTGTTTCACAACCTTTTGCATCGTCACTTCTACGGACTGATCCTCTGCGGCAGAAAAAAAACAAATTAGGGAAATCCGCACAACGAGCCTTGAGTGCTATTGTGTTGTCACGAGTGATTCCTACTGGAATGTAATCTCGGCCAAAAACAAGTTCGAGATTTAGGTAAAAAGTAAACTGTGTGTTCTGTCTCCAATTCTAGCGGGTGGGATACTGGCGCTGCAGCAACCTAGAAGAGATACACGACAGCGGATGTAGGATTACCAGCACTTGCAATGACCATCTAGCTTACTACTTCTCCCCTCCACCATGAGGAGCCGGAAGATGGTGCAGGAAGGTTACTTGCTTCTAATGCTGCATGAGAATGTTAGCATAGTCTTGTGTCACATTATTACTGCTGCTATGCAGTATCTCCCTTCTGCAGAGATCTGCATAACGCCGAGGTACTCAGAAGCAGATTTCTGTCTATGGTCTGTCCTTCTGCTGCTTCTCGAATGGGATGAACGTTCGCACAGTAAAGTCCGGTGATTGCGTGTACCAACAGCTAGGTCATCTTGTTGAATATATTTGACAGCGACAAGTTTCCAATGGAAGGTGAGGCTGCTGCCACATGGAGATCTTTGCCTTTCGTGAAGATTCTTGCGGGCTAGAGAGTTAAGTAACTAAATGCAATACATCAGCCGGTGTTAAATCCATCACTTGCTTATAGAACTGCCCTTGTGTGGATGTACAAATGGTACAAAGCGGACGAGTCTTCCAAGAAACAATCATCCTAACAATGGAGTGAATTTGAGCTGGCAAATGACAGCCCTTGTATAGACCTTTTTCTGGGCTCTAGAGCCGGGTACGAAGGGCAGCTAATAACTACAAATGGATTCATGAGAACCGCAGACACCACCAAAGAATTTGGAATATCCTCTAAACACAAATGTATCCTTACGTCTGGAACTTTGAAGGCTGAAGCTTGCTTACCCAATGAGATGAGGAATGTGTGATTTAAAAAAGTACAAAGTGTTAAACGCTTAGCATCCATGAGGGGCAAAATGTGTCTAAAGCAACTCTGACTATTTCTCTTCTTTATTACATTCTTCACAGGGTGCCCACCTGTAAAAATTACCACGACTACTATAGTGTTATCTACCAGAATTCTCTTTGTTTTATGGCTTCCACATTCAAGTACTCTGTAACATTTGTTTCTGGAAGAGCTTTGCACTGAGCTGATTGTGTGTCCCTCTGCATCCCTGCATCCCGACATGCATGCCATGGAGGGAGGGCTTTCTTTTCGGTTCACAATAACCTGCTGAATTTCCTCCTCAAATCTGTGCAAACATGATCATGCCTGTTAGGATGCCTTCTATCAAATATCACGCTGCTTCTCAACAGCGCCAAGAACCTGTGGCAATTATATGGTTTATAATTAAATTTAAGATAGCAAACCAAGCTAGTAAGTACCATATTTAGATCTCAAGCAGGTAGCGGAGGCCTGCAAAAGGAAAAGGCCCATTTAAGTCTCTTCCAAAATGATGGGCATAGCTAGCGAAGGAGTCTTGTTTCTTCATGTAAGCGATCAGCACAGCCAGGCGTACCTTAATGGGCACTCAGCTTTTTAATCTGGCTTCTGCTACGAGTAACAAATAATATATCCTGGACTGTGGCCGATGGTGTCCAGCATACCTTGTTGCACCTCAACACAAACAATTTCTACTTTGGTGAGTAACCCCTTGTAATAGCCTGAACTAGAATAATCAATGCACACCTTAGTAGAAGCTTCAAATATCCACATTCTAAGACTTAACCATTTCATCACCACCCAATGTGTCTATTGTCTTCAATGGAGCCAAAAAAACTCAACACTCTAATACATGTTATTACGATTACATTTATTTTTCAACTATTCAGGTAGTGTTTATATCAATATGCGCAGAAACGGTTGTCTGAAAGATTAAGATCAAAGCCAGCAACAAACACGACAATACCAATAGAGCATATTGAGAGAGTGGGCTAATCAGCACAGTCTGTGATTCTGTAAACTGTAAACTTTGCACTTGTATAGCGCACTACTCACCCGTTAGGGTCTCAAGGCGCTGTACTCATACCGCTATGGAACCCCTCCTGGCTTTTCCCTGTGAGGTGTCCACTCCTGGGCACCCCCAGGGTGAAGCCAGGCATCCAAGCGCTGTTGGGGCCCTTGTGGAGATTAAGCAAGCTATTGCCCAGAGTTGCAGAGTGGGACTCATTAATTAGATTAGGCACCGAGGCGAGAATTATCTGGTCCAAGGGAATTGAGCCCAAGACCTGCCGAAGCGGGACTTGAACCCTGGTCTTGAGCCAGATCTCTGCTTCAGGGTCTGCCGCTCTAACCATTGAGCCACACTTCTCCACTTCTCCACATTCTGACAAGTTGGATGTGGTAAAGAGCATTACCTCATGATGACATCTGTGCCGGAGGGTTTGCGTGGAGATGTCATAAATTGCCAGTGTTCCGTCTAGGTAACCAACTGCAGCGAGGGGCAGCCTAGAAACACAAATGAAGAACAAGTAAGCAGCCATCAGACCAAAGGCAGAACTTGCACAGCAAATGAGGTGGAAATCGGTGGTGATATTAAAGGACCAAGCAAAGGCAGTTGAATGGAAGACATAAGAACAGAAACAGACCAAGTCAGACAACACATTTGGTGTAGTGCACAGCCACCAGACCATCTCCAAGACCAGAATAGTAATTTTGTGCCTTCATACACACCATCTGCTTGCAGCAGTGGGAACAGTCAGATCAATGAAACACACACTTCAACAACAAAACACCTTTAAAGAACAGCTCTAAGTGTAAACTATTCTTGATGCCACTATCTTGGTTCTGCTTTCAATTGTCACAAGCTGTGTTCCTTTCAGAGGGAATTGGCTGCATGAGTCTCAGAGCTTTATTCTTTTTAGCAACCCATGCTGCTAATCAGTAACAGAACAGAGCAATAAGGAAGTGTAGAAATCTGTAATTTCAATTCAGTTCTTTATCACTCGCTATTGGCTCTAGCAACACGTCAATGTTGTACCAGCAGGATCTTCATAGGTGGCCTACTAAATAAATCGTTATACTACTCAAAAACCCATTTGGTTTGAAACCCATATTTCAAGTGGCTATGAATGTTAATTCCCAAGAATAAGATCATACCTGCAAAATAAGGATTTCATCCAGTGTAAAACCTACTTCTCAGTCTGATTTCCTCCCTCCAACTAATACATTTCGAAGTATGACAGTACATTCAGACAATGGCAGCCCCAAAACTGTTGCCCTTTTAGTAGTCTACACATTGTTACTACAGTCCTGGAGCATTGTTAGCTGAAAACATGCAAGCGGCATCATCAGAAATATAAGTATTACAAAATGTTTTTTGTAAACCAAGTTTTCTTTTCCAAAACCCTACCTGCTCAATGTTTTCCTTTGTACAATCAAACTGCATAGTTCCTTATTTCACCTAATGTTTTCAAAAAACCATAACAGTTTTTAAAAAAACGCACCATTTTTATGCTAAATGCACCAAAATAAACATGCAACAAAAAAGGGGTACATGTGTAAGATGATTAAATATTGTCTGCTCTAGTGGTCTTATGATATTTGCAAACCATTCCACTTAGTGGCCAGAACCCCTTAAAAGACAGTATGGGACCATATTACATTGTTACTACAGATGTATATCTACATTGGATGGACCTAGACAGCCATCAACAAAAGGACTGGGTGAGAGATTTAGAGGAATGATCTAAGTCAGAGGAAACATATCTGAAGTCAGTAAAGAAGGAAGGTGTGAAGACAACTGAATAGAGATAAACCAACAAGATGAATACCTTCCATGGCTTTATAAAACAGGGAGAATGTGTTACTGGATGACATGTTATTTGGCAGGAATAAGAAATTAATGGAACATAACAGAGGATGGCGGACAGCATGTTGGATGGAGATTCAAGCTTTGAGAGTTTTTGAGATTCAAACTGAGGTTTTATTCTCTGCTAAACAAGAACTGCTGGACATAATTACACCATACCTGCCATAAACAGAGCTCAGTTCAACTAAAACCCTTTTCTTAGTTTAGTGAAAATACAAAATTTTCGTGATATCTTGATTGCTGAGTTGATGACCCATTTCTTCTGAAATTTTATGAAGTTAAAGTTGAGACTAATTTTCCCATTACTTCACTATGTCCCAACTTGCAATCCTTCATTCACACTGCACTAAGGACGTGACCTCCCCTTAGCACAATTTCTTTGTCATATAAAGGGGCGAGCTGAGACCAAAATGGTAATCTTATACGGGGGTGCCAAAGTGGTGCCCCTAATGGACAGAGGCTTGAATAAAATGATCAGATTCCCCATCTCGCTGCAAACCAGAATACTGTGCAGCCTGTATACGTCAGCCACACCGAGAAATTCCAGCAGGCTGTCTAAGAACTTATAATTCCATTTTATTTGGACTGAATCATATCCATGTTCTTGGTTGCTAGACTAAAACCTAGAATGGCATACGAGTTCCTCGAAGTATTTCACTGTGGTCCCCGATACACAGCATGAAACAATTGCTTACCAGTGTTTCTATGATCTCAAAACAGATGCAGAAACCAAAATACGGGCCTCCTATGAGTGAGAATAATCAGAAACCATGCAGCTCTTGCTGTGCCCATCCCCTTTTCACTCTCCAGTTCACCTACATGGTATCTATTATCTTAAGGATCTGGCACGAATGGTTGTCATGATAAGGGCAAGAAAGGGGGACTAGGCGTGTTCTGTGGTACCATCAAGTCATCATCTGCATTCTACTTCCTTACAATTTCTGCACTTATGGTAGTGAAGCCATTACTGACTAGAATGCAACCATACTGCAATGCTGCAAAAACTAAAATCACAAGTTCAGCAAATTTTGGCAGTTCTACCATCTTTTGCTTTAAAGTTCAACAGGAATACCTTAATCAATATAGTTCTGTTATGCTGGCAAGCTGACCATGGTACAGGAGATTTCCCAAGCAACATACTTACTGCTATATTGCACTCTGCAGACACTACCTCCTGTTAGGATGACCTACCTTCTTAACTGCATGGCCCTCAAATATCCTAAAGTTCAATAAACACATTGTCTTCACTGACCATGCTTTCTGTCGTAACAGATCATATTTACTAAAATGTCAAAGACAGGATCCACATCTCCACATTACAAGGTCAGCATCTCAACTGATAGACTGCTTGTCCTCTAACGTCTCATTACCCCCTCCCAAAGAATCCTTACTTACACGCTGCAGAATCCCAGAGATTCCACAGAGTTCGAATCTGTTTCACCTGCTTCCCTTGTGGATGCCTTGGACACGTTGCTTTCAGTTTTAAATATCCCAACAACCTGGAGTGATAGAAAGAAAACAAATGAAAATTAAGAAAGAGAGCAACACTCAGCAAGTTGATTCCTTCCATCACAAATTCAACATGTGAATCATAATCTAGCCTGCCCACCTAGACCTAAAATCTCCCTCATGGATGGCTTTTTTTGACTCCCAGTCTTCTCTGGTGTGCTTTCCAGTCTGCCCTGTTTTCCTGTCTGTCCGGTGGGCTTATATACTGAGACCAGTGGGGACTATTTCATACTCTTTTAGTTCTGCATAGGAAGAGTGCTTGTATCAGCAGGATTGGAGTACACAAGAAGTGTACAATTACCCACAGTAGAATGTGACCAGTTATCGGTTTCATTTTATGTACTTATTGCTATGACAAGCATACATTCAATAAAAGGTTATAAAAGAAATAGCCCACTGGAGTTATCACTGATTTAGGTCTGTGTGCATGTATGGAGGCAAATCCAAGAAATGGCTGATTCACTCAGTGATTTGTTTTAGCATCCCACAGAAAAGAAAATTAAATAAATTCACCCACCACTAGACCTTAGACCATCCCCAGCTGTTTGAAAGAAACAGGTGGCTAAAATGCGGTTCCCAGCTGTGCCAGTAACTACTATGCCCTCCCCCAGACCAGGGTCCTGTGCCTTTGTGGACAATTTATCCCATCATTTTGTGGGTCTGGAATCTAGACAACTGAGTGGGAACGTTTGAGTTTCATCAAACTGTTGGCAGATTCTCAGACACCCGGCCTTACACCTAAAGCACGATCCTCAAACCCACCCACCCCCAACAGACATTGAGGGGCTAAGACAATAGATATGCATATCAGATCATCCATAAATAATTTATACTGGTCAGCCTGGCACATTGCCGTAGTAACATATTAACCATTAATAATGATACAAGGTTTCTGAAAATGACAGAAGACTCATTGTCACCCCCCAAAGTTTGCATTACAGCCTATAGTTCTTGAGAGCTAAGACATTAGTTTGGGCGTTCATATTGGCGTTAGGGTCTTTTATTTTGTGCTTTTTCACTGGTACTCTTTGAAATAGGGACATACAGGTCTGGATGGATACCGACATCTAGCACGTGGTCTTGAACTGTATTCTAGGGCGTGTGTGAGCCTGTAGTGCGTGGCCAGTTTACCATTTTGAAACTACCTGGCAACAAAAAAGCAGTACAACTATATCAATGGTCCTAGGACATTGGTGGTTACCAACTTACTCACATGGAATTGCAGTGATCACAGACTACCTCAGGGCCTACAAAAAGGCCCCACATAACTACACTCAAGAGCAAATGTTAACAGCATACAAACGAAGGAATACACAGATAGTGGATATTTGCTTCAACATATCTTAAAGCTGAATTGAAACCTAGGCATCATAGTATGCAAACTATTGCTCAATACAGAGTAAAACATGGGACGTGTTACTGTAAGCCGACATGTTTAGAAGCTTTGTACAGGTGCGATGGCAGAGGCTGGCCCTGATCCAGCCCCAGCTTGCACTTACCTAGAACTCTAAAGGACCTCTGGTAGAAAACAGATGCCACCCACAACTCACTACCTTTACTAGAAAATATATGAACAATATGCTGTAACATCACATTTTAACCATGAAGCAATGTAATCTCATGATTCACATCCAAATATGCCCAACACCATGTTCTATTCTCTCTCCATCATCTCTTTTTTAGATGAACATCTAGTATCCTCGGCCGACATTACGGTTTACAGCAGCATCATGTAAGGAGAACTAGATGTGAATGTGAGCGCGTGACAGGCTCAAGAGCGGCTACACACAGTTGCGTCTGCTGGAGAAAGCTCAGCAGTCTAATAAATCAAGGACTTCAAGTTTAGTTATGTCTTACAACTTGTAAACTTACAGTTGTACGAGTTAACTCACTCAGTTGAGCCTGCCCACTGACAGCTGGTACACCTGCCAAATGAGACTCAGTCGGAGTGACATTTAAGAACACTGTGCTGGTGCAGGAACACCTGCAAACTGGTACAGTTTAATGTGCCCAATGAGAGTTTCAAAGCCTGGACATTTAGCGCACACTCTGCACAGTACAATTGTAACAGCCAACGGCAACTGGCACAGATGCATCCTAACCACAGGTTAGCCCTGAAAGCTTTCGAGTCTGCAGCTGCTTTCCAGTCGCACAGTTGTATCACTTCAGGAAGATCTCATTCGCAGCTCCTGGACCTTTTTGGATTCCATCCTTCTCTAAAGTCTGCTATACTTGTGCAACTGGGATCCCACACTCGTGTGAAAATTTGCAAATTGAAAATTCGAGTAAAGACATACAACCTTCATTACGCTCGGCCTCAATATCATTTGGATAAAAATAATTTGAGGATAATTCATACAAAAAGGGTTTGGTAGGATCAGAATACCAGTGAGCTGAATAAATTCTGCTTGATGGAGAGAGACTGAGTAAAGTACTGGAGAAAGGGACCTTAAACTGTAAGATGTGGGCACCAGAACCCAAAGAAGAAGCAGATGGAAGGGAGACATTCCATGCAGTGAACTTAAAAAGCTCTAAAAAAAAAAAAAAAAAAAAAAAAAGCTGGCTTTTGAAAAACAGGCTTCATAAGACCTTTACTAAATGCACATGATTTTCCAAAAAAGGTTTTCTGGTGCTTCATGACTGACACAATCGGAACCTAAGGATATCTTTGATGCCTCCTCACTTGCTGGGTCTGAGGCCACTTACAGAAAAACTTCACAACCACCCTCAAAAACAACGGACGCTTAGTCAGACATCCTTGCAGAGTCTATATTCTATGGATGAAAAATGAATACACGATGTGACACTCACTTTTCCATTCGCAGTGTTCACCAGTTTAGTGCTGCAGTCCACAGACCCGGTAAGAACCATGCTTCCATCTTTGTTACTGGCCACACAAGTTAGTGGCCCCTGGTGGCTGTCCTGACCTGTTTTAGCATGGAGAGAACACTTGCGATTCAGTGGAATAAGTGCTAAGCATCAGTACCAGTATCATTAAAGGATACAAGGCAATCATGTGGTTAACGTGCCAGATGCTTACTGGCAAGCAATAGTGATATAATGCAAGTCACCTGCAGGCAATTCACAGGTGCAAGTAAAAAACATACATTATCAGCTCCCATCAGACCGCTGTTCTATGCTTATTTGGCATCCAAGCTACAGAAATAATTTGGTACAATCTAGACAATTGGTTCTTAAACTGAGGTCCGAGGACCCCTTGGGTCCGCAAAGTCTTCTCAGGGGGTTCAGTGACTGCTTAGAAAATTAAATAATATTAACATATTAGAAAAGTGTATGTAAATAATGAAGCAAAATGTAAAATTAACACATGTAAAACGTGTTATAAATCTGAAGAATTTGAAATTAGAGGATACAAATTAAATTAGTATCCTCAGATTGATTTGTGGGAGCAGTCCAAATGATTTTTTGTATTTGTGAATTAAATAAAATATTTAATAATTTCTGTATGTTTGATGAATGCTGTATATTTTGTGTACTGTTCTGCGGTTCAAATCATTGAAAATGCTTAGCTGGGGTCCCCGCCTACCAATAATGACTCAGTGGGGGTACCCGGATTCCAATAATGATTCAGTCGGGTCCCCTAGCTCTGGTAATGATTAAGTAGGGGTCCATGGAAGTCAAAAGATTAAGAGCGCAGTTACTGTTTAAATGACCTTGTGACACCAAGAAAAGCAAAACACTGGTAACAGCTCAACATAGGCTGAAATCAAAGCATCTTTGCATTTCATCTTGACATCAAAAGCCTTTTAGTATTATCCCTTTAGACAAGACTTCTTCATCCTTCATGATTCCAATCAACCTTGCCTATGCTCTACTCTGGGGGATGCAGTTAAGTGGCAGACTTATTGAATACAACTAGATGAAAATTGTACTGTACACCCAGCTTCACAATCCACTCCAATCATTACCAGCCAAAATAATGAGATTAAAAATTTCTAGTTATGTCATTTTAATGTAGCATTAAAATATATATATGTCCACATTCACCCCTTTGTTACATGTTCATATTTAATAAATGAAATATCCTTCAAGAGTACTCTATGCATTCTACGTTAACGGGTTCTGTCATAGAAAGTAGTTCAATCTGAGAAAAAGCTAAATGTTTTAAACTGTGATAGTCCAGCTGCAGACCTTGTATAAAGCGCTCAATCACATTTCTTATAAAAGGCCGGACCCTGGGACAATCCCACTGAGACAATGTACACATATTTAATGACAGATGCACACACCCTATCCGGCTAGCAAGCACACAGATGCATACCTTTCAAGACATGGTCAGAGCTGGCCTGTTTCAGATCCCAGATCCGGACCGTCCCGTCCTCGTACCCCACCACAGCTTTCTTCCCTGTACAGACACAAAAGTCAGAATCACAAACCGGTTTAGAGGTTCAAAACATTACTGAGTGGAAAGCACAGATGCCCTTGCACTTCCGCATCAGAGGAGGGCTTCAGTCTGCAAACAACACAGATGAACTCGCAATGTGAGTACGTAAATCACACTAATGCAAGTCCTAGAAGTGTCAAACCTGCCTTCACTTACTGCTTTAAGCGTCTGCACCTCTTGCAACCGGACTAAGCACTCAAAAGGATTACATATCTGCTGGGCTAAAAAGGTAAGTTGGCGTTTCACTTACATTTATGAACCGTAGCTCATAATTGTTCTACTGTTAGAGGCTGGGTATTGGTAGAGGTCTAAGTATACACCTACCACTAGCAATACAACCTCAACACAGGTTGTGCCCAGTCAAGGTCCCACAAAGTAGCCCCTGGCTCAACCACCGGTGCTTGGCAACGAGCAGTCAGGCTTAACTCAGGTTCAGGTATGTAAGGCATTTAAATACACCAATACAGTAAGATACAGCACACAATAAAAATCCCACACTGAGTTATAAAAATAGTTCATATTTTTATCTTTAAAATTACAAAAAATCCAATATAGGGAACCAGAGATATGAATTTTTAAAGTTTAAAAGTAACTAGCGCTTAGAAGTCGATAGTGCTTAGAGGGAAGGTTCCACTGGACCGGGACACAGTGAAGAGTTCCAGCTGCCTGCAATGTAACACTTTACCCTTACTTCCAGAAGTGTTTCTTGATGCTGGAAAGTGGTCCACAATCCCAATCCAAGGTTCCAGAATCTCTGAGTTGCTCCTTGGGAAGTTGGGACTACAATTCCCAGAATGCACCTGGTCAAATCCTTGCAAGTCCACTGGACGCACTCCAGGCTGGGGTCTTTTTTGGAAGTTGGTGCAGGGAAGCTCTTTTAACCTGTTGCTTCAGGAAGTCCACTTCCACGTCCATTGTGAAGCAAGGCAAAATCCTTTGGGCTGCGGTTCCAGTG
This sequence comes from Pleurodeles waltl, assembly GCF_031143425.1. Taxonomy (NCBI): domain Eukaryota; kingdom Metazoa; phylum Chordata; class Amphibia; order Caudata; family Salamandridae; genus Pleurodeles; species Pleurodeles waltl. The sequence continues at coordinate 171,773,138 of NC_090441.1, forward strand.
TGCAACAGGCAGTCCTTAAGTGTGCAGGCCTCTGGGTTGCAAACCGGGGTTTCAGCAGGGAGGTCCTTCCTCTTGTGGTTTCAGGCATCAGATCTGAATTCCAATGCAGATCAGCCACTTTTATTCAATAATCCTGGGGGACAGTCAGTGGGTATCCTGTCCAGTGAGCACCCAGAAGCATGACAACTTCTTCCAAAGTGTGGAATCTTCTAGTCCAATAATGCACTGCACTTTAACATTCCAAGACCTGGATAAGCCAACCCACTGATGTAGCTCATTTCCATTACCTCCCACTCTGCACGTCTGCAAATTTCTTCCTTAGCCTACTATCTATCTATGGGGTAGAGGGGGCAGGCCTGGCTGCATACCTTTCTGACTGAGTTTGCTTAGAAGCCTCATCTTGATTTCACCAGCCCCCCTCCTGGCCTGGTCTTACTGCCACTTATCACCTCATCAAAGCAGCCTGGCTAATCCTGTTAGGGTTGACCAATCAGGAGAGACTACTAGCAGGCTGGAATTTAGCTTGCAGAAAATAAAGGTCTCTATTTTATTTTCTGTGCCAGTTACGATAAATTCAATAATGACAGACTGTTGGATTTCTCATCACTGTTCATTTGAATCTTTACCCAACATATTTAGCTCCCCGGGCCATTTTTAGACTTATGGGAAATATTCCCATTTTAGCCTATGGAGCTAAGCATCTACAGTGGGAAAAATGAAAAGCACAGTTTTACCCTCACCAGGGCATATAAAACTTGTTTATAATGTCCCTGCTTATAAATACATGGCACCCCCACCCATGGAGCATCTAGGGGAGACCTTGGGGGTGTCTTGTATGTACAAATAAGGTAGTTTAACACTTGGGAAGTACTTTAAATACCAAAGTCGAACGTGCACGCATTTTTAGTTTTGAAGACAGTCTGCAAAGAAGGGCTGCCTTTAAAAATTACAGCAGGCACTCAGCAGTGCACCATAAGTGCAGGAAATCTACTGGGCCTTTACACTTCCCTATTACATATTAGGGACTTAAAGGTAGCTTATATCCCCTTGAATCAGGTCTGTCATTGTCAATTGTAATTGTGACACTTTTACCATATACCTTTTATTAAGAGCACTGGCCTTGATTAACAGAGTCCAGGACACAGTGAGGGTCAGTTACCACCAGTAACAGAAAACATTGGGGTGAACATGCTAAAAGGGTGGCTTTCTCACATTTAGTATATAATGCTTAGTACCATTCCTAACCATCTTTTTAAACTGAAAGATTTCCCAAAAACCCATTTACCTTGCTCTTATTGCTGTGTGTTTAGTCCCTCAGCAGAAGTCAACACTTTTCAATCCATGGTGCTTACCTCTACTACAGTAGCTGCTGCTGGATAGTTCTAGAAGTCCCCTCTTAATTTGTGCCTTACCACTGATCACCCTGAATGGATAGTAGCTGAATCTCTAAACATTCTCTGGTTCCATCTGTCCTGGATGCCACTGACTTTACTTTGGCATGTGTTTCTTTCAAATGACTTTTGGAAGAAAGAATTTTAGTTGGGCAATGGTGTTCTGTAGTCTGAAGGTGACAGACTAAACTGTAAGAACAAATAGGGACAGATACTTTTCAAATTCCTTAAGAGCAAAATCCACTTCTGGCTGAGGTAGATGCCTGTGTGCATATTCAAAGTTTGTATTTCAGGCTAGTTCTGAGGTTTTCAATTACTATTCAACTCCAATGGATGTAAGCCATAAGCGGTACTAGTCCAAAAGTCAGGCAAAGGGATAACTACCTCTATTTTGCTTAGCGTGTGTTTCAGGTGCCTGGTATGCATCCCCTGGCCAACAGTTTATAAACAGGCCAGAAGAGGCCTGGATGTAGTGTAGAACTGTTGGCATAACTTAATCAAAATGCCTTATTGTCAAACTATTGGTTGCCCAAGACACCAAAATTGACATATTGTACTATGTTTAAGTTAACGAGCAGTGCATAAAAGCTAGACGATGTGATACAGGTGACTTGTATAAGCTGGGAATTAAACTGCAATGGGTTTGAAGATGGTAGATATTCAACAAAAAGTCATCTATCTGGAATAGGCATGCTATGTCTTAAGTTTATTTAATGGTGGTGAGGGACAACTAGTAAGCTGAATAAGAGTCATCGACTAGCATGAAAATAGACTAACTAT